>NC_136432.1:191768203-192253203 GCF_052849685.1 Lactuca virosa
AGCTTGAATATACCACCACCACTTGAATGATCTTTCTTCTAACATAAAACACTCAAGAATCACTTTTCAAGCTCCAAAACTCTCATACACAAGCTAGGATTTGATTTTAGGGTTTGAGGAATGTGGAGTTTGGACACGAGAAGGTCTAAGAGGGTTTATGTTGCTTAAATAGTGATCATACCCAAAGGATTAGGGTTTAGATGTTGTGCGAGTACACTCAATGTACCCATATGTACGCCCAATGTACTGCTTCCTCCAACTTGACTGAATCGTTGACTTATGCCCGGCGTATAAGGCTAGTATGCGCATCATAAGTGGCTGAACTACAATTCTAAATGACATGAAAGACTGAAAATGGAAGTACCTGGAAAGGGGTGTTACGAATCTCCCCCACTAGAATCAGACTTGGCCCTCGAAGTCAGTCTTAGGGAACAAATCAGGGTAATTCTCAAGCATCTCAGCCTCGGGCTCCCACGTCTACTCTGAGCCCTTCTGATGTTGCCGCTGAACCTTGACTTGGATTACTACCTAGTTCATCAGGGTCTTTACCTTCATATCTAGAATTGCTACCGGTCTCTTAACGTAATTGATGTCATTATCAACTTGAATGTCCATCAAGGGAACAACAGCTGTCTCATCAGTTATACACTTCCTCAACTAGGATACATGGACGGTATCATGGATCTGACTCAACTTTTCAGTAAGTTCCAGCCATTAAGCCACCTTGCCCACGCTGGATAACTCTCTGAAAGGGCCAATAAAACTGGGGCCCAGCTCACCCCGCTTCCTGAATCGAATAACACCCTTCCGTGGTGATAATTTTAGAAGCACAAAATCTCTAACCCGAAACTCCAACTCAGAGCGTCGTCGGTCCGCATAACTCTTCTGGCGGCTCTGGGCCATCAATAATCTCTGTCTGACATGTTGAATAAGCTTAGTAGTCTTGAGCACTATCTCAGCGCTCCCCATGACTCCTTATCCAACCTCACCCCAACAAATAGGAGTCCGGCACCTTCTCTCTTAACGAAGCTTGAAGGGAGGCATGCCAATACTGGCAAGATGGTTGTTGTTGTAAGAAAACTCAACCAAAGGGGGTAGGAGTCCCAGCTCCCACCAAAATCAATGATGCAGGAACGTAACATATCCTCAAGTGTCTGAATAGTCCGCTCGCTCTGCCTATCAATCTGCAGATGCTAGGAAGTATGAAAATGCAGTTGGATGCCTAATTCTTCATAAAACCTCTTCAAAAATTTGGAAGTAAAACGAACATCCCAATCTGACACAATAGAAGTCGGCACCCCATGTCGAGCCACCACTTCTTGAACATAAGCCATAGCTAGCTTCTCGGTAGAAGACATCTTACTCTTAGCTAAGAAGTGAGCACACTTCGTCAAGCCGTCAACTATCACCCGGAGTCTTTGGAAACTTTGTAATGAAAATATATCGTGATCTACTCCTACTTCATAAGTGGAACCTCCAAAGGCTGCAACTTGTGGTGAGGGCGCTAGTGCTCGGCCTTGACCTTCTGGCATGTCAAACATCGCTTTACAAACCAGGCCACATCCCTCTTCATACACGACCACCAATAACAATGCTTCAGGTCAAGGTACATGTTAGTAGACCCCAGATAAATGGAGAATCTCAACTTGTGGGCCTCCTCCATCAATACCCATCGAGACCAACCCACATACGATACCCAAACCCGTCCATGAAGAGTCAAAAGCCCCCTGCTATCGATATCAAAGGCTGAAACAAGATTGATCACCCTCTCCCTCTTTCGATTGATTTCCTTTATGGCCTCCAACTATGCTTGTTTGATCGTTTCCAAAACTGGGGTCATCACAGTCATTCTCAAACATACATCCTGAATCGAAGTACTAGCCGTCCTCCTGCTCAAGGTTTCGGCCACCACATTGGCCTTGCCTGGGTGATACAAAATCTCACAGTCATAATCTTTCACTACATCCAACGACCTCCTCTGTCGCATGTTCAGGTTGGGCTGATCCATAATATATCTCATGCTCTTATGGTCCGTATAGATGGTACACCGAACTCCATAAAGATAATGGCGCCCAATCATGAGAGCGAAAACCACCACTCCCAATTCCAAATCATGGGTGGGATACTTCGCCTCATGAGGCTTCATCAGCCTCGAAGCGTATGTAATCACATGTCCTCTTTTCATCAACACATCACCCAAACCTGAAATGCATGCATCGTAGTATACCAAAAAATCCTCAACTCCCTCAAGGAGGAAAAGTACTGGTGCCTCACAAAGTCTCTGGAGAAGAGTCTCGAATGATGTATGATGCTTAGGCCCCCATCTGAACACAACATCCTTCCTCATAATCTTAGTAAGTGGAACTGTATGTTGGAGAAATCTCGAATGAATCTCCGATAATATCCCTCCAAACCGAGGAAGCTCCGAATCTCAGATGGAGACTTCGACACTTCCCACCACATCACCGCCTCTATCTTGGTTGGGTCAACCAGGATGCTATTCTGATTGACGAGGTGTCTCAAGCACTGAAACTCATTCAATCAGAGCTCACACTTGAAGAACTTGGTGTATAGCGTCTCCATCCTCAAAACCCCAAGAATCTCGCACAAATGTTCCCCATGCTACTCCTTGGTATTCGAATAGACCAAGTTGTCATCGATGAAGACAATCACTGACTTGTCCAGCATGGGCCTACACACCCGGTTCATGAGATCCATGAACACCGTCGGTGCGTTGGTGAGCTCAAAAGGAATCACAATGAGTTTGGAAGGCCATCTTCTGAATATCCTCCTCTCGTACTCTTATCTGATGGTAGCCAAGCCTTAGATCAATCTTGGAAAACCAAGATGCCCCCTGCAACTAATTAAAGAGATAATCAATTCTCGACAACGGATAACGGTTCTTTACCGTTGACTTGTTCATCTCCCGGTAATCAATGCACATATGGTGTGAACCATCCTTCTTCTTGACAAAAAGGATCGGTGCTCCCCACGAAGAACTGCTCAGTCATATAAACTCCTTTCCTAACAGCTCCTGAAGCTGAGAGGATAACTATAGCATCCCAGGATGTGCAAGACGATACAGTGCCTTGGCAATCGATGTCGCACAAGAGATCAGGTCGATCCAGAATTTCACTTGCCTTTCAGGAGGCTCACCCGGTAACTCCTCTGGAAAAAAAATCATGGAAATCACGTACAACAGCAACATCAGAAACGGAAACCGATCTCTTCTCATCAACCCGAGTAACCACCACACATGCCTGATATCTCATGCACCCATGATGTAAATACTGCCTTGCCCAAGCGGCATAACAGAAAGTTGATCCTGACCTAGTACCCTCACCGTAAATGGTCAATACTCCCCCTCTAGGATCTCGAACCGTCCTTAATTTCCACTTACAGTCAGTCAGATCCCCAAATCGGCTCAACCAATCCATACCCAAGATAACACAGACGACTCCTAAGGAAATAGGGATAAGATCTATCAGATACCCAACACCAAAAATATCCAGTACACAACCTTGATAAATATCCCTAGTAGAGACCGTATATTCGTCATCTATAGAAATCCTCAATGGTCTATTCAAGGTCTCATGTACAATACTAAAAGCATGACAAAAAGATAATGACACAAAAGTCTGACTCACGCCCGAGTCAACCAGCAGTAGTGCATGTGTAGAGTTCACAAGAAAAGTACCAGCCACGACGTCAGGAGCTGCTCTGGCCTCCTCTGTTGTCAACTGAAAGACTCTCCCTCGAGCCCTCGGAGCCTCAGGCTTCACCTGTCGTCCATTAGTAAGACGCAGGGTCGCGGGGTCGGGTCTGAACTACCTTGGATGCAAGCTACGGACACTCGGCCCTCGAATGACTAGTCTGGTTGCAATTAAAGCAAACCCAAAATTCTTAGGGACAATCCTTTGCCATGTGCCCCTCCTTGCCACACATTTAGCAAATAGTCCCATACTGATAGGGTTCCTTATGACCCTTGCCATACTTGCTGCAAGTGCGACCCTTCTAGCCTCCAACTGTCGAGTCATCGAGCTTGGGCCACCTAGTCGTCGGATGCTACTGCATTGTTCTCCTACCTATCATCTAAATATCCCTCTCCTCTATCTCCCGGGTCACCAGCTCGATCTCTCTCCTCTTAGCATTGGTTTGCAGCTCAGCCAATATCTGATATGAAGTGTTCGCCACGAACTCACGGATATCCATCCTCATAATACTCAGATACCGACTCACATGCGCCTGCTCCATCGACATGTGCTCAGGGAAAAATAGGGCCCTATCATAAAACATCCTGGTGATCTTAGTCACCGCCTCTATCTTCTTCTTGAGAGACATGAACTCTTAGGAT
Organism: Lactuca virosa; assembly: GCF_052849685.1. Taxonomy (NCBI): domain Eukaryota; kingdom Viridiplantae; phylum Streptophyta; class Magnoliopsida; order Asterales; family Asteraceae; genus Lactuca; species Lactuca virosa. Next base: position 191,772,558 of record NC_136432.1, read on the forward strand.
AACCTATCCCTCTCAACCACTGGTACAAACTCATCTATGAACATCTCAGTAAATCTCTCCCATGTCACTGCTGTATGCTTAGCAAGAGAATAACCAGTCGTCATAAATTTCCACCAATCCTTCGCTCCCAAGCGAAGCAGGTTCAATGCAAAACAAACCCTCAAATTCTCCAAACAGGAGCAATTGTAAAAAACAACCCTCAACATCGGAAATCTATCGCATCGTGGCAATCGGGTCTTGGGTCCCATAGAAATCTGGTGGTTTCATGTTGTTGAATTTTCGGTACCATAACAACTCACCCCCTGTGGTCTAGCAGCAGCAACAGATGCAGTGGTTGCGGGAGCAGCAACCATAGTGACAACGATATAGCGCTCGTGGAAGGTCTCAATCAGCATGGTCTTACTAGACCCAAACATCTCCGGTATAGCCTCTCTGATTAACTTGTCCACCTCAACGGCAATGATCCTATGAATCTTCTCATCACTGGTACTCGGCCTCTTAGGGTCGCTGGAGCCTAAACCTTGGGTAACCACCATACAAAAACACACAATAAAATCATCACAAATAGGCTAAAGCGCACACACAAACACTTACACACCCCTTCAAGTTCCTTAGTTCCCTAATATTTCTTCTTGAGCCGCGTATGGATCCGGTGCTTTTAGTAGTACGAGTCCAATACTACTTTCCACACCAAACTGTATTTGTCTGAAGTCCTCGTCTTATGAACGTATATCACAAGAACTCTATTCCTTAAGAGTATCTATACACCCGCCCTTCTGGTTGCTTAGAACCACTAATAAACGTCTAGGTACTTATTATATACTGCTTATTAGCACCGCTCTGCCTCACGAGATCTCCGCCATCCTTTCCAGTTACTTTGCACATGCCAATCGTACACAATACAGGACTCAATAGACAGTCGAATAAATGATTCCACCTCAAGTCCAAACCCAGAAAAGGAATAATAAGAAAGGCTAAATCATAAATGCTAAGGCTATAAAACCCTAACTATGTACAATTATGTGGCATACGCAAAACAATTATGAATGATAGGTTCAACCTTATAAAAGCAACCTCCTAGGATAAAGGCATCACAATTTAGGCAGTCCTATCACACTTTTCCTATAGGATCCTTAGCCTATCATTAGCATGTAGTTCTATCAGTTAATAATACATCAACACTACACTACTCATAGAGTAACAGAGATATTTTGGGTAATAACCGATCGAGCACTAGCTGATTGTACATAATGTTTCACCGGGTTTTCTCCTTTGGAATTCTTCATTTCTTTTTAAATTTCTTTATAAAAATCTTCAGATCCTAAGTTTGAGTTTGGAATTCCCCTAGAGTTCATCCTTATCCCTCAAATCAGGGCTTTCATACCAATTTGTAAAATCCAAATTTTCAAACAAAAATTTTCATTTTTAATTTCATAATAAAACGGTTATTATAAAAACCACCCCAAGAAAAGTCATAATGCCAAATGTACATTCACATCAGAACATCAAAATTTCCCCAAAATGTCTAATAACATAATCTCCTAGCGAGTATGTACAATCAAACCTTCACTTTCCCGCGATCCTCAGAAGTACCTGAAACACATATAATCAACAACTGTAAGAACAAATCTTAGAGAGTTCCCCAAAATGTCACATACATCAAAACACACAAGGCAACTATGGGTTATCAACAACCCTAGAGACTACCTGAAGTCTCAGTGGGCAACAACACACCCTGTGGGTTACAACAACCCTAGAGACTACCCAAAGTCGCAACAGATAAAAACAATGCAAACATAATAATAACACTTAGACCCATCTGGTTGTCACATACATATATAGCTATTCTACAACACATGTAAGAATTAGTGAGGAGACTCACCTGATACTGATGACATATATAACTCATGCCCGAACTGCCGGAATTGGACTCCTCCTAATAAAATACACCAATTAACCTTAATTAAGGTATTTCCCACATACACCATTAAGCCCAAGACGAGTCTAGTCCACACTCAGAGTCAACGGCCGTTTTGACCTTACAAAATCCCTCAAAATGCATCTAAGACACAAATGGTCAAAGTCAATGAAGTCAACAAAAGTAAACCTCTGGTCAGTACGCTCGGCGTACTCAACTCTATGCTAGGCATAATTGCCATATGACAATCCATTCTTAATAAAATCCTATCTATTCAGAATTATATCAATATGGTCCATCGATTACTATACTTCCAACTGTCCACAAGCAACCAATCTTCAATAAACCTTAGATTATCCCTGATAGTTGTTTAACAACTTTTGTCATATCTGGTTCCAGTCCTTTTTCACTCTTAATGCGCTAGGCAATTGGAAAAATCAGAACAGGCAAATATTATAGCATATGCAATCGATCCTATACCTGAAGCATATGGGATACAATTCATAATGTCTTACATAAAGACATGATACTTGACCAGTCTCTTACTATAATATTGTTGGATTAGTGTCTAAGTCCATAAGTATAATTCGTATGTACTTGACCCGATTTGGCATGTTCCATTTGGGTTGCATGGCATCGGAACAATTTGGATAGACATTTGTGAGCAAAGGATATTTATGATTTATTAATATATTATAAGTTCTAATATACTAATATGAAATCATATTATTTAATTAGTATTGATCAAGAATTAATTTGGAATTAATTCTGTGATCAAAAAGAGACTAACTAAATATATGGGGATTGATTATGTAAATCATTCATTCTTATATATGTCGGCTTATGATCCATAGTTCTTCATGTTGGGCTAAACCCATGGGGTAACCCATGGATACTCCATGGAGCTTAAAACCCATGGATCACGAGGAATATGGAAGGTCGTGAGTTACATGGTGTAACCCTAATAGCCACAATATATAAAGACCCCATAGCTCAAGAAATCGGCCCTTAAGGATTCATATGAGAGGGCTAGCCGATTTTGATCATAAGAACTTTTCTCTCAAGTTATTCCAAGTTGTTGGTGGTGTTGTGTGAGCCATTTGAGGTGTCACACTTGGGGCACTAGGCTCTTAAGCTCCATGGAATCAAGCTACAACAAAGACGTATGTCATTCTACTAGATTCTTGCATTATATATACTTTATATTATGCTATTTAGGATGAAACCTTGGAATATTGAATATTTGCATGTATAATAGAGAAAACATAGATCCAAGGTTTATAGGGTTGCATGTACACCATAGGAGTGTTAGATTGCTCAAAACCCAACAGTGGTATCAGAGCCAAGGCTTGTTTTCATTTATACTTGATGCAAATTGCTGAAAAAATCGATTTTCTGGCTCTCTGGACTATGGATTCGCTGAGTCCATGAACAAAATCATCCTACTCATCGAGTAGGTTCTTACACTCGACGAGTAGGAGGCCCAGAGTGCAGATTTTCGACTTTTAAGGCTAGAATTGGACTAGAATCATTACCCTAAGCTGTTTTTGAACTTATAAACTTGTTTTTGGTGTGGTAATGATTATTCTAATCCAATTCAAAAGATAATTGTCAATAGATTCTTATTTTGTATTAGTTTAATGGTTAGGCTAACTACATGAAAATTGTTTGATTTGAATTGTCTTGTATAAATGAGTTTAATCTAGATCATAGTTTTTCTTGACATGTTTGTTTGTTTATTAGATGATCTAAATGGCCTTTAATGGATTCCATAACTTGTCCTCAAGTTATGGAAAACCAAAAGTTTTTCTTTAAAAGTGGTTTTAAGGCCATAGGTTATAGAAACTTGAAGAATCTTTTTTTCCATAAATTGTTTTATGACATCCATAACTTGTCCTCAAGTTATGGATTTTCAAGAGTCTTGTCATTAAAAGCCATATTAAACTCATATGTTATGGATTCCAAAAGTTTTTTTTGAATTGTTCAAAACTTGCCCTCAAGTTTTGGAATTTGTAAAGTTACCCCCCATGTATACTTTAGTTCCAAACCCTAGAATTTTAAATAGTTTAAAATTCAACCCTTATACTATTATAATATTATAGGTTTAATGTTTATATATATGTATAAGAGCAAGTCAGTCTTACCGTTAGTAGCCCTAGTTCACGAAGCCGGTCTATAAGGGGGGTATAAGGTTGTTGCCTATAAAATGACAACTTAATGGGTGTCCACTCTCACCCACCGCTTCCTTGACTGGTAGAGGGTCGTTAGCCGAATGGGTAGGAAAAGGACTATAATTCTCATTAAAAGTATAATGATAAATATAAAGTAACTAAACCTTTTATAAATTCCCAATCTTAGTTACTTTAGGAAAATGTGAAATTGGTGCTAACCCATGAAATTACACTTTGTACCTTACCAAGTCGTTGGTGGAGCATGTGTGGGTAACCGGCACACTAACATGGACTAGTAAGAGTGGAAAAGGGTGACTTAATGTTTATCATAGATCGGTGGAGCGTGTGTGGGTAACCGACACATCGATTAGGTGATAAAATTAAGGGTACCAAGTTAATTTGCATGGTTTTTCACACCTTGTTTGTGATCCTCGGCATCCCAGTCACAAACTTGAGAGGGCACAATCGAGATTTAAACATGCCATTGAAAAGTTCAATGAATCTCAAAAGATCTAGGACTTTCAATCCAATAAAAAACCTAATACCTATTTCGTTTTTCTTGGTGGAAATTGGTGAATCGTCATTCGCCTAACTTCAAATATTTTATAGCTTGGATTACGGCATCCCTCTTCCAATTTATAAAATATTGTGTTGGGTCCTAGCCTTAATATTTCAGATTGGGTGTTATATTATGGACTTAAATCAACTAACTTGAATTTCTCCCATTGTAGATGTCTAGATCAGACAACTATGATCTTCCCAAATCTCTTGGAACAAGCTTTCCTAATGAAGGTGATGTCCCGCGATTGGATCATGGAAATCATACTTCTCTTCCTCCACCTCCTCCAATTATTCTCCCTAACCCACAAGTTCAAGGTTACTCAAGCCCTATTGGCAAGCAAAGTCTGTGTGTGGTCACATCTTGGAGATGAGGTCATATGTATAGACAGGCCGAGAGAGTTGGGTGTCAAAGTCTTGAGGAAGTTGGTTGTTGACTAGGTTCTTCAATCACTTCCTAAGTCACATAGTGAGTTCCTTTGGGACTACTATATGACAGACCATGACGTGTCCATTAATGATCTTACCTATTTGCTTGATGCTGCTAAATCAACAATGATTTGGAGCATTGGTAAAGCAAATTTGATTGGAAGATCGACTTCCCAAACTTCCATGGACATTTACAATGGTAACATTGGAAATCCAGAAAAGCTTTCTCTTCCTAATGGAAAGGGATCAGCCATAGTCAACCCGGTTGACCAAATGGTAAAGAGAAAGGCTAAGTCTGAGATAGTCCCATGTACCGTTACTAAAGAGTCCATATGTTTCTTTTGCCAAAAGAAGGGGCATTGGTTGCGATTTTGCCCTATTTACCTAAAAAGATCATAAGGATGGTAAAGTCAAAAGTTTGACTCTACTTCGGGTAAACTCCACTATCTAACTCTATTAAGTTCCTATTTAGAGATTCTTATTACATGATGTGACTAGGTCACATTTTGATGTTTTGTAGTGTGACAACCCGAAGCTTTCATCTTGTGCTACTATTCAAATAAAGTAAAGTTAGACATGTTTTTGCTACTTTCTAGCTTTGTTTTGAGTCATTTGGGTGTTCTAAACTTAGTAGCTTCGAGTTAGAAGTTTGGATTTGAACCCCGTAAGCTCACCCGACTTAAAAATTGGCAAAACGCTCCAACATAAGGAGTGTACGGCCGTACACTTGGGTGTGCGGCCGTACACCCCTCCTCCGGCAGCACACACTCGTCTGGCAGCACTCTCATGCCTATAAGAAAGAGTCTTGGCCTTCATTCCACCCTTTTTCACCCTCCTAGCCAAGAACTCGTTTTTCTCTCAAGTGGCTCCCGATTTTTCAGCTAGATCTTCGAGTGGTAAGTGTTTTTACCCTTTGATTTTTGGATTTCTTACTCCATCTAGCTTAAATCACTGATTTCATCCATGAAATCACCCCATTTTAGTGAATCTTCAAGTGTTCTTCAAGAACACCTACTAAGTTCTTGAGTTCTAAACACCCCATACGCTTATACATTGTAAGTACCCTACTCCTGCATGTGTTTAGCTATATTTGATCCTTGACAAAAGTCCAGAACTCGATCTGAAAGGAGTGTGCGGCCGCACACCTTCATGTGGCCTTACACCCCTTATTTTGGTGCTTTAAGGCCTTAAACTCATGTAGTATACTAGCAAACGATCAAACACACTTAAGGGATACAAGATATAACATTAAAATCATGTTTTTAACCATTTTCCCTAGGAGTGTGTGGCCGCACACTCCTTGACCACACACACCTGGCCGCACACCCAAAGGACAACACACCAGGTGGCCGCACACGACCCTGTATGGCCGTACACCCACTTCAGAAGACTTTTGATGCTTCTAAGACTTTAATCTAAGTGTTTTCTAAGTCCTAGGGTGTTTTACTTTCATGATTAGTGGTATATAGACTAATTATATTCATATATATGCCAATATATGCTCTTTAGGATCCGTTGTGCTCAAGTCTTCACTTCACACGTAGAATCCTATACCATCCGTTGATCCAAACCACTCACTACAGGTGAGTTTATACCCCCTTAATCAACCTTTGAAATGATTTTAAATGCTTTTATGGGGGGGGGGGGGGGGATACAAGTTGAAATATTCTAGTTATTATATTAATCACATGTGATTAATGACTAGAATAAACAGAAAGACTTACTATTACTTTCAAGTTGCTATCAAACTTGCGGATTTCAAACACTTCAAAACCTTTTACTAAACTCTTTTAAATGCTAAAACTGTTTTCAAAACGCTTTTAAACTTACATTACTGTCAAACTCATATCTATACATCTATATTTATATAAGTAAGGTTTGAAGGACTTAGGACTGATAGCTCACCTTATTTCCTGTTCCTTATTTGGTTGTGGACTTAGGGTACCCTATTATTTGTCTGAATGTCGTTGAAATCTTAGTTATATATCATATACATGTGTTTGGATATAAAAGCTTTCACTTCAAGTTCAGTGCCTTTGTGTAAAAAAGGCATACAAACAACATTACTATTTAACTATAATGGGTATAGTTAAGGGTTTACTACTCACTACTACTATTACAACGACATATACAAGAGTCAGTTAAGTTATGAGTCAATACACATTATTCACTATACAAGAGAACATACAATACACTATACAAGAGAACATACTATACACTATACAAGAGAACATACTATACACTATGCAAGGGAATATACTATATACTAGTACAGAGAAAACATCACTACACTATGACATACTATACAAACTTTCGAATACGATAATCCGAATGTGACATACTACTTCTCGATACGACACTTCATTGTGGTATCACTTTGTAACCAGAGTCTCCTGGAGGGAGAGCGGGCATTGTGTGTATAGATCTATACGGGACAGACACTCCCACACCCCGACTGCTAGCTACAGTCCCAGCCGATAAGGCCAAGGGGTGACAGAATGTTACCTCGCTACATATGACACCGGAGGGTCATCAGTTATTCAGCCGTCGATCAGCATAGTTACATACGAGTTCACATTCAAACCTTTAAGTAACCATATAAGAATTAAAGGCAAACGGACTCCCCGAGGTGTATTGTGCATTTAATACTACCTGGAGTCTGCATTTTTATCATTTTTTGCCAGCAGTGTCACTGCTGAGGTAAAACATTATTTTCCCCTACTACTGATATTTTGAAATCATCTCGCATAAGTGAGGTCTTAAACTATATTTTCATAATGATAGTTTCACTAGGGAAAACTCTCACATTTACAAAAGAACAAACATACAAACAGTCGGGCCTTGGTAGAAGACTACATTTCAGTAGAAAATATAGGATTTTCTAGAGAGTTCAACTATTTACAAACATTTACAAACAGCTATGAACATTTACACTGCGTTGTTACAAACATTTTCATACAAGCAATGACACTAAGTACTTATGAACTCACCATCATTAATACTGATAAACTCTTTCAAAATAACTTGTATTCTCAGGTCATCAGTAGACAGGTACCGATGAAGCTTTTGAAAAGATGGTGCACATACAAGACTCATCTTTTCTTTTTGATCATTCATTTTGGTTTCTTACAAACTATACAGAACATACTTGTACTAAAATTATTCTATTAATGCAATGGATGTTGTTGCTTGTTTACTATTATGCTTTGTTATGATACTGTACATGACGTCCTCCACCCCAGAACGTTTCCGCCGTTCCGGTTTTGGGGTGTGACAGATTGGTATCAGAGCATGGTTTATAGTGAATCAAGTATATCAAACCATAAAAAATATACAAACTATAAACATATCGGGATTAAAACACTCTGACCAAGATTATATACTTTTAAATAATAAAATATTTATCTAAGTATGCATACATCTATTCACACTAAGGTCAGTATCACACTAGAACATAACAAAAGTATTACGATTGTTGAACCACACAATTAGGCTTAGAGACATACAGTCAAACCTAGGGGAATATAGCCTGATCAACTATATTTTCCGAGGAGTGACTAGCATGTGCCTAAGAATGATTGTGGTGTTGCAACAAGTCTAAAAACTTACAAACACTACTACAACGGGAACATTAGAACAGAATACTATAGGATTATTTTGTGTTACTATATATACTTCTGTGCAAACTAAGAAGGGTCTGTTTTAGTACGTCTATTAACTATTCTTTCCCCATTCTCGCGTAGATAACATGGCTGGCTTCCATCTCCCCGACGATCCGTACTATCCCAACCAAGGAAATGGTGGGTGGCACGATGATGAGCCAGAAGACGATCACCCAATCCCCTTGGATGATCACCGTGCAGAAGGATTTTCGGATGGCTCTGACTCCGAACCAGAGGTCAACAACCTACCCCCAGTAGCTCCAAACCCTAACCAGCGCCTAACTTTTCATGGCCCGACACCTCTGTGGGTGGAGAGTTTGGAGACATGGAGTCAGGAACAAGACCAACCCATCCCATACAATGGAGATCAAGGTTTATACAACGTGAGCGAAGGAAGCACAGCAGACGGAGTCCTGCCTATTCTGGTCCGCAGGGTTGCTCGAAAACGAAATTCAGGGTAGAACCGCCCCTAACCGAATTGCGGAGCTGGACGCCAACGCAAGGATGAGTAATGTCAACATCCGCCGTCTGGAAGATGCTAACGAGAGGGCTCGAGGAGACCGTGAGTCTCTACTTCAGGCACTAGCTGAGACTAGGGCTGAAGTCATAGAGCATCACGTACACCAGCGAGTGTACGAGCGGCGCCTACACGACATGGAACACCAACTGGCTGACTTAAGGGTTCGCCCAAGGGGTGCCCGTCGCCAGTAGGGGATTATCGCTCATCCTTTCTCTTATTAAAGGAATAGCCTTTCTTTTCAGTGTCTCTGTTTCACTTGTCTGTAAAACATTCCTATCTTTTGAAGTACTCTTACTAGGCTTCTAGGCTGCCAACATTTTTCCTTATGGTTTGATGTAAGACCTAGTGTTAGGTCATTTTTCCCAAACTTATTTTACATCATTAATACCAGTAATATTGGCAGTTATCTAATCTATGGGGAAGTCTTTAACCTTGTGTTTCCCTACTCTATTGTTATGCCTCTATCTGATAAGTTGGACTATGGTGAATTAGTCCATGAAACACTCTCATCATACTTACAATTGGTTCTTACTATTGTCATCATCCCTATCAACTTTCAGTAAAAGATGCCGCCTCGTCCGCGTCCGAACAGGGGCAGACCTGTAAATTAAACTCCACCACCACCCCCTCCGCAGTTTGATGCAGTGATGTTTCAAGCAGCCGTGACCGCAAATGTGACCACATCCATGGCTCAAGTAAACTCTGGTTGAGTAAGTGGAGCTGGAACGGGCACCAACTCTATCCATGGTGATATCCAACCACGTACACGGGAGTGTACCTATAAAGACTTCATCAGCTGCAAACCAACGTACTTCAACGGAACCGGAGGGATCATTGCGCTGTCCCATGGATCGAGAGAACAGAAGCAATCTTCGAGATGTGCTCATGCCCTGAAGGAAGCAAGATAAAATTCGTTGCTTGCACCTTCACCGAAAGGGCCCTGACATGGTGGAATGGACATGTTAAATCACTCTCACTGGTAGCAGCTAACGCCATGGGTTGGGATACACTGAAGGACCTGATGACATGGGAGTACTACCTGAGGGGCGAATTTCAGAAGCTCGAAGAGGAACTGTGGAACCTTAAAATGAAGGGTTCCGACATAGTGGCTTATACAGCCAGGTTCTGCGACCGGGTGACTCTATGTCCTAACCTGGTCTCCACTGAAAGCAAGAAAGTCGAGAGATACATCTGGGGTTTAGTGCCCCGGTATCGAGGGAATGTTCTAGCATCGAAACCTGTGACCTTTGATAGTGCCAAGGAATTGGCCCAAAGGCTCATCGATCACGAGGTTCCTTCTCCTCCAACAACAACTGCAATGGCTGCCTCCGCACCAACCAAAGCGGCCGACAACAAGAGAAAGCGCTGGGACCGAAAGAAGGGCAAATCAACTCAACCCTATTCCAAGAAACAACAGACTGTGGCTGTCTATGCTGCCACCACCCCTGCTGTCCCTGTACCAGCCAAGCCATATGTAGGGACCCTACCCAAGTGCACCAAGTGCAATTTCCATCCTAACGGCCCCTGCCGAGAAATACACTGCACCAATTACGACCGGAAGGGCCATATCGCCGGTTTTGCAGAACGCCACCCAAACCGATCACCCAGGTCCCTGGTGCAGGAGTGAGCCAAGCCTGCTACGGGTGTGGCGAGACGGGACACTTCAAAAGAAACTGTCCGAAAGCTGGGAATGCGGGAGGAGCAGGAAGACTACTTGCTATTGGCCACAATGAAGCGGTAGCAGACCCCACAGGAGTCACAGGTACGTTCCTTCTCGATAACTCATATGTTTGTATCCTATTTGATAGTGGGGCAGAGAGGAGCTTCGTAATCCAAAAATTTAAACACTTACTTAATCAAGCACCGCAAGCACTAAAAGAACCCTTCGTCGTAGAAATGGCCAACGGAAAGACAGAGAGTTCTAACGAGATTTACACAGGTTGTACCCTCACGCTAGATAATCATTCATTTCCAATCGACCTCATACCAGTAGCAATCAAGTGCTTCGATATCATTGTAGGCATGGACTGGTTGAGTTTCCATCGTGCCGATATTCTATGTTTCGAGAAGGCAATCTGCCTAAACCTAGCGAATAACGAAACCTTGTTGATCTACGGTGACAAACCCAGTACGAGCCTTCGTATCATCTCTAGTATTCAAGCCCAGAAGTACTTGCGTAAGGAATATTGTGCATTCCTTGCACATGTAGTCGATGCGAACCAGAAAACCAAAGACCTGAAGGACCTCCCTGTAGTACGCGATTTTCCTGACATCTTTCCGGAAGAACTCCCTGGGTTACCCCCGCAACGTCAAGTCGAGTTCCGAATCGACTTAGTTCCAGGAGCTACCCCTGTAGCCAAAGCACCATATCGTCTAGCCCCAGCTGAGATGCAAGAACTGTCAGGTCAACTGAACGAACTGCTTAGCAAGGGCTTTATAAGACCAAGCTTCTCACCCTGGGGAGCTCCGGTCTTGTTCGTCAAAAAGAAAGACGGATCGTTCCGTATGTGCATCGACTACAGGGAACTCAACAAACTCACAGTCAAAAATCGTTATCCTCTACCTCGCATAGACGATTTGTTCTACCAGCTGCAAGGGGCGAGCTATTTTTCCAAGATTGATCTAAGATCCGGGTATCACCAGTTAAGAGTGCTTGAGGAGGATGTTCCGAAGACAGCCTTCCGAACTCGTTACGGACACTACGAGTTCGTGGTGATGCCATTCGGATTGACCAATGCCCCCGCAGTATTCATGGACTTGATGAATAGGGTATGCCGTTCTTACTTGGATCAGTTCGTCATCGTCTTCATCGATGATATACTTATCTACTCTCGAAGTGAGGAGGAGCATAGTGATCATCTGCGACAAGTCCTAGGAACCCTACGATCGGAGAAGCTCTATGCGAAGTTCTCTAAATGCGAATTTTCGATCCGAAGAGTCGAATTCTTAGGACACGTGGTTAGCGAAGAAGGAATCCACGTGGACCCATCCAAAATTAAAGCTATTGAAAACTGGTCAGCACCGAAGACGCCTACAAAAATTCGTTAATTTCTAGACCTCGCTGGCTACTATCGCAGATTCATACAGAACTTCTCTCGAATTGCGAAACCCCTTACAACATTGACCCAGAAAGGCGTGGCCTTTGACTGGGAAGAGAAGCAGGAAAAAGCATTCCAAACACTAAAACTGGCCTTATGCACCGCACCGATACTATCCCTCCATGAAGGGACATAAGACTTCATGGTTTATTGCGATGCGTCAAATCAAGGGCTCGGATGTGTTCTGATGCAACGAGGTAAGGTCATCGCCTATGCCTTAAGGCAGCTGCAGACACACGAGGTCAACTACACCACTCACGACCTCGAATTAGGAGCAGTTGTGTTTGCTCTGAAGATCTGGAGACACTACCTGTATGGTACGAAGATCACTATCTTTACAGACCACAAAATCCTACAACACATATTCAACCAGAAGGAGCTCAACATGAGACAACGACGGTGGGTCGAACTACTCAATGACTACGAATGCGAAATTCGTTATCATCCGGGTAAAGCCAACGTAGTAGCAGACGCCCTAAGTCGGAAAGAATACTCTGGTCGAAGAGTCAAGTCATTAACTATGACTATCCGTTCGCATCTATCCGCACAAATTAAGGAGGCTCAGCTCGAAGCCTTAAAACCTGAAAATGAGGCGGGAGAATCCCTGCGTGGAATGGATAAGAACTTGGAAGTCAAGGGTGACGGAGCCTTATATCTCATGGACCGGATGTGGACACCGAGACACGGTGGCTTCAGAGACTTGGTCATGAAGGAAGCACACAACACTCGATATTCCGTCCACCCGGGTTTGAATAAGATGTATCTGGATCTTAAAAGGTTATACTGGTGGCCTAACATGAAAGCGGAGATTGCTACCTTCGTAAGTAAATGCCTTACTTGCGCCAAGGTCAAGGTCGAATACCAGAAACCATCAGGTATACTTCAGCAACCGGAGATACCTGAGTGGAAGTGGGAGCGGATCACTATGGATTTCATAACCAAGTTGCCCAAGACAACGGGTGGACTTGATACCATATGGGTCATCGTCGACAGATTGACCAAGTCCGCACACTTCCTGCCTATCAAAGAAACCGACAAGATGGAAAAGCTCACAAGAACATACATTCGGGAGATAGTACGACTGCATGGTGTTCCTATATCCATCATCTCCGACAGAGATAGTAGGTTCACTTCGAGGTTCTGGCAGTCACTACAAAGCTCCTTAGGAACGAGGCTAGACATGAGTACAGCCTACCATCCACAGACCGACGGACAAAGTGAGAGAACTATCCAAACCTTAGAAGATATGTTGCGAGCCTGTGTGATCGACTTTGGAAAGGCGTGGGATACTCACTTACCCCTCGTCGAATTTTCCTACAACAACAGTTATCACACGAGCATAAAGGCTGCTCCATTTGAAGCCCTCTATGGCCGAAAGTGCAGGTCCCCTCTGTGCTGGGCTGAGGTGGGTGACACTCATTTAGCTAAAGGACGAGTTCCTGACAACACTCTCACAGGTCCGGAGATCATTCAGGAAACGATAGAGAAGATCGTTCAGATTTGTGAACGATTGAAAGCCTCTAGAGACCGACAGAAAAGCTACGCAGACAAGCGAAGGAAACCCTTGGAATTCCAGGTGGGAGATCGAGTCCTTTTGAAAGTCTCACCCTGGAAGGGATTGATACGCTTCGGGAAGCGTGGAAAACTAAATCCAACCAGAAGGAGCTCAACATGAGACAACGACGGTGGGTCGAACTACTCAATGACTACGAATGCGAAATTCGTTATCATCCGGGTAAAGCCAACGTAGTAGCAGACGCCCTAAGTCGGAAAGAATACTCTGGTCGAAGAGTCAAGTCATTAACTATGACTATCCGTTTGCATCTATCCGCACAAATTAAGGAGGCTCAGCTCGAAGCCTTAAAACCTGAAAATAAGGCGGGAGAATCCCTGCGTGGAATGGATAAGAACTTAGAAGTCAAGGGTGACGGAGCCTTATATCTCATGGACCGGATGTGGACACCGAGACACGGTGGCTTCAGAGACTTGGTCATGAAGGAAGCACACAACACTCGATATTCCGTCCACCCGGGTTCGGATAAGATGTATCTGGATCTTAAAAGGTTATACTGGTGGCCTAACATGAAAGCGGAGATTGCTACCTTCGTAAGTAAATGCCTTACTTGCGCCAAGGTCAAGGTCGAATACCAGAAACCATCAGGTATACTTCAGCAACCGGAGATACCTGAGTGGAAGTGGGAGCGGATCACTATGGACTTCATAACCAAGTTGCCCAATACAACGGGTGGACTTGATACCATATGGGTCATCGTCGACAAATTTACCAAGTCTGCACACTTCCTGCCTATCAAAGAAACCGACAAGATGGAAAAGCTCACAAGAACATACATTTGGGAGATAATACGACTGCATGGTGTTCCTATATCCATCATCTCCGACAGAGATAGTAGGTTCACTTCGAGGTTCTGGCAGTCACTACAAAGCTCCTTAGGAACGAGGCTAGACATGAGTATAGCCTACCATCCACAGACCGACGGACAAAGTGAGAGAACTATCCAAACCTTAGAAGATATGTTGCGAGCCTGTGTGATCGACTTTGGAAAGGCGTGGGATACTCACTTACCCCTCGTCGAATTTTCCTACAACAACAGTTATCACACGAGCATAAAGGCTGCTCCATTTGAAGCCCTCTATGGCCGAAAGTGCAGGTCCCCTCTGTGCTAGGCTGAGGTGGGTGACACTCAGTTAGCTAAAGGACGAGTTCCTGAAAACACTCTCACAGGTCCGGAGATCATTCGGGAAACGACAGAGAAGATCGTTCAGATTCGTGAACGATTGAAAGCCTCTAGAGACCGACAGAAAAGCTACGTAGACAAGCGAAGGAAACCCTTGGAATTCCAGGTGGGAGATCGAGTCCTTTTGAAAGTCTCACCCTGGAAGGGCTTGATACGCTTCGGGAAGCGTGGAAAACTAAATCCAAGATACATAGGGCCTTTCGAGATTCTCGCCAGAATCGGCCCTGTAGCTTACAAACTCAACTTACCTTGCGAGCTTAGTAACGTACACCCTACCTTCCGCGTCTCGAACTTGAAAAAGTGCCTATCCGACGAGACTCTTGTAATCCCACTCGACGAGATCGAGATCAACGAGAGCCTCAACTTCGTGGAAGCACCTGTAGAGATCATTGACCGGGAGGTCAAATCAACCAAGCAAAGCCGCATTCCAATAGTGAAAGTTCGCTGGAACGCCAAGCGAGGACCGGAATTCACTTGGGAGCGCGAGGATCAAATGAAACATAAATATCCTCATCTTTTTACTTAGTTTCTGTAATAACTTAGTTGCTTAAACTCAAATTTCGGGACAAAATTCCCTCTAACGGGTGGATGATGTGACAACCCGAAGCTTTCATCTTGTGCTACTATTCAAATCAAGTAAAGTTAGACACGTTTTTGCTACTTTCTAGCTTTGTTTTGAGTCATTTGGGTGTTCTAAACTTAGTAGCTTCGAGTTAGAAGTTTGGATTTGAACCCCGCAAGCTCACCTGGCACAAAAATTGGCCAAACGCTCCAACATAAGGAGTGTACGGCCATACACTTGGGTGTGCGGCCGCACACCCCTCCTCCGGCAGCACACACTCGTCTGGCAGCACTCTCATGCCTATAAGAAAGAGTCTTGGCCTTTATTCCACCCCATTTCACCCTCCTAGCCAAGAACTCGTTTTTCTCTCAAGTGGCTCCCGATTTTTCAGCTATATCTTCGAGTGGTAAGTGTTTTTACCCTTTGATTTGTTGATTTCTTACTCCATCTAGCTTAAATCACTGATTTCATCCATGAAATCACCCCATTTTAGTGAATCTTCAAGTGTTCTTCAAGAACACCAAGTACACCTACTAAGTTCTTGAGCTCCAAACACCCCATACGCTTATACACTATAAGTACCCTACTCCTGCATGTGTTTAGCTATATTTGAGCCTTGATAAAAGTCCAGAACTCGATCTGAAAGGAGTGTGCGGCCACACACCTTCATGTGGCCGTATACCCCTTATTTTGGTGCTTTAAGGCCTTAAACTCATGTAGTATACTAGCAAACGATCAAACACACTTAAGGGATACAAGATATAACATTAAATTCATGTTTTTGACCATTTTCCCTAGGAGTGTGCGGCCACACACTCCCTGACCGCACACACCTGGCCGCACATCCAATGTGCAGCACACCAGGTGGCCGCACATGACCCTGTATGGCCGTACACCCAGTTCAGAAGACTTTTGATGCTTCTAACACTTTAATCTAAGTGTTTTCTAAGTCCTAGGGTGTTTTGCTTTCATGATTAGTGGTATATAGACTAATTATATTCATATATATGCCAATATATGCTCTTTAGGATCCGTTGTGCTCAAGTCTTCACTTGACACGTAGAATCCTATACCATCCGTTCATCCAAACCACTCACTGCAGGTGAGTTCATACTCCCTTAATCAACCTTTGAAATGATTTAAATGCTTTTATGGGGGGGGGGGATACAAGTTGAAATATTATAGTTATTATATTAATCACATGTGATTAATGACTACAATAAAAAGAAAGACTTACTATTACTTTCAAGTTGCTATCAAACTTATGGATTTCAAACACTTCAAAACCTTTTACTAAACTCTTTTAAATGCTAAAATTGTTTTCAAAACTCTTTTAAACTTACATTACTGTCAAACTCATATCTATACAACTATATTTATATAAGTAAGGTTTGAAGGACTTAGGACTGATAGCTCACCTTATTTTATGTTCCTTGTTTGGTTGTGGACTTAGGGTACCCTGTTATTTGTGCGAATGTCATTGAAATCTTAGTTATATATCATCTACATGTGTTTGGATATAAAAGCTTTCACTTCAAGTTCAGTGCCTTTGTGTAACAAAGGCATACAAACAACATTACTATTTAACTATAATGGGTATAGTTAAAGGTTTACTACTCACTACTACTATTACAACGACATATACAAGACTCAGTTCAGTTATGAGTCAATACACACTATACACTATACAAGAGAACATACTATACACTATACAAGAGAACATACTATACACTATACAAGAGAACATACTATACACTATACAAGGGAATATACTATATACTAGTACAGAGAAAACATCACTACACTATGACATACTATACAAACTTTCGAATACGATAATCCGAATGTGACATACTACTTCTCGATACGACACTTCATTGTGGTATCACTTTGTAACCAGAGTCTCCTAGAGGGAGAGAGGGCATTGTATGTATAGATCTATACGGGACAGACACTCCGACACCCCGACTGCTAGCTACAGTCCCAACCGATAAGGCCAAGGGGTGACATAATGTTACCTCGCTACATATGACACCGGAGGGTCATCAGTTATTCAGCCGTCGATCAGCATGGTTACATACGAGTTCACATTCAAACCTTTAAGTAACCATATAAGAATTAAAGGCAAATGGACTCCCCGAGGTGTATTGTGCATTTAATACTACATGGAGTCTGCATTTTTATCATTTTCAGCCAACAATGTCACTGCTGAGGTAAAACATTATTTTCCCCTACTACTGATATTTTGAAATCATCTCGCATAAGTGAGGTCTTAAACTATATTTTCATAATGATAGTTTCACTGGGGAAAACTCTCACATTTACAAAAGAACAAACATACAAACAGTCGGGCCTTGGTAGAAGACTACATTTCAGTAGAAAATATAGGATTTTCTAGAGAGTTCAACTATTTACAAACATTTACAAACAGCTATGAACATTTACACTGCGTTGTTACAAACATTTTCATACAAGCAATGACACTAAATACTTATGAACTCACCAGCGTTAATGCTGATAAACTCTTTTAAAATAACTTGTATTCTCAGGTCATCAGTAGACAGGTACCGATGAAGCTTTTGAGAAGATGGTGCACATACAAGACTCATCTTTTATTTTTGATCATTCATTTTGGTGTCTTACAAACTATACAGAACACACTTGTACTAAAATTATTATATTAATGCAATGGATGTTGTTGCTTGTTTACTATTATGCTTTGTTATGATACTGTACATGACGTCCTCCACCCCAGAACGTTTCCGCCGTTCCGGTTTTGGGGTGTGACATGTAGAATCGAAAGAAAAGAGAGGAAGCTTAAAAGAAGAGTAAGCTGATTCTGATCGCTAAGATGGATTTCGATTGCATGGTTCATCGATTGCTTAAGAGTTATGATAAATTGCTTAGGAATAGATAACAACATGTTTTTCATTTGTAAATACCTTGTAAGGATAAGTTTTTTCCGCAAGTTTTAAAATAAAAGAAAAAATTTTGTTTTTATTTATTTTAAGTTTGCTTACAATGGCATTTATGAAAAAATTTTGTTCATATGATTCCATTAATATCAATATTGGAGAATGAATTTGATTCCTTCATGGTAGTGTCATAATTTACCAAATAAGAAAGGATTCTCATCACCTAAGCTTCAGTTGGATAGAAACTTGGAATCATGCAACTGGTATTGTATGATGAATGAGAACCTTTAATCTTTGGAAAATTAAGACTAATTGCTTGTTCACATGTATATGTGAGTCAAGTGAAGGATTAAGGGATCAAGTATACATTCTTGTGCATTGGCCAAGTCCACAACAAAGATCGATAAGACTATTCGTCATGATTTACTAAAGTTTAGTAAATATGGTTATACTTACAAGTTTAAGTACAATTCTGAAACATTGGAAAAGTTTCAATGTATGGAAGAACGAATGAGAAGAATCAAATTAGGCAGAAAGATAAAATGTTTCTCAAATCTGAAAAGATGGGAGAGTACTTTAGTATCATGTTTTATGATCATCTTAATGATTAAGAAACCACATCACAATTGATCCTCTAAGGACATCTTAGTGAATTCCTATGGCTAAGAAGAGGAATCATAAATTGTTGAAATTGTTATATCAAGAAGATGAGTCAGACTTCGTTCCAAAACAATTCTTAGAGTCATACTCAAAGATTGTAACTTGAGTGACATATCTTAAAGAAGGTTTATAACACTTGACAGATGTAGAGTAAAATGTTTTCTACTCTTGTACATTTGAAATTAATAAGTTGTGATGTTTTGGATAAAATAAAGACCAACTAAGGCCAATTGTGTGAAGTGTTTGTCTTGATAAGAATCCGCACTCTCTCTTGAATATGTGTCTGTCAAGGAATGGTGCTTGGCAAGAGAGTCTTATATGTCAAGAGGACAGTGGGAGTCTTAAAAGATCCTGAAAGAGTTTCAAGGACTAATCAAGAATAAAACCTGTAGTTTATCACTAGCACACGACTTGAGGTTTATAACCTATCGTGCTGACATAATTCTTGTTTCTGTGCCCATTCCAGTTAAAGTTGACTATGCATGTAAGTTCTGAGAGTTCTCAATAGGTTGCATAACAACTTGGAAGCAATGGTAGGCCCTTGTGCTGCCAGGTGGCAAGAAATTAAGATTGAACAAGTTCAGTCCATATGAGTTTGAATTTGTCACTAACCTTGTCTTGTGATTATGGTCTTGAGAAATTCACATGGATATGAACATATACACCATAAAATATAAGTGTCATAAGGTTTCTCTTCGATTCATGAAAATGATGGTGAGGAAACGCTTTCACTAAGTAGATTTTAATTAGATAGCAATTGTGATGTTTGCATTCTCAAAGTCGTTAGTGGAGCGTGTGTGGTTAACCGGCACACTAACATGGACTAGTGAGAATGGAAAAAGGTCTAAACATTATGATTACGTCATCCCTCTTCATAATTCTTTAGACACGCATGTGAGCTATCTAAGGAAAGGTGTATGATTTTGAGAAGCCTTGATAATATCAAAGAAACTCGTATCAGAAATGTGAACTTTGGTAATAAAATCAATAAAGTATTGATTTCTAGAAGTCCAGCTGATTTTTGAGTACATGTCAAAGCTAGTGGGAGCATAATGGTTATACTAGTAATTATTATGCTAGTGGGAGCATAATCAATTATGATAAGGGAGAGGAAATTATACTTCATTTCAATTCTAAAAGCTTATATTGAGATTTTAATCATCTTTAGTCAAGGATATATATATATATATATATATATATATATATATATATATATATATATATATATATATATATATGAATTTTATGTTGGAATGTTTCAACATAAAGAAATTCTATATATATTGCGTTCTCAAAATTCGATTATGATTACGACATCCCTCTTCATATTCGAATTATGAAACATGCCAAATAAAAAATATTGTAGCAAAAGACTGGTCTAGGATCATGTCTTTATGTGAGACATCATGAATCGTATCCCATATGCTGCGGGTATAGGATCGATCACATATGCCATAATATTTATCCTTTCTAAATTTTCCAAATGCCTAGTGCATTAAGAGAGGAAAAGGTCTAGAATTGATATGACTAAAATGATTAAGCAATTGTCGAGGACAATATGAGGTTTACCAAAGATTGGTTGCTCACGGACAGTTAAATGTATGGTGTAAATTTTTGGAAGGACCATATTGACATACTCTGAAAAGAGGCAACTCTTGATCAGAAGTGATAGTCAAAATGGAAATATGGAAATGTCTCCATAGGTGGAAGTTATTCAATCTGTGTAAGATTAGAAAACTTAATGCAAGAAGGATGTTCAAAGGAATGTACTTTGAATTTGAGACATCGTTTCCATGGAATTGATCTCCATTGGAATACTCAGTAATGTGTGTTGACAAGTCTTTGTGACTTTGTGCATAGTCATTACAACAGGATCAATGCATATCAGTTTAGAATCTAACAGATTTCGGTAAATAGCAGGAATTTGGAATTCTTAAATTTACGATAAGGATTTGGGATTGTGAAATGAGCATTATTGGAATCATGTTCAATTGCTCTATTTCACAAAGTAAGGATCATAGAAAAACATAGTGTGCATACTTGGAATATGGCATAAGTATTGTTTAGAAAACATAGTGTGCATGCTTGGAGCATGAGACAACTATTGTTTTTATTCAAGTGTTAAGTTGATAAATTGAAACATTATGCAATGAATAATGTGTAATCAATATGGTGATAAATAAAAGGTGTTTTATTTATATTCATAAGTTCTGAGGCCATATTGGATTCGATTATTCTTGTGTTTCACTTTGCATGTTTTGACTTCCCGAATAACTAGGTTATTCAAACTCTCCACAGTTAATCATAGTTTGGAAGTAGGTATGAATTAAAACTGTCATGAATTGGTCTTGTAGATGTCTAAAGTGTTTAGACATAGCAAAAGTTGTTGCAACATTAATGAGTGCCCCTGGAATGAGATTCGAGTATTGGATTAAAACCACGCTCATTTGAATCACTTCATGGATTTTATCACGAGTGATCATGAGATGATAATATCTTATATTCTTCAAACGGAGACGTGTGAGTTGTAGTTGTGCGTCAGTTGCACATTGACATATGTAAACGCAACCAGTAACTTGGTTGTTATAAAACTATCGTTGTGTGTAATTTGATGAGTAAGTACAAGCGAACATTTGGGTCGAAGTTTATCCATTCCTTTTATCCTTGGAGGGATAAAAGCGATATATGTGGGCCCCTCGATGATTTAGTGATGACACCCCTAAGTGCTTGGCCAAGCCTGGACTAATTTGATTTGTTCAATTAGTCGGTCGTCATAAATCGAAAATCGGGAAACAACAGATGGACAGATAGAATGAGTATAATCCATGTCTCAGTTCATATGATATCTAGAATGGAGGAATATATGATCCCTTATCTAATGAACGCGTCATTGATTTGTTTAGAGTTCGACAACGGCTTTTAAGAGCTACGATTGCTAGTCAGGTTGCAAAGTCATACTTGCAATAATAGTTATTAGACTTATCCAAGTGGGAGACTGTTGGATTAGTGTCTAAGTCCATAACTATAATTGGTATGTACTTGACCCGATTTGGCATGGTCCATTTGGGTTGCATGGCATCGGAACAATTTGGATAGACTTTTGTGAGAAAAAGGATATTTATGATTTATTAATATATTATAAGTTCTAATATAGCAATACGAAATCATATTATTTAATTAGTATTGATCAAGAATTAATTTGGAATTAATTCGGTGATCAAAAAGAGACTAACTAAATATATGGGGATTGATTATGTAAATCATTCATTCTTATATATGTGGGCTTATGATCCATAGTTCTTCATGTTGGGCTAAACCCATGGGGTAACCCATGGATACTTCTTGGAGGTTAAAACCCATGGATCATGAGGAATATGGAAGGTCATGAGTTACATGGTGTAACCCTAATAGCCACAATATATAAAGAACCAATAGCTAAAGAAATCGGCCCTTAAGGATTCATATGAGAGGGCTAGCTGATTTTGAGCATAAGAACTTTTCTCTCAAGTTATTCCAAGTTGTTGTTGGTGTTGTGTGAGCCATTTGAGGTGTCACACTTGGGGCACTAGGCTCTTAAGCTCTATGGAATCAAGCTACAACAAAGAGGTATGTCATTCTACTAGATTCTTGTATTATATATACTTTATATTATGCTAGTTAGGATGAAACCTTGGAATATTGAATATTTAAATGTATAATAGAGAAAACATAGATCCAAGGTTTATAGGGTTGCATGTACACGATAGGAGTGTTAGATTGCTCAAAACCCAACAAAT
The DNA here is from genome assembly GCF_052849685.1 of Lactuca virosa. Taxonomy (NCBI): domain Eukaryota; kingdom Viridiplantae; phylum Streptophyta; class Magnoliopsida; order Asterales; family Asteraceae; genus Lactuca; species Lactuca virosa. The sequence goes on from NC_136432.1 coordinate 191,795,583, forward strand.
ATTTCCGTATATAGTATTTCCTATGTTGAAACATTTGAACATGACATTCATATACGTTCATGACTAAGTTCTATTAAAATTTCAATCTAAGATTTTAGATTTGAAATGAAGTATAAATGCCCTCTCCCTTAAGCCTTACTATAGAGAAACAATTTCCAAATTCTGCAACTTTGCAAATTTAGAACTTTGTTTCCTATAAATAACATTGCTAACTTGCAACAATTAACATAATAATTACGCTCCCACTAGCATAACAATTATGTTCTTATCAGCACAACAATTATGCTCCCACTAGCCTTGACATGTACTCAGAAATTAGCTGGACTTTTAGAAATCAATACTTATTGAATTTCTTACCAAAGTTTAGATTTCTGATACCTGGTGCTTGGATAAGTCTTTATCTAGACCTCTCAAGCTCATACACCTTTCATTAGACAACTTATGTGTGTGTCTAAACCTTTTCAGAACTTATAGCAATAAGTCCCAAATGTTTAAACTATTTGCCATTTCTCACAATTCGAACTATGAAAAGGGATGTCGTAATCATACTAAAATTTGAGAACACAATTATCACAACAACTAACTAAAATCTACTGGCTAAAGCGTTTCTTCACAATCATTTTCATGAAGTAGAGAGAAACCTCTTTCCACTTAGATTTTATGGTGTATGTGTTCCTATCCATCTGAACTTGTCATTTCGAACCATTATCATAAGATAAGGTTTATGACAAATCCAAACTCATATGGACTGAACTTGCTTAATCTTAATTTCTTGGCTTTTGGTTGCGCAAGGGCCTACCGGTGCTTCCAAGTTATTGAGTAGCTCACCCATACATATCAATGTACTTCCACTGATCAAGAAGCTTTGCCTTATGCAGGCAAATGAGAACTTATAGAACTCACATGCATAGTCAACTTAACTAGAATGGGCCCAGAAATAAGAATATGTCAACACGATATGTTATCAACCTCAAGTCGTGTGCTAGTGATAACTAAAAGGTTTATTCTTGATTAGTTCTTGAAACTATTCAAGACTAATTAGACTCCCACATAGCTCTTGACATATATGATTCTCTGTCAAGAAATATTTATTGACAAACAAATATTCAAGAGTTAGTGTGAGCTCTTATAAAAAACACTTCATATAATTGGTCTTAGTCGGTCTTTGTTTTATCCAAAACATCACAACTACCAATTTCAAATGTGCAAGAGTAAGAAACATTTATACTCCACATTTCATGAGGTGTTGTAAACCTACTTAAAACATGTCTCTCAAGGTACAACTTGGAGTAACTAGAGTATGACTCTAAGACTCGATTTTGGAACGAAGTATGACTCATCTTCTTGATTTAACCATTTCAACATTTCCCGATACCTCTTCTTAGTCATGAAAATGCACTAAGGTGTCCTTAGAGGATCAATTGTGTCATGGTTCCATAATCATTAGGATGATCAGAAAACATGATATTAAAGTACTCTCCTTTCCTTTCAGATTGGAGAAACCTTTTATCTTTCTGCCCAGTTTGATTCTTCCTATTTGTTCTACTATACTTTGAAACTTTTCAATGTATCAAAACTACACTTAAAGTTGTTAGCATAACCATATTTACTGAACCATCAGTAAATCATGACGAATAAACTTATCGTCCTCTGTGGTGGATCTGACCAGTGCACATCAATGTGTACTAGATCTTTCACTTGACTCACATACATATGTAAACAAGGAATCAGTCCCAATTTCCAAGGATTAAGATTCTCATACATCACAGAATCAATTATATGATTCCATGTTTCTGTCCAATTGAAACTTGGGCGATGAGAATCCTTCCTCACTTGGTAAATTGTGACACTAGCACAAACGATATAACTAAGAATCAAATCCATTTTCAACATTGCTAATAATATATATGAAAGGTCCAGTATGCTCAAGAATCATATTAAAGTGATATTGCTAAATAACATATGATACTAATGGGTGACACTAACAAGAACTCGATACAATTGATTATTTATTAGAAATTGATTTTAATAAATATTCAATAAAACTCTTATAATTAAATTGGAAATTATTTATTTCATGGAAATAATAAATTCCATTAGCAAGTAACTTAATATATATCATATGGTATGATTTATAAGTCATGTACAAACTTTTGGACTAGTTGAATCCTTTTGTCTTTTTCATAAAAGACAAGGTTTATATTTTACAAAAGAGTTTATAAAAGTTTGACTTTCTTTCTTCTTCTTTATGCAATTTTCGAGATATGCATAAAAAGAAGAACTGTATGACTTGTCTAATCATGCTTTAAAGGTATGGGAGACATGCTTATGAAAATGGGGACATGTTTGCTTAAAGTGCTAAGGACTAATGGTTAATAAGTTCACTTTATGCATATAAATAAGAGAGCTTGCACTTGGATTATTTGCTCATTCATTCCTTGATGCAAAATCCGAATCCTCTCTTCTCTCTCCCTTTCTCTCTAGTTTTTTGTTAGAAAACTTGAAGAACACTTGCATCTTCAACCCCTCTTTTAGTTCATATTGGTTATGAACTTAAAGCTTAAGGGTTTCAGAGTTTTGAACTAGCATCTACATCAAGTTGAGTCATTGTTGGTGTCTCAAAGGTTCCACATTCTTCATCAACTTCCAAGCCTCCCAAGAGGACCAAAAGAACTACAAAGGTTGTTATTTCTTCACCTCTTCTTTGGTTGGTGTTTTAATCTTTCTATAAATTGCAAGAAGATCCTTGGTGGGGATAAAATGTTTATGTTATTTCAAAAATTAAAGTCTTCTGTTGCCATATTTTTTCAAGTTTATTAAACTATTTTTTGAACTAAAACCCAACAATTGGTATCAGATCCATCTTGCAAGTTTGGTTAGATTTTTGATTTTTGGAAATCTTAGTTTTTGGAGAATATGGATAACTTATTTTTCTATAAAAATAAGTTCAAAGATATTTTATATGACAACTTTTTTGTGATTTTATGTGACAAAAGTTTATGCATCTTTTTTCATTTAAAGTTTTCTTAGTAAAACAAAGGTTGTTTGATGTGTATATTGATGTATCTGACGTGCATAAACTAGCCAAGGACCAATGTGTCGTTATGTTGTTGTGTTGGTTATTTTTGTAATAAAATGATTGTAATAGTTTATTTATTCATATGGTATGTAATAATTAAATAGATTAGTTTTTCTTGGTTATTTTTGTAAAGTAATAGATTAGTTTTTAGAATTAATTTATTTTTACAAAGATATAACAAGAAATGAAGTTTGAACCGTTTTTTGAAGACAAAAGGAAAAATTTCGAGTTCAACATGTGCTGGGCAGAACATGACACTTTCTGAAAGGTGTCATGAATGCTACACATGTGCTGAAAAAGTGCTTAACAGAAAGATGACACTTTCTGAAACGTGTCATGAAAGCTGCAGTTTTTCCTTTAAAGAAGTTTTTCCAATCTTTTGTAAGCACTGGGTGTTTACTTAAGTGGGGGCTTCTACAAGAACATTACAAGAAGTTTTTTGGTCCCCTTAAATGTCCCTTTAGGAATGGACTTGACATTTTTTTATTGGCTCACAAAAATATTATTAGATGGTTATGTTTACTGTGATATCCCCATTTTCACGGCCAAAAAAGACCAATTTTGTTTATGCTTTGTTTGAAAATCAGAGTAACATTTTAAATAAAAGTGCTGCGAAATTTTTTCCCAAAATAAAATATGATAAAGATTTATCAAAGCATTTCCGAAGAAATGTATTTCATTAAAAACCACGAGATGTCATGTTCGATATACAGATCAAAAGCATAAACAACACAATATAAGGCTTACAACATTTATTCATAACTACAGGCCTACAATCTGTAATCCCTCATCCAAAAATCACATCTATGCTCGAGTGCCACTACCTGTAATACAAGAAACTGAGTGGGTCAGGCTTGGGAGCCTGGTGAGCACATAGGGTTTTCAACCCACAATAGATAAGTTTATTAATTTCATCAACCAACAATAACCCGATTACCCATTCCCGTTATCCTCACTTTACGTCCCTAAAACACCTATCATAAGGGACCTAGCCTAAGCATCATCATCGGGATGGATACTATTGCTAAGGGGGTTCCTCAACAATAAATTCCCTAAAGGCAACCATGAGGGCGATGGAGTACACCGGTGAACACATCGTTCACAAACACCTATAGGTTGCGAGCCTGCTAGCGTTCCCCTGGATTGTCTAGAAAAGTCTGTGGTCGTCATCTATACTCCTCTAGATGACTGGAAACATCGTCAACATCGAGGCCGTTCATCATTTTATTTCATCACACCCAACTATTATATCTACCCATGTTTTACCCAACACATTTTGTAGATATAAAATACATATACATTTTAAATCATTTAAAACATGTATAAAATCTTTCATCTAGCATAGACAACAAGTATTCAGACAATATGCACACATAACACGTAATTAATATAAAATACTTCATATATATATATATATATATATATATATATATATATATATATATATATATATATATATATCTGTGTGTGTGTGTGTGTAAGATGAAAGTGACTATGCACTCACTTGTTAAAGTGACGACTCGAAATTCGAGCAGTGCTTCACTTCTTAACAATATGATTTCCTTCGACGAAACTTGGTATTATTACCACTAGATTTTACTCTAATATTCATTGCGACTAATTATTAGTCTAGATTCATCATTATGTCAAAGTCTACTTCATGATCTATCAAGTAAGGAACACCAGGTAGGATCATATCGGAGGTAGGGTCTGTTTGGTATACGAAGTATACTGTTTGGAAATCCCACTTTAAACACCCACTAAATCACAGCCTAGACATCATTCCCATAAGTAGATTAATCAGTATAACGACTTTGAATCACTGATAAATCCTATTTATAGGTTCATAATAATGATATTATATTTAAATATAAGCTATATTTAAAGTATGGTAGGCGTATCTCACTTACATTGGGTTTTTATTTAAAACTGGGCTTCACTGGAGCAGCGTTTCCGAGCCGAAAAGCTTTTTTTCTTGGAGCCTTCTGTCACACCCCAAAACCGGAACGACGGAAACGTTCTGGGGCGGAGGACGTCATGTATAGTATCACAACAATGCATAATAGTAAACACGCAACAACATCATCCATTACATTAATAGTAATAGTTTTAATACACGTGTTCTGTGTATAGTTTTGAAGACACCGAAAATGAATAAACAAAATAAAGACGAATACCTGTCATCGGTACCTGTCTACTGATGACGTGGGGATACAAGTTATTTTGAAAGAGTTTATCAGCATTAAATCTGGTGAGTTCATAAGTATTTTAGTGTCATTATTTGTATAAGTTTGAAGCAACATTTGTAACAGTGTAATGTAAAAGTTTGTAAGTGTTTGTAATGTTTGAACTTCCTAGAAAATCCCATATTTTCTACTAAATGCAGTCTTCTACCAAGACCCGACTGTTCTGTATGTTTGTTCTTTGTAAAAGAGTATATTTTCCCAAATATGACTATCATTATCAAAATATGTTTACATTGTCGTTTATGTAAGAAGATTACATAGTGAATGTAATAGGAAAATAATGTAGTACTGTAGTTTTATCTAGGTAACTACTCATGTACTAACTACCTTTCAACTTTTTAGTTAATTAAGGTAAAATGTGATGTGATTGCACCATACTAACTGACTAAAACACGACGATGAAAGACGTCGGAAGAAATGACATTTGGCACCCGTAGACTTGCAAGTCCCACTGTAGCTAGCAGCAAGGTGTAGGATAGTCAATCCAGTATAGATCTATATGCAAATTCACGCTCTCCCTCTAGGAGATTCTGGTTACAAAACGAGCCATAGCAGTTATGTTATGTCACGAAGTAGTATCTCACATTAATGTTATAGTATTCTTGTATTTGTATAGTATCTACTAGTGTAGTGTATGTTCTCTCTGTCTAGTATGTAGTATGTTCTCTAGTGTATAGTGTTTAGTACGTATTGTTTCTCGTTATAGTGTTCTCTCTATCTGTTTCTCTTTATAGTAAGTATTGTTTCTTGTTATAGTGTTCTCTCTATCTGTTTCTCTTTATAGTAAGTATTGTTTCTCGTAATAGTATGTATTGACTCATGTATGAACTGACTCTTTGTATGTTTCATTGTTCTAGTAATAGCATTAGTAACTTCCTAAACTATACCTATTATAGTTTACTAGAAATGTTGTTTGTATGTATGAACAAGTTTGTATACCTTTGCTACCCAAAGGTACTGAACAGAATGAAGGAACTTTTACATCTATACACATATACATAATATACAATTAAGATTCAAACGACCCTCGGACAAACAACCGATACCCTAAGTCCACAACCAAACAAGGAACAGGAAGTAAGGCGAGCTGTCAGTCCTAAGTCCTTTAAATCCTACTTATATAACTATATCTATATAGATATGCATTTGACAAAATATAAGTTTCAAAGAGTTTATAAAACGATTTGAAGTAGTTTGTTTGATAACACTGTTTGAAAACTCAGAAATCCACTTGTTTGGTAGTTATTAATCACATGTGATTGATATAATAACTATAATAGTTCAACTTGTATCCCCCCATAAAAGCATTTAAAATCATTTAAAAGATAAGTTAAGGGGTATGAACTCACCTGTAGTGAGTGGTTTGGATGAAAGTGTGGTATAGGATGCTAGGTGCCAAGTGAAGACTTGAGCACACACACATATCCTATTTAGCATATAATGACACATATATGTATAAGATTAGTGTTTATAACAACTAATCATGGAAGTAAAGACACCCTAGGACATTGAAAACACTTTGATTCAAGTGCTAGAAGTACAAAGGGTTGCATCTAAGGGGTGTAGGGCCTCACATACGAGTTTACGACCCAAATGGTAAGACCCCCATGAGTTCACGACCCATGGGTTTATGGCCCAATGAGTTTACGGCCGTAAACTCATGTTATCTTGTACCATTTTGTGTGTTAAGGTCCTATGGTTTTCCTTGAAGTGTTTCTAGACTTAGTTCCAAGGCTTAGGAAGGAGTTGTGGCAACATTGCACCACTAATTAGGGATTACGGCCAAGGGAGATTTCCTTGGCCGTAAACACCCTTTTGTTCATGATTTCTTGATGTTATCAAGGTGTTTAACAACTGATTCAAGTATATAACAAGATAAGGATAGTATACTTACGATTTGGAGGCAAATGAGGGTGTTTTCGGCCCAAAACACTTTAGTGTTCTTGATGTTCTTGATGATCTAGACCCGAAAGATGAGATTTGCGGATGAATTCAAGAGTGAATCAAGAAGAAGTGATGTATTAACTCATAAAGGGAAGGAATCACTTACATTTTTGAAGTTTGGAAGCAAAAGCCTTATGATCCTTGGGAGAGAAAATCGAGTTCTAGGCTTGGAAATGTGAAAAGTGACTGAAAAATGACTAAGGACCATATATATATCATGGAGTTTACGGCCACCATGAGTTTACGGCCATAAACTCATGTCTCCTGGCTGTAAACTCCTCTTTTGAGGGTTTATGGCTTGCTTGATAGCTTACAACTTCAATGGACACTTCCTATCACTCATTCTTTGGATGTACTAGGCTCAGAATATTCAAACAGACTCAAAATAGTGCTAGAAGATAGCATAAATGAGACAGTCTTTGATTAAGTTTAAGAGTTATACAAGATAGAAATTTCGGGTTGTCACACCTTCGGGAGCCTCGGGGCTTCCTTCAGGTGCTAGGGGGTTTTCCTAGACTTTAGGGGGGTTTAGGGGCTAGAGAGAGAAAGTAGTGGGAGAAACAATGAGAGAAATGTGTGTGAAATCCGGCAGCCCTCGCATGACTTTTATAGGCTGAGCCTCGCAGGTACGTGGGGCGTAAATCTTCAGACGCGACGCGTACTGCGGAGATCGTACCATGCACACGCGTCGACAAGCTGCTGGGTCATCGTGGCTCATTTCAGACCATGCGAGGTGAGATGGCTGGGCGTAAGTGTTGGATAATGTGTCTAAGTCCATAACTATATTTAGTATGTACTTGACCCTATTTGTCATGGTCCATTTGGGATGCATGGCATTACAATAATTGGATAGACAAAATGAGAAAAGGACATTTATGGTTTGTTAATATATTATAAGTTCTAATATAATAATAATATTATTTAACTAGTATTGATCAAGAATTAATTTGGAACTAATTTTGTGATCAAAAGGAGACTAATTAAATATATAGGGATTGATTTGTAAATCATTCATTCTGGTATAGTGGGCTTATAGTTCATGATTCACTAGATTGGGCTAGGACCCATTGGGTGCTCCATGGATGCTCGATGGAGGTTATAACCAATGGATCATGGGGGAAATGAAAATCCATGCACATTAGGGTTTACATGGTGTAACCCTACATGTGAAACACTATATAAAGAGCCCCATAGCTAGCAAAATCGGCCACTAAGACAAGACAAAGAGGGCTAGCTGATTTTTTAGTGAAAGTGTTCTCTTCTCAAGTTATTCCAAGAGTTGTGGTATTGTTTGTGACATTTGAGGCGTCACATTTGGGGTGCTAGGCTCATAAGGTCTTAAGGAATTCAAGCTACAAGAAAGGTATGTTCTTCTACTAGCTTTTATGTTTCAAGTTCCCCATGCCATGCTAGTTAGGTTAAGAACCTTAGAAAAAATCAAATTTGCATGTATCTTAGTAAAACAAAGATCCAAGGTTTCTAGGGTTGCATGTACAACATAGAATTGTTAGAATGCTCAAAACCCATCAGAGGGATCAAAGCCTAGGCATGTTTTCTTGATACTTGATGCAAATTGTTGAAGCAAATCGAAAAATCTGCATTCTATTGAGTGAACTCGCCGAGTCAATAGGGGGGGGGGGACTCGACGAGTCCATGCATATATTCATCCTACTTGCCGAGTAGGTTCGTGCACTCGATGAGTAGGAGGCCCAGTTTGCAGGTTTTCAAGTTTTTAAGCTGGAATTGGACTAGAATCATTACACTAAATTGTTTTGGACTTATAAAACCTGTTTTTGATGTGGTAATGATTATGCTAATCCAATTTCAAAGGTTATTATCAAAATTTCAAGTTTTATATGTGTTTATATGATTCTCGAAATTGTTGATAAGAATGTTCATACACTTATGAGTTTGGTAGATCATAGGAATTATTTGCAAATTGTTTGCTAGTTTAATTCTTGATCTAAATGTTTTTAATGGAGTCCATAATTTTTCCTCAAGTTATAGATTACCAAAAGTCTTTTCTTTTAAAGTCTATTAAAGAACACATAGGTTACATAAAATGAAGAGTATTCATTTTAATAAACCATTAACTCATAAGTTATGAAGTTCAAAAGTTTTGAATTGTTACAAAACGTGCCCTCAACTTTTGGAACATGTAAAGTCACTTTAGAAAACTTTAGTTCCAACCCCTACAATTTTAAAAGTTAAAATCCAACCCTTATACTTTATAGTATTATAAGTTAATAATATATATATATATATATATATATATATATATATATATATATATATATATATATATATATATATATATATATATATATATATATATATACGATCAAGTCGTTTTACCGTTAGTAGGCCTCATTCACGAAGACGGTCTGTAAGGGGGTATAAGGTTGTTGCCTATAAAATGGCAGCTTAATGGGTGTCCACTCTCACCCGCCGCTTCCTTGACTCGTGGAGGGTCGTTAGCCGAATGGGTAGGACAATGACTTTAATTCTCATTAAAAATATAATGATTATAAAGTAACTAAAAGTTTTTATAAATTCCCAATCTTAGTTACTTTAGGAAAATGTGAATTTGGTGCTAACCCATGAAATTACATTTTTCACCTTGCTTAAGTCGTTAGTGGAGCGTGTGTGGTTAACCGGCACACTAACTTGGATTTAACAAGGTTGGCAAAGGGTGGATTAAGGTTTATCATAGATCGGTGGAGCGTGTGTGGTTAACCGACACATCGATTAGGTGATAAACATTAAGAGTACCAAGTTAATTTGCATGGTTATTCACACCTTGTTTTGTGATCCTCGACATCCCAGTCACAAAACTTGAAGGGCACAATCGAGATTGAAACATGCGATTGAAAAGTTCAATGAATCTCAAAAGAATCTAGGAGCTTCAAAACCAATTAAAACCTAATAATATATTTCATTTTCATGGTGGAAATTGTTAAAACGTCATTTACCTACCTTCAAATATCTTATAGCTTGGATTACGGAATCCCTCTTCTAAGTTATAAAATATTGTGTTGGGTCCTAGCCTTAATATTACATTTGGGTGTCTTATTAAGGACTATCTTTATATTTGATCTAAACTTATCTTTCTTCTTTTCAGGTGTCTTCCAACAATGCTGCTTCTGGCTCAAACCCTACCTGCTCCTTCTCTCTCATGAACCTCTGTGGGAGAGTCATCTTTGATGAAACTAATTTCAATGATTGGATTAGGAACATAAGGATGGTCACTCGCTATGAGGACAAGGAATATGTCCTCGACAAGGAGCTGAAGGAACTTGATGAGTCTTCTGCTACTCTCGAGGAGATCGCTGACGTCAGGACTCATGAGAGAGATGCCACTAAAGTGGCATGTATCATGCTGGCCACGATGATAGCCGAGCTCCAAAAGTCCTATGAGGACTTTTATCCTTTTGAGATGCACCAGGATCTGATGGAAAGATACCATCAGAGTGCTCATCAAGAGCGATATGAAATAATCTCCTCCATCATAACAACCTGAATGAGAGATGGTGAACCCATTACAGGCCACATGCAGAAAATGCAAAGGTTTGTGGACTGTCTGATGAAGTTGAATGTGAACTTCCCCGAGGAGTTAGAAATTGACATCATATTGCACTCCTTACCTCCTTGTTATGATCAATTCCGAAGGACCTATCATATCAAAAAGGAGGAGGTCACACTCAGCAAACTCCAAGGACTTCTGAAGACCGCCGAAAGTGGTATTAAAGGTAAATCGGTTGTTACTACTTCTACTCCTACCACCGCCCCTGTTCTGGCTATCAGGCAAGGTAAAGGGAAGAAGAGGAAGAGCCCTTAGAAGGGTACTAAGGGAAAGTCTCTTGATGGCCCCTCTTCAAGTAGAACCAAAAGTGGTTCTGTCACTCCTTCTGCCAACCCTAAAGAGGCTGAATGCTTCTATTGCCATGAAAAGGCGCACTGAAAGCGAAACTGCCCAAAGTACTTGCAACATGTTAAGGATGGGAAACTGAAACCCAACCATGCATGTATTTACACTATATTGTCTAATAACTCACCATATTCTAATTCTTGGGTCCTTGATACAGGTTGTGGTATTCACATATGTTATGATTTGTAGGGACTAAGAAGAAGTGAGAATGTGGAGCATGGGAAGATAAACTTGATCATGGGGAATATGAAAGCTTCACCTGTCACCAAGATTGGAGTTTATTCTTTGTTGCTAAGTAGTGGGTTAAGATTAGATTTGAATAAATGTTGTTACACGTCTGAAATGGCGAGAAATATTATTTCCTTTCACGGTTTGTACAAACAAGGATTTACCTTTTCATTTAATAATGAATGTGGTGGTATTAATGCTTTCTATAATAATGTTCTTTATTTTAAAGCATTACCTTGTGATGGTGTATATGAAACTGTGTCGGTTGTAGATAACCTAGGAAATGATGTGTTGTGTATTGATTTTTCCACTAGCTTGGATAAAGCATCATTATGGCATTGTCATCTTGGACATGTGAGCAAGAAACGCATATGCCAACTCCAAAAGGATGGAGTCTTGGATTCATTTGACCTAAATTCGGATGATAGTTGTGAATCTTGTCTACTTGGAAAAATAACAAAGTCAGCCTTCACTGGTACTTGTGGTAGGGGTGAGGGTTTGTTGGATCTTGTACATACAGATGTATGTGGACCCTTCAGAACCGCCACAAGGGATGCTAACCGCTTCTATGTGACATTTACTGATGATTACAATAGATATGGTTATGTCTGCTTAATCAAGCATAAGTCAGAAGCCTTTGAAAAGTTCAAAGAGTTTAAACAGGAAGTGGAGAATCAGCTGGGCAGGAACATTAAGATGCTTCGATCCGATCGAGGTGGTGAGTATCTTAGTACAGAGTTCCTCGACTATCTTAAGGAATTTGGGATTGTCTCACAATTGACACCTCCCAGAATGCCACAGCTTAATGGTGTGGCAGAGAGGCGCAATCGAACCTTATTGGACATGGTTCGTTCCATGATGAGTCGAGCTTCGCTACCAATCTCATATTGGGGGTATGCCTTAGAGACTGTCGCCCATATCCATAATCTGGTCCCTACCAAAAAGGTTTCCAAAACACCTCACGAGATGTGGATTGGGAAAGTTCCCAATTTGGACCACATCAAGATTTGGGGTTGCGAGGCTTTCGTGAGGCGCAGGACTCACGATAAGCTCGAACCTAGAAGTGAGCGGTGTATTTTCATTGGCTACCCACATAAATCCTTTTGTTACCTCTTCTATAGACCCAGTGATAATATGGTATTTGTATCAAGAAAAGAAGTCTTTCAAGAGAGAGAGTTCATAAGCCAAGGAAACAGTGGGAGGCAAATTGACCTTGAAGAAATTCAAGAGTCAAGTGGTGAAGGAACCTCAAATCATAGCAATAAACCTGAGGAGGAAACTCATGTTGATCCAACTGACGAGTCTGTACCTATGAGGCGTTCCACTAGAGAGCATTACTATGGTTTCCATATTACTACGGAAGGTGATACACTTATCAGTGATAGTACACTGGTAAGTTTGGATGAACCTAACAGCTACACGGAAGCCATGGCAGGCCCCGAGTCTGCTAAATGGAAAGAGGCTATAGACAGCGAGATACAGTCCATATATGGCAATCAAGGTTGGAACTTGGTTGACAATGTACCAGGGCTTAAGACAGTTGGGTGCAAATGGATCTTCAAGAAGAAGACCAACATGGATGGGAATGTACACACTTATAAGGCGCGACTGGTTGCAAAGGGCTTTTCACAAACTCCGGGAGTTGACTTTGATGAGACCTTTTCACCAGTAGTGAAGATTAAGTCTATTAGGGTTATGTTAGCCATTGCTGCATTTCATGACTATGAAATATGGCAAATGGATGTCAAAATCGCTTTCCTTAATGGAAAGTTGGTTGAGGATGTTTACATGAGTCAGCCAGAGGGTTTTGTCAGTACATAGTACCCTAATAGAGTGTGTAAGCCTGAGAAATCCTCGCAGATGGAATCTTTGTTTCGATGAGAAAGTCAAAGAGTTTGGTTTTTCGAGGAGTGAAGATGAGTCCTGTGTATATGTCAAGGCCAGTGGGAGCATAGTCAGCTTTTTGGTACTGTATGTGGATGACATACTACTCATAGGAAATAACATCCCAACTCTGCAGGAGGTGATGTCCTGGCTTGGGAAGTGTCTCACTATGAAGGACCTTGGAGAAGCTGCCTATATCCTAGGGATACAAATTTTAAGAGACAGGAGTAAGAGACTAATTGGACTTAGTCAAAGTACCTACTTGGATAAGGTGCTGAATAGGTTCAGCATGCAGGATTCCAAGAAAAGAGAGTTACCAATCCAGAGTAACGCCAGACAGAGTAAGACTCAAAGCCTGAGTACAGAAGCTGAGATAGCTGAGATGAGTCGAGTATCGTATGCTTCCGATGTAGGCTCGATCATGTATGCTATGACTTGTACTCGTCTTGATGTGGCCTTTGCTATGAGCATGGTCAGCAGATATCAGGGGAAGTCTGGCAAGGCTCACTGGACTGCGATAAAGAACATTCTCAAGTACCTGCGGAGGACTAAGGACTGGGTCCTTACCCTTGGTGGTAGTGATGACTTGAGAGTAGTAGGGTATAGTGATGCTAGCTTCCAGACTGATAGGGATAATTTCTGCTCTCAGTCAGGCTGGGTCTTTACCTTAAACGGAGGAGCAATTACTTGGAAAAGTTCCAAGCAAGAGACAGTGGCTGATTCAACATGTGAATCAGAGTACATAGTAGCAAGCGAGGCAGCAAAGGAGGTGATATGGCTGAAGAACTTCATTGGATACCTTGGAGTAGTACCAGCTATAAAAGGAGCCTATGGAGATTTTCTGTGATAGTGAAAGTGCTGTTGCCTTAGCGAAGGAACCAAGGGATCACGGGAGATCTAGACACATCGACAGAAAATATCATTTCATTAGACATCGAATAGAAGAAGGACTCCTCGCGGCAAAGTGAGTATCATCGGATGAGAACCCAGCAGATCCCCTCACGAAGGGACTGATTAGGGTTGAACATGTTCAGCATGCGAGGCACATTGGGCTAAAGGATGATATTAGTTTTAGAAATTAGATAGCTTTTTAAATTTGTAAAGTTTAATTGACGTTTTGATGATTAAATAAAAGTTGTTGTTTATTTATAAGTAAAGTGTTACTATCTTCTGTCAATCGTTTACTATCATTTCAATTTTTCATGTTTTGACTTCCAGAATAATTATGTTATGGTATATCATATTATTCAAACCATCCACAGTCAATCATACTTTGAAAGTAGGTAATGAGGCAAGACTGTCATGAATGGGTCGGCAGTGTTCATGAGTACTCCTGGAATATTGATTCGAGTATTGGATTCAACCCACGCTCACTTGTATCACTTCATGGAATTTATCTCGAGTGATCGTGAGACGGTAATATCATATAAGTCTTCAAACCTAGAGATATGAGTTGTTGACTATTAGTTGGTTATACATTGATTGTATGAAAACGCATTGGTAACCCGATGTTATAAAACGTGCCTTTGTGTATGATTCAACAAGTAGTAGAACAAGCATATGAGTCGAAGTTTATCTGTTCCTTCTAGTCCTTGGAGGATTAGAAGCGATATCTAGGCCCCTCGATGATTTTGTTTTGACCTATGTACCGGGCCCGGTCAGAACCAAATTGATGTGTTCAGTTTAGTTCTATGTTAAACAAATCGGAAATCAAGAAACAAATAGTTGGACAATAAGTACGACATTGTTTCATGTATTTGTCCGGCTGATATCTGGAACAGAGGATTATATGATCACTTATCTTAAATGGCTCATCATCATCTTAGTTCCGCAAGACTTTGAAAGAGCTACGATTGCTGGTCGGTTCCTGAAGTCATACCTGTAACTATAGTTATTAGACTTATCCAAGTGGGAGACTGTTGGATAAGGTGTCTAAGTCCATAACTATATTTAGTATGTACTTGACCTGATTTGGCATGGTCCATTTAGGTTGCATGGCATTACAACAATTGGATAGACAAAATGAGAAAAGGACACCTATGGTTTGTTAATATAATATAAGTTCTAATATATTAATAATATTATTTAACTAGTATTGATCAAGAATTAATTTGGAATTAATTTTGTGATCAAAAGGAGACTAATTAAATATATGGAGATTGATTTGTAAATCATTCATTCTTGTATAGTGGGCTTATAGTTCATGATTCACTAGATTGGGCTAGGACCCATTGGGTGCTCCATGGATGCTCCATGGAGGTTATAACCCATGGATTATGGGGGAAATGAAAAGCCATGCACATTAGGGTTTACATGGTGTAACCCTACATGTGACACACTATATAAAGAGCCCCATAGCTAGCAAAATCGGCCACTAAGACAAGACAAAGAGGGCTAGCCGATTTTTGAGTGAAAGTGTTCTCTTCTCAAGTTATTCCAAGAGTTGTGGTGTTGTGTGAGACATTTGAGGCATCACGTTTGGGGTGCTAGGCTTAAAAGGTCTTAAGGAATTCAAGCTACAAGAAAGGTATGTTCTTCTACTAGCTTTCATGTTTCAAGTTCCCCATGCCATGCTAGTTAGGTTAAGAACCATGGAAAAAATCAAATTTGCATGTATCTTAGTAAAACATAGATCCAAGGTTTCTAGCGTTGCATGTACACCATAAGAGTGTTAGAAAGATCAAAACCCATCAGTAAGGACTTTGTACACGAGGCGTACTTGTACGATAGGCGTATACGAGGCCAAATGTCACAATCCGAAGCGAGACCATGGACCGCAAGCATCGGCCTAGATCATGTCACGTCATCAACTTCACATATTTGCTTCCCGGCTTCTAAAATTCATAACTTTCGCATATGAGCTCCATTTTCGATGTTCTTTATATCCACGCGTAGGTGGGATCATACTTTACAAGTTTCGTTTAGAATCGCGTCGGCTAATTTTGAATTAATTTTAAAGTTATATTTTTAACAGGCCGAGACAGGAAAAGTCCGTTAAAAATTCATAACTTCTTTGTCCGACGTCCGTTTTCGTCTGCCTTTTTACTGTTGTGCTACTAATAATGAGATCTTCAACTCTCATTTAGGTTGCGTTGGCCAAAAACCGCTCGATCTAAAATTCGAATTCCGGGTTGTGCACTACTACGCCAAATCTTAGAAAAATCATAACTTCCTCATACGAAGTCATATTTGGGCGTTCTTTTTATGCACACTCTCGGTTTAACGTATACTACAACTTTCATTTAGGTCACTAAGGCCAAAAAGTGTTCTATCGTAAATTCACTATTTGTGTTACGTAGTGTCGTGCCGGTTTTATCGCGAAACTTCGGCGGACCATAACTTCTTCGTTATAACTCGGATTTCGACGTTCTTTATATATCCGGAATCCTTGTTTCGACCACTACAACTTTATGTATAGATATCGGGTTTATCTAACTTTATTTTTTATGCTTATTTTTATCCTTTATTTATTATACATTTATAAATAAGTAATAAGCACATAAATTCACATAATTCACATAATACTCAAATAATTCATCTTTATTACTTCAAAATAGGTTACAATGGTTGACCTGAATATTACATTACTGCACTAATGCTTAGCCCATAAACACGGGCGTTACATTTATGCACATATCTTTTTATGCATGTTTGTGTTGTTTATTTTATGCAATTATTATGTGTAGTTGATAAATTAGTTTTTCACATGTTAAAATAACTTTGGACAAAATAAACATCACATGGAGTTTGGGTTTTCAAAAATTGGACGTAAGATGTAACAAGTTATTATTTTAAAATAAAACCAGTTATCATAAAATCGTTAATAATGGCAAATTTTGAAATACTCCAATACAAGTTTTAAAATTGTGATTTTTATAACTTATACAAACTCCAAATATATAAGTAATAAAAGGAAGTTTTATTAAAGATATAAAAGGTTCAAATGCATTCAAACTTAATACCGGTTATTAAAATTGAATTGCGTCAGATTATATAAAAACTAGTTTTTTTATAAAGAACCTTTAAAAGTTACTTCTCTTTGGAAAATTGATACAATGGTTTATTATATGCATGTGATAACCATGATATCATATGTTTTTAAACTAGATTTATAAAACATATAAAGACCCTTTTTACAAAACTCAAATCTATACAATCCTTTTGAAGAACAGTCACACGTCTCTTGTGCACTAGTGGGATAAAGGATACCTAACCGCTTAGTGTTATCTTTTGATGGCCGGGGTGTCTTCGCGATTTCTATAACCAAGTTATAGGTCGACTACACAAGTTTTTCAAATAGGACGATTTGATCGGAAATCTTTTGTGATAAATGATACCTAAGCAAGAGAGTTCTGAGGCATAGATGGGATCACACATGTCTAATTAAATTTGTTATTAGTGACTCCATAAATCTAGGAATTATATAGTGAGATATAATTGATAATCTATATCTACCAGGTTGAATTCAAATGGATGGGATAAAGGATACCTAACCATTTATTTGTTTTGCAACTTGGATCCTAGATTTTGATAATTAATGTTTTTGGAAACTAAAAGGGTATTAATTATTGAAGATTAAATATTGAAAATGCTAAATGAATTTTGTTAAAATTTTGTAGTTAAGTAATCCATTCTCATTATCATGTATTGTCATTTTCTTTAATGAATTAATGAAACAATAACATTCAATAGATACAACTTCAATGACTGGGTTCATGTCTTAAGAGACAATCTCCTGAGAGATATGAAATTGTATACACTTAAAAGTCCAAGTCCTAAACTATTTGCTTTGAGCAATTAAACCTAAACATGATACATAGTAAAGGCATCACTGTGATGCTTAAGATGTTTCTAACATCAAGCTAGGAATAGTTATTCATACTTCTAGGAAGTCTTGGATAATTTAAACATATATCTGATGATATAACAGGTCAAGCAATATTCCAATAAATACAATGATATTTTATTTAAAGCTAGTTTAAACAATGGAATAATGCAAGGCTAAAAGAATCACCTTGTGTGATTCAAGAGGCCCAAGTTTTATGGACTGAACACCTTTAAGCCCAATAAATCTACTAAAACCCACATAGATGGATCTTGTTTCTTTTGTGAAGAAACTAGACACTGAAAGACGATTTACTCCTCTTATTTGGAAATAAAGTCTGGAAGAGACTAGCACTTCTTGTATCTACTAGATAGAACTCATACTTTTCATATAACACTTAGGTACTTGGTACTTAAATGTTAATCTAATATTTGTAAATGGCTTGCAAATATTTATTGAAAAGTAACCAAGCTGAGCACAATCAAGTTGGAACTATACTTAGGAGTTTAATTTATTATTTATGCTTTGAACATAAATTACTTGTAATGTAAAACAATATTTGTTTTGGAACAAAGTGTGTTTTAATTTATCATGTCTAAATTTATGTCTCAGTTATTTTATTCGAATGGTTGGTCATTACTTAATCGTTTTTCGTAGCGATAATATTCATATTCTGAAATGATTAAGTTCTATTTATGAGACTAGATCTCTTAATAGGATTGTAAAGTAAATATCAACATTTTGTGTAGAGACCAATTTTTATAACGAACGGTGAATGCGGAAGTAAGATATCTCGAGATTAATGGTGTTTTTGTAAGTATGAACACGAAAAACATATTATGAGTTCATGAAAAAGACTAAGAACAAAGAGAGAATAATATTGATATTCATGAAGACCGTGGTGGGAGAGAAACTCTCCCTGGGTGGGAGAACCCACCAACTTTCTCTCTCTAGAGATTACATGCTAGAAAAGTGCATTAATAATACATAAAAAGTGACCACATCTCCCTTTATATATGAGGGAGAGTAAATACACCTAAAATACAATAAGGGAAAATACAACCTAATAAACACTTATTATTTGTGGAGCATTTCCATGCACCAACATTCTCTCCCTAAATGTTTACAAATGATGAGAGATCCAATAAGTGATACAAGGCTATAATACAGTAATCCGACTAGCAAGTGTGGTAATAAAATGAAACCAAGTGCTGACATGTCTCTGAAACTCTGAAGTGTCTGTGAAGTCTGAAACTGGCCATGAATCTCTGAAATGAAGGTCTTCGGCTTCAAAGCACAACCAATGAAGCAGAAAAAATCTTCAAACCAGTCATAATCACCCGAAGAAGGAGGTCACCATGAGCAAGTAGAAGATCCAATAAAAGAAACACTTCGGCTTCAAAAATCTGAAAAACATCTCGAGTTCTCGAATCATAATACACTGAAATTCTTCAAAGAATAACCTGCTAAAAATGTGAAGCATCCATAAAATGAAGTCCGGATAAAAATAATGTGAGTCCAAAAACATGGTCTAGCAATGCCGAAAATTTGATCCAAGGACCAAAAATAAGTGCCACGTCACATTGCCAAAATAATCTTCGTCTTCAACATATCACAAATCCAAACTCGTGAAACCATAAGATCTGAACCGGATGCGAACACAAAATCATCCTGTGGTAGAGTCCGAATAATAAATAATCTGAATCGGAAAACATCGAGTAATGCCAAAAATTTGATCCGTAAAGACCAAAAAGAAGTGCCACATCGCATCACTAAATAAATAATCGTCTTCAGAAGTCTTCAAAAATCCAAACTCAAACAATCATAAGTCCGGATGATATTCTCTCCCTATTTTTGATAACCAATGACCGGATATCAAAAATCAACAAATCATCGGATGGAGAGTGTCGGATACCAAGAGCTAACAGAGAAGCTCTCCCTAGATGTATGAAGGGTCTCGATAAGAAACGAGAAAGAGTAAAGGAGATACTCTTGCGGTCATGAGGAGGCGGGTGACATAGTTGCTGAAGCTGTGCTGAGAATAACCTGTTGTGCCAAAAATATATCCAAATATCCAAACTGCGGTGCCGGGACACTTAAAGTGGTCTTCAATAGAGAATAAAGTCCACACGCTCAAGATACATGATTCGTCAACCAAAAATCAAGAGCGACAAGTCATAAAATCCAATAAAGTGAAGAATGTGAAACAACATTGTTGATCAATCGCCGTTGCGGTGCAAGCATCACAAAAATAATATGAAGTCCGAATGCGGTAGGAGTGTTCTTCCAATAATAACCGGCATGAAATGAACCAATGTGACAATCCAAGGTTCGGTTGTGGCAAAAATTGGTGTTAAAAAAAATAATTGGTGTAATAAAAAATATTGGTTTTAATAAAAAAAATTGGCTAAATAAAAAAAATTGTTGTTAAAAAAAATAATTAGCTGAATAATAAATAATTGGTGTAAAAAAAAATTGGTGTTAAAAAAAATTGTCGTTAAAAAAAACTGAATAATAAAAAAAATGAAGTGTAAAAAAAATAAGAGGGTTAAAAAAAAGGGTGGGGGCTGATGAGAGGGGATGAAAAAAAAGGAGGGGAGGAGGGGGGAAGGAAGAAGGAAGAAGGAGGGAGGAGGGAGGGGGAAGGGCTGAAGGAGGATGGAGAAGGGAGGAGATCCGAGGTCTGCTGGGTGGTTGCGGGTCTAGAAGTGGGTGCGGTGGGTGGTCTTTGGTGCGGACGAGGAGCTGGTTGCGGCTGGAGGCTAGGCTGCGGATAGAAGGACATGGTTGCGGTATGCGAAGAAGGTAAGGGAATTCGGATGCGAGACTGCAGTGGAGCGCCTGCGGTGCGAGACTTCATTCGATACTGTGGTCCGAGGCTGCGGTCCGAGCCAAGGAAGCAGGTCCGAAGTTGCGGTATAGTTGATGGACTTCAGTCAGCAGGGAAGGCTTCTGGTCAGCAGGGAAGGGTAGGCTGCGGTAGGGTCTTGAGGCTTCGGATCAAGGCTTAAGAGGGGCTGCGGGGAAGCTTCTTAGGAGGCTCCGGTAGGCAGTCTTTGGCTGTGGTTCGGGGCTCCGAGAAGGGCTGAACAGGTGACGAAAAATGCTATTTTTCCATAAAAAATGGTACCGCAAAGGCCATTTATTCATATTTTAATGAGGGAATCTTTTTATAAAGCATTCTAAGTCAAATGTGGGTCTTGGGAAGGCAAAAAGAAGAGTGTGCAGGGGTTTTTAGGGGACAAAAGGTGATGGGAAAGGACAATGTCACATGGTTTTTGCTTGGGAAGACAAAAGTGAGTGGAGTACTCTTTACCCAAAAGAGTAACAAGGACAAGATGCTTTATGCAAACACTATATTACGTCCAAACAATTCAATTTGAAGATCTACAACAACTAAAATA
The DNA here is from genome assembly GCF_052849685.1 of Lactuca virosa. Lineage (NCBI taxonomy): Eukaryota > Viridiplantae > Streptophyta > Magnoliopsida > Asterales > Asteraceae > Lactuca > Lactuca virosa. The sequence continues at coordinate 191,817,121 of NC_136432.1, forward strand.
TGAGAATCAAGAGCTTCATACCTCATAATGATAAGAGTTGCTGGAAGATAAAATCTCCAAAAAAAATGCTTTTTCTCCACTTTCTTCAAGAATAATAAGCCCATAATTTTTGTGTCTCATTTCCAAGGCATAAATAAAATGCCTGGAGCACATCTTCAATTTTTTTGGAGACCACAAAATTAATTTCTCTTCCCATTTTTCTTCATTTCTTCAACAACAAAATAATAACCTTTTAAGAACATCTTTTTCCAGCAACAAATAAAACGAGCAGCAGCAGCAACAATTTATTTATTACTAAGATTTGAGTCAACCCGGAAGATAGAACTAAGAACGAACGTCATAAAAAAAATTCCGGTAAGAAACCCGAAATTTTTTTCTTGCAGAAACACGGAAAAATCACAAGATAATCACCGAACGGGAGTCATTCCCTTGAACTAATCGTGAGATCTTCAAGGTACGGCTCTGATACCAATTGTAGAGACCCATTTTTATAACGAACGGTGAATGCGGAAGTAAGATATCTCGAGATTAATGGTGTTTTTGTAAGTATGAACACGAAGAACATATTATGAGTTCATAAAAAAGACTAAGAACAAAGAGAGAATAATATTGATATTCATGAAGACCATGGTGGGAGAGAAACTCTCCCTGGGTGGGAGAACCCACCAACTTTCTCTCTCTAGAGATTACATGCTAGAAAAGTGCATTAATAATACATAAAAAGTGACCACCTCTCCCTTTATATATGAGGGAGAGTAAATACACCTAAAATACAATAAGGGAAAATACAACCTAAAAAACACTCATTATTTGTGGAGCATTTCCATGCACTAACATTTTGTAAATAAAATTAAGTTCTATATGCAAGCATTTTTTGACTTAAACTTGTTTTAAGTCAAACTCATCTTTGACATTGTTATCTTTATTATATAAATGGCATTCACATATTCCAACTTCAAGAAAGGGATCTTTGAAGGCAAATATTTTAGTTTATTTGACATATGTGAACCTTATTTATATGTAAAGGATTCCTAATGAAAATTTCACTAAGGTGTAGATAAAATATTTAAGGAATTATACACTTTGGTGTATGACTTCCTTTCTAATGAATGTCTGAGATTAAGCATAAGATACAAAGTCAACTTTAACAACTATAGTAGTTTTAATTAAATTTTACGTGGTAAAATATAAATGTGAAATTTTTGTTGAAGGTTTCAAAAGTTAAGACACAAACCGGTAAGAACCATCAAAGGCCTTAATGATAATAAATGATGAATTAAATCTTACTTGGTACAATTTACTTTCTAATCGGTAGAAATATCCTCCTTTAATCTTTTTAGGATAATACTTCAATCACTATTAATTGTATCTTGAATACAAATACCAACTAATAAGTAGATTAAACATTTTATAAGATTAAGTATGGAGAGGCTCTATCCTCATGTTACTTAATGTTTTATCGATTTGAAGTCGTTGTTGGACTAAAGCTTCTAAACCCAAAATCTAGTAAGTACATATTTGTATAATACTCTAAATGTGGCTTAGATTATTTTATGCAAACCCACCATGAATAAGTTCTTTTTTTTATTCTTGTGAAAGCTAACTTAGTAGAAAACAAGCTTCTAATGACAAAGCAAGTGGAAGGTACATGGAACTTGAAGCAACTCAAGAACCATAAACTTATGTAGTAATAGTTGGCACTAGTTTTATCAAGGATTGTTAAAATTGAATAATAGATATCACAAACACAAATTGTTCGCATTAGTAGTAGAAATCATCTATGACTTGAGAAATGTGGAATCTCTCATTGATGAGCTTTTATTGATGGTTTCTGGAAAATACATCAAATACCAAGATGCAATGTCAGATCTCGAATCTGATAAATGACTTAGAGTCGTGAACATGAGATGAAATCCATGTATGAGAATCAAGTATGGACTTGATTAAAATTTCTACCTATAGCAAGGATAGAAGGAGTAAATGATTCTTCTAGAAAGAATAAATTACATGGATAACCATACACATTTAAAGCAAGACTTGTTATATAAGGATTTTCTCATACTCACGACATTGACTATGTTCCTCATCATACTCATGAGATTGACTATGATCAAACCTTTTCCACAAGTAGCTATAACAAGATCAATAAGGATATGTTTGCAATAAATTCATATTCTTAATATGAGATATAGCAAATAGATTTCAAGAAAGACCGCTTTTCTTAATAGACATCTACTAGAAGATATCTATATAGATTAGCCTTAATGTTTTCTTAATCCATGTTATCCTAACAAAATGTATAGAGCTTGAGATCCACTTGTGGATATAAAGCAAACATCTAAATGTTATAATCATCATTTTATGTAAAACCACAAGGTATGTTTTTATATCAAAATGAATAGAAAATGTGTGTTTATTAAGAACTAGTGGGAGCATAGTGAAACTCCTAATATTGTATGAGTGAGACGTACTTAATCATTTGAAATCACATACTGACTAAGCAAGGTCGTCTTCACCTAGACTCGGAAAGTGTTTCTAAAATGAAAGTCTTAGGAAGGACAAGATACATTCTTGGAATGTAAAATCTATAAGGGATAGATAAAATGAATGTTAAAAGTTTCATGTCCTTATACATATATTGGAAATATCTTGAAAGGGATCAAGGCATAAGATTCTTTTGGAGAATTCTTGGCATTGTCATATGGCACCATTTTGTGACAACCCAAAATTTCTAACTTGTACATTCTTCATTTTTATCAAAGTTAGCCTCGTTTTGCTATTTTGTAATGAAGTTTTGGGTCTATATGAGTGCTTGAGGCTTAGTATAACCTTGATATGAGTCTTAGGAAGGGTGAGAATGTGTGTAGCATCACAAAATCGGGCCAAACACACCCAGCAAGGTGTGTGCAGCCGCACACCCGAGTGTGCAGCCAGCCAGCCGCACACAACCGACCGCACACCCTCCCAGCCTCATACTCTAGCCTATATAAAGGACCCTAAGTCAACCTTACACCCCTTTTCACACTCCTTCAAAGCTGGAACATTTTCTCTCAAGAGTTCTTCAAGTTTTCCCCTCCAAACGTCAAAACAAATAAGTAAACATCTCTAGATCATTGATACAACACATTAGAAAGCCTCTTCCTCGAGTTTGATCCCTGAAATCATCATTCTAGATGATCTTCATGTGGGTACAGCCACACACATATCATGTGTGACCGCACACACATCTTCTGGCCATAAAATGGACATAAACACTCATCTAAGCATAGCATCGGCCAAAACACCTTCTTAGGATCGTCACAAAGCCTTGGGAAATCGATTTGGACACATTTCTATGGGAGTGTACGGCCGCACACAGGCCTGGCCGCACACAGGCCTGGCCGCACACACCTGGCCGCACACACCAAGTGTAACCGTACACACCCTTTTTAGGGTCCAAAATGGCAACAAACTTCCCTTTCCGGCTAAGCAATGGTCAAAACACCTTCCCTAGAACATTCCTAAGGCTTGGAAACACGTTTTTGACCTATTTCATGGGGAGTGTGCGACCGCACACACACTTGGCCGCACACTCTGGCCGCACACCCACAAAACCCTTGGTTTTGTGCCCTTACACTCCAATGGAGGGCCATACACCCCTCATGGGCAACCATAGGTGTTAGTAACACTTAATTCTAAGTGTTTTTATGTCCCTAAGGCGTTTCCCTATCACCATTAGTGGTTATATACACTAAAATTATTCATATACATGTGAATATATGCTATATAGGATTCGGTTGTGCTCGAGACTCCAGTTGACACCCAACAATCCTAAATCGATCTTTCATTCGAGCTACTCATTGCAGGTGAGTTCATACCCCTAATCAACCTTTGAAATGATTTTAAATACTTTTATGGGGGGGGGGGGGGGATACAAGTTGAAATATTCTAGCCATTGTTTTAAATCACATGTGATTAATGACTAGAACAAACATAAAGATTTACTATTACTTTCAAGTTGCTATCAAACTTACAGATTTCAAGCACTTCAAAACCTTTTACTAAACTCTTTTAAATGCTAAAACTGTTTTCAAACTCTATTAACCTTACATTACTGTCAAACTCATATCTATACAATTATATTTATATAAGTAAGGTTTGAAGGACTTAGGACTGATATCTCACCTTACTTCCGGTTCCTTGTATGGTTGTGGACTTAGGGTATCCTGTTATTTGTCCGAAAGTCGTTGAAATCTTAGTTATATATCGTATATACATGTGTGGATATAAAAGCTTTTACTACAGTTTGGTACCTTTGCGTAACAAAGGCATACAAACAACATTTCTATTTAACTATAATAGGTATAGTTAAGGGACTACTACTCACTACTACTATTACAACGATACGTACAAGAGTCAGTACAGCTATGAGTCAATACACACTATACAAGAAAACATACTATACACTATACAAGAGAACATACTATACACTATACAAGAGAACATACTATACACTATACAAGGGAATATACTATATACTAGTACAGAGAAAGCATCACCATACTATGGTTTACTACACAAACATTTGAACACTATAAATAGAATGTGACATACTACTTTTCGATACGACACTTCATTGCGGTATCACCTTGTAACCAGAGTCTCCTGGAGGGAGAGCGGGCATTGTGTGTATAGATCTATACGGGACAGACACTCCCACACCCTCACTGCTAGCTACAGTCCCAGCCGATAAGGCCAAGGGGTGACAGAATGTTACCTCACTACATATGACACCGGAGGGTCATCAGTTATTCAACCGTCGATCAGCATGGTTACATACGAGTTAACATTCAAACCTTTAATTAACCAATTAAGAATTTAAGGCAAAACAGACTCTCCGAGGCGTATTGTTTATTTAATACCACCTGGAGTCTACATTTTTATTACTTTAGACTCCCTGAGGTGTACTGTACATTTAGTACTACCTGGAGTCGGTGTTTCTTCACTTTATAACCATAAGTGTCACTGCTGAGGTAAAACATTATTTTCCTATTTCATTTACTTTGTGATCCTGTCACATACACATTTAAGTAAACCATATTTTCATAATGATAGTTTCACTGGGGAAAACTCTTACACTACAAAAGAACAAACATAGAAACAATCGGGTCTTGGTAGAAGGCTACATTTTAGTAGAAAATATAGGATTTTTTAGAGAGTTCAACTATTTACAAACATTTACAAACAGCTACGAACATGTATACTACGTTGTTACAAACATTTTCATACAAGCAACGACACTAAATACTTATGAACTCACCAGCGTTATGCTGATAAACTCTTTCAAAATAACTTGTATTCTCAGGTCATCAGTAGACATGTACCGATGAAGCTTTTGAGAAGATGGAGCACATACAAGACTCATCTTTATTTTGATCATTCATTTTGGTGTCTTACATACTATACAGAACACGCTTGTATTAAAATTATTCTGTTAATGCAATGGATGTTGTTGCTTGTTTACTATTATGCTTTGTTGTGATACTGTACATGACGTCATCCACCCCAGAACGTTTCCGCCGTTCCGGTTTTGGGGTGTGACAGATTGGTATCAGAGCATTGTTTATAGTGAATTGAGTATATCAACCCATAAAAGATATATAAAGTATAAACGCAACGGGATTAAAACACTCTGACCAAGAATATATACTTTTAAATAATTAAAAATTTAACTAAGTATATATACATCTATTCATACCGGTGTCAGTATCATACTAGAACAGAACAAAAGTATTACGATTGTTGAACAACGCAATCAGGCTTAGAGACATATAGTCAAACCTAGGAGGATATAGCCTGATCAACTATATTTTCCGAGGAGTGACTAGCATGTGCCTAAGAATGATGGTGGTTTTGCAACAAGTCTAAAAACATACCAACACTACTACAACGAGAACATTAGAACAGAACATAAAATACTATAGGAGTATTTTGTATTACTATAATTACTTATGTTCAAACTAAGGAGGATCTGTATTAGTACGTCTATTAACTATTCCTTCCCCCTAGTCTCGCGTAGATAACATGGCTGGCTTCCATCTCCCCGACGATCCGTATTATCCCAACCAAGGAATTGGTGGATGGCTCGATGATGAGCCAGAGGAGGATCACCCAATTCCTTTGGATGATCACCGTGCAGAAGGTCAATAACCTACCCCAAGAGGCCCCAATGCCAAATCACAACCCCCAATCCCAAATCACAACCAGAGGTCAACAACCTACCCCAAGAGGCCCCAATCACGACCAGCATTCCAAGGACTCACACCTCTGTGGGCAACAAACTTGAAACGATGGAGTCAGAAACAGGGTCAACCCATGCCTTACAATGGGGATCGATGCTTTTACAACATAAGCGAGGGAGGCTCCGCTGACCGAGTCCTACCCATTATGGTCCGGAGGATTGCCCGGAATGACGAGCAAGGTCGTGCATCCATCGACCGAGTGATGGAAGTGGACGCCAACTCTGGCGTTAATACAGTCTGCATTCGCCAGCTTGAAGAGGCTATGGAAAGGACTAGGAGGGCCAACGAGGCTCTGCAGCAACAACTAGCTGCATCCCGAGCCGAAGTCATGGAGCTCCGAGTACGTCAGAGGGCGCATGAACGAGATCTTCAAGAGGTTGTACGTCAACTAGCAGATCTGAGGGTTCGCCCGAGGGATACCCGTCACCGGTAGAAGATGTCGACTCATCTCTTTCTTTTAGGATAAGGAATAGTCTTTCTTTTCCGTGCTCTATGGAGCACTTGTCTGTAAAATATTCCTAACTTTTAAAGTACTCTAATTTGGCTTCAAGGCTGCCAACATTTTCCCTTATGGTTTGATGCAAGACCTACTGTTAGGTCATTTTTCCCGAACTCATTTTACATCATTAATACCAGTAATATTGGCAGTTATCTAATCTATGGGAAGTCTTTACCTTTGTGTTTCCCTACTATATTGTTATGCCTCTATCTAATATTTGGACTATGGCAATTTAGTCCATGAAACACTCTCATCATACTTACAATTGGTTCTTACTATTGTCATCATCCCTATCAAGTTTCAATAAAAGATGCCACCTCGTCCGCGTCCGACCAGGGGCAGACCTACAAATCAAACTCCACCATCACCACCCCCTCCACAGTTCGATGTGGTGATGTTCCAAGCAGCTGTGACCGCAGCTATGACCGCAGCCATGGCCCAAGTAAACTTTGGTGGTGCAAGTGGAGCTGGAACTGGCACAAACTCTAGCCAGGGTGAAATCCAACCGCGTACACGGGAGTGTACCTATAAAGATTTCATCAGCTGCAAACCAACGTACTTCAACTGAACCGGAGGGATCATTGCGCTGTCCCAATGGATCGAAAGAACTGAAGCAATCTTCGAGATGTGCTCATGCCCTGAAGGAAGCAAGATAAAGTTCGCTGCTTTCACCTTCACCGAAAGGGCCCTGACGTGGTGGAATGGCCATGTCAAATCACTCTCACTGGTAGCAGCTAACGCCATGGGCTGGGATACACTGAAGGACCTGATGACAAGGGAGTACTGCCCGAGGGGCGAAATTCAGAAGCTCGAGGAGGAACAGTGGAACCTCAAAATGAGGGGTTCCGACATAGTGGCTTATACAGCCAGGTTCTGCGACCTGGTGACTCTATGTCCTAACCTGGTCCCCACTGAAAGCAAGAAGGTCGAGAGATACATCTGCGGTTTGGTACCCCCGTATCGAGGGAATGTTCTAGCATCAAAACCTGTGACCTTTGATAGTGCCAAGGAATTGGCCCAAAGGCTTATCGATCACGAGGTCCCTTCTCCTCCAACAACAACTACAACTACTGCCCCAACACCAACCAACACGGCCGACAACAAGAAAAGGCGTTGGGACAGAAAAAAAGGCAAATCAACTCAACCCCCTTCCAAGAAACAATAGACAGTAGTTGTCCATGCTGCCACAACCCCTGTTGCCCCTGTACCAGCCAAACCATATGCAGGGAGCCTACCCAAGTGCACTAAGTGCACTTTCCATCATAACGGCCCCTGCCGGGAAATGCACTACACCAATTGCGAACGGAAGGGCCATACCTCCCAGTTTTGCAGAGTACCACCCAAACCTAACACCCAGGCTCCTGGTGCAAGAGTGAGCCAGGCCTGCTACGGGTGTGGCGAGGCGGGGCACTTCAAAAGAAACTGTTCGAAAGCTGGGAATGCAGGAGGAGTAGGAAGACTACTTGTTGTGGGCCACAATGAAGCCGTGGCAGACCCCACGGTAGTCACGGGTACGTTTCTTCTCGATAACTCTTATGCATGTGTCTTATTTGATTATGGGTCAGAGAGGAGTTTCGTTAAACAAAAATTTAAACACTTACTTAATCAAGCACTGCAAGCACTAAAAGAAACCTTCGTCGTGGAAATGGCCAATGGAAAGACAGAGAGTTCTAACGAGATTTACATAGGTTGTACCCTCACGCTAGATAATAATTCCTTTCCAATCGACCTCATACCAGTATCAATCAAGAGTTTCGATGTCATTGTGGGCATGGACTAGTTGAGTCTCCATCGTACCGATATTTTGTGCTTCGAGAAGGCAGTCTGCCTAAACATACCAAATAACGAAACTCTATTGATCTACGGAGACAAACCTAGTACGATCCTTCGTATCATCTCAAGTATTCAAGCCCGGAAGTACTTGCGTAAGGAATATCGCGCATTCCTTGCACACGTAGTCGATGTGAACCAGAAAACCAAAGACCTAAAAGACCTCCCTGTAGTACGCGATTTTCCTGACATCTTTCCGGAAGAACTCCCAGGGTTACCCCCACAACGTAAAGTCGAGTTCCGAATCGACTTAGTTCCAGGAGCTACCCCTGTAGCCAAAGCGCCCTATCGTCTAGCACCAGCCGAGATGCAGGAGCTATCCGGTCAACTTAACGAATTGCTCAGCAAGGGCTTCATAAGACCAAGCTTCTCACCCTGGGGAGCTCCGGTCTTGTTCGTAAAGAAGAAAGACGGATCGTTCCGTATGTGCATCGACTATAGAGAACTCAACAAGCTTACAGTAAAAAATCGTTACCCTCTACCTCGCATAGACGATTTATTCGACCAGCTGCAAGGGGCGAGCTACTTCTCCAAGATTGACCTAAGATCCATGTATCACCAATTACGAGTGCTTGAGGAGGATGTTCCGAAGACAGCCTTCTGAACTCGCTACAGACACTAAGAGTTCGTGGTGATGCCATTCGGATTAACCAATGCCCCTGCAGTATTCATGGACTTGATGAATAGTGTATGCCGTCCTTACTTGGATCAGTTCGTCGTCGTCTTCATCGATGATATACTTATCTACTCTCGAAGTGAGAAGGAGCATAGTGATCATCTGCGACAAGTCCTAGGAACCTTACGATCAGAGAAGCTCTATGTGAAGTTCTCTAAATGCGAATTTTGGATCCGAAGAGTCGAGTTCTTAGGACACGTGGTTAGCAAAGAAGGAATCCACGTGGACCCATCCAAAATTAAAGCTATTGAGAACTGGTCAGCACCGAAGACGCCTACCGAAATTCGTCAATTTCTAGGCCTCCCTGGCTACTATCGCAGATTCATACAGAACTTCTCTCGAATTGCGAAACCCCTTACAACATTGACCCAGAAAGGCGCGGCCTTTGACTGGGAAGAGAAGCAGGAGAAAGCGTTCCAAACGCTAAAACGAGCCTTATGCACCGCACCGATACTGTCCCTCCCCGAAGGGATAGAAGACTTTGTGGTCTATTGCGATGCGTCAAATCAAGGGCTCGGCTGTGTTCTGATGCAACGAGGTAAGGTCACCGCCTACGCCTCAAGGCAGCTGAAGAAAACATGAGGTCAACTACACCACTCACGACCTCGAATTAGGAGCAGTTGTGTTTGCTCTGAAGATCTGAAGACACTACCTGTATGGTACGAAGAGCACTATCTTCACATACCACAAAATCCTACAACACATATTCAACCAGAAGGAGCTCAATATGAGACAACGACGGTGGGTCGAGCTACTCAATGACTACGAATGCGAAATTCGTTATCATCCGGGTAAAGCCAACATAGTAGCAGACGCCCTAAGTCGAAAAGAATATTCTGGCCGAAGATCCAAGTCATTAACCATGACCATCCATTCGCATCTATCCACACAGATTAAGGAGGCTCAGCTCGAAGCCTTGAAACATGAAAACGTGGTGGGAGAATCCCTGCGAGGGATGGATAAGAACTTGGAAGTCAAGGGTGACGGAGCCTTATACCTTATGGACCGGATCTGGACACCGAGGCACGATGGCTTCAGAGACTTGGTCTTGAAGGAAGCGCACAACACTCGTTACTCCGTCCACCCAGGTTCAGATAAGATGTATCTGGATCTTAAAAAGTTATACTGGTGGCCTAACATGAAAGCGGAGATCGCTACCTTCGTAAGTAAATGCCTTACTTGCGCCAAGGTCAAGGTCGCATACCAGAAACCATCAGGTCTACTTCAGCAACCGGAGATACCTGAATGGAAGTGGGAGCGGATCACTATGGACTTCATAACCAGGTTTCCCAAGACAACCGGTGGACTTGATACTATTTGGGTCATCGTCGACAGATTGACCAAGTCCGCACACTTCCTGCCTATCAAAGAAACCGACAAGATGGAAAAACTCACAAGAACATACATTCGGGAGATAGTACAACTGCATGGTGTTCCTATATAAATCATCTCCGACAGAGATAGTAGGTTCACTTCGAGGTTCTGGCAGTCACTACAAAGCTCCTTAGATTCGTGAACGCTTGAAAGCCTCTAGAGACCGACAAAAAAGCTACGCAGACAAACGAAGGAAACCTTTGGAATTCCAGGTGGGAGACCGAGTCCTGTTGAAAGTCTCACCTTGGAAGGGCTTGATACGCTTCGGAAAACGTGGAAATCTAAACCCGAGATACATAGGGCCTTTCGAGATTCTCGCTAGAATTGGCCCTGTCGCTTACAAACTCGACTTACCTCGCGAGCTTAGTAACGTACATCCTACCTTCCACATCTCGAACTTTAAAAAGTGCTTATCTGACGAGACTCTTGTAATCCCACTCGACGAGATCGAGATCAACGAGAGCCTCAACTTTGTGGAAGAACCTGTAGAGATCATGGACCGAGAGGTCAAACGAACCAAGCAAAGTCGTATCCCGATTGTGAAGGTTCGCTGGAACGCCAAGCGAGGACCGGAATTCACTTGGGAGCGCGAGGATCAAATGAAACATAAATATCCTCATCTTTTTACTTAGTTATTTGTAATAACTTAGTCGCTTAAACTCTAATTTCGGGACGAAATTCCCTCTAACGGGGGGATGATGTGACAACCCGAAATTTCTAACTTGTACATTCTTCATTTTTATCAAAGTTAGCCTCGTTTTGCTATTTTGTAATGAAGTTTTGGGTCTATATGAGTGCTTGAGGCTTAGTATAACCTTGAAATGAGTCTTAGGAAGGGTGAGAATGTGTGTAGCATCACAAAAATTTGGGCCAAACACACCCAACAAGGTGTGTGCGGCCACACACCCGAGTGTGCGGCCAGCCAGCCGCACACAGCCGACCGCACACCCTCCCAGCCTCACACTCTAGCCTATATAACGGACCCTAAGTCAACCTTACACCCCTTTTCACACTCCTTCAAAGCTGGAACATTTTCTCTTAAGAGTTCTTCAAGTTTTCCCCTCCAAACGTCAAAACAAGTAAGTAAACATCTCTAGATCATTGATACAACACATTAGAAAGCCTCTTCCTTTCACACTCCTTCAAAGCTGGAACATTTTATCTTAAGAGTTCTTCAAGTTTTCCCCTCCAAACGTCAAAACAAGTAAGTAAACATCTCTATATCATTGATACAACACATTAGAAAGCCTTTTCCTCGAGTTTGATCCATGAAATCATCATTCTAGATGATCTTCATGTGGGTACGGCCGCACACACATCATGTGTGACCGCACACACATCTTTTGGCCCTAAAATGGACATAAACACTCATCTAAGCATAGCATCGGCCAAAACACCTTCTTAGGATCGTCACAAAGCCTTGGGAAATCGATTTTGACACATTTCTATGGGAGTGTACGGCCGCACATAGACCTGACCGCACACACCTGGCCGCACACACCAAGTGTAACCGTACACACCCTTTTTAGGGTCCAAAATGGCAACAAACTTCCCTTTCCGGCTAAGCAATGGTCAAAACACCATCCCTAGAACATTCCTAAGGCTTGGAAACATGTTTTTGACACATTTCATGGGGAGTGTGCGACCGCACACACACTTGGCCACACACTCTAGCCGCACACACACAAAACCCTTGGTTTTGTGGCCTTACACTCCAATGGAGGGCCATACAACCCTCATGGGAAACCATAGGTGTTAGTAACACTTAATTATAAGTGTTTTTATGTCCCTAAGGCGTATCCCTATCACCATTAGAGGTTATATACACTAAAAGTATTCATATACATGTGAATATATGTTATATAGGATTCGGTTGTGCTCGAGACTCCAATTGACACCCAACAATCCTAAATCGATCTTTCATTCAAGCTACTTATTGCAGGTGAGTTCATACCCCTAATCAACCTTTGAAATGATTTTAAATACTTTTATGGGGGGGGGGGAATACAAGTTGAAATATTCTAGCCATTGTTTTAAATCACATGTGATTAATGACTAGAACAAACATAAAGATTTACTATTACTTTCAAGTTGTTATCAAACTTACGGATTTCAAGCACTTCAAAACCTTTTACTAAACTCTTTTAAATGCTAAAACTGTTTTCAAACTCTATTAACCTTACATTACTGTCAAACTCATATCTATATAATTATATTTATATAAGTAAGGTTTGAAGGACTTAGGACTGATAGCTCACCTTACTTCATGTTCCTTATATGGTTGTGGACTTAGGGTATCCTGTTATTTGTCCGAAAGTCGTTGAAATCTTAGTTATATATTGTATATACATGTATGGATATAAAAGCTTTTACTACAGTTCGGTACCTTTGCGTAACAAAGGCACACAAACAACATTTCTATTTAACTATAATAGGTATAGTTAAGGGACTACTACTCACTACTACTATTACAACGATACGTACAAGAGTCAGTACAGCTATGAGTCAATACACACTATACAAGAGAACATACTATACACTATACAAGAGAACATACTATACACTATACAAGAGAACATACTATATACTATACAAGGGAATATACTATATACTAGTACAGAGAAATCATCACCATACTATGGTTTACTACACAAAGACTTGAACACTATAAATAGAATGTGACATACTACTTTTCGATACGACACTTCATTGCGGTATCACCTTGTAACCAGAGTCTCCTGGAGGGAGAGCGGGCATTGTGTGTATAGATCTATACGGGACAGACACTCCCACACCCTGACTGCTAGCTACAGTCCCAGCCGATAAGACCAAGGGGTTACAGAATGTTACCTCACTACATATGACACCGGAGGGTCATCAGTTATTCAGCCGTCGATCAGCATGGTTACATACGAGTTCATATTCAAACCTTTAATTAACCAATTAAGAATTTAAGGCAAAACAGACTCTCCGAGGCGTATTGTTTATTTAATACCACCTGGAGTCTACATTTTTATTACTTTAGACTCCCTGAGGTGTACTGTACATTTAGTACTACCTGGAGTCGGTGTTTCTTCACTTTATAACCAGTAGTGTCACTGCTGAGGTAAAACATTATTTTCCTATTTCATTTACTTTGTGATCCTGTCACATACACATTTAAGTAAACTATATTTTCATAATGATAGTTTCACTGGGGAAAACTCTTACACTATAAAAGAACAAACATACAAGCAGTCGGGTCTTGGTAGAAGGCTACATTTTAGTAGAGAATATAGGATTTTCTAGAGAGTTCAACTATTTACAAACATTTACAAACAGCTACGAACATGTATACTACGTTGTTACAAATATTTTCATACAAGCAATGACACTAAATACTCATGAACTCACCAGCGTTATGCTGATAAACTCTTTCAAAATAACTTGTATTCTCAAGTCATCAGTAGATAGGTACCGATGAAGCTTTTGACAAGATGGAGCATATACAAGACTCATCTTTATTTTGATCATTCATTTTGGTGTCTTACATACTATACAAAACACGCTTGTATTAAAATTATTCTATTAATGCAATGGATGTTGTTGCTTGTTTACTATTATGCTTTGTTGTGATACTTTACATGACGTCATCCACCCCAGAACGTTTCCGCCGTTCCGGTTTTGGGGTGTGACACATTTTGAGGTAGCCTCAAAAGTACATAACTCATAGGTTTGAACTAGATGAAATGATTTATATTCAATTTTCTTGGCTAATGAATTCATCATTTACACCATACTATGCATAAGACATGGTATTTGATCATGCTGTAAGCATGTCATAGGATACTAATTGAATACATGGTTAAGTTACTAGATGACTAAAAGAGCATTCTAAGAGTACTTTAGAAGAACTGAGAGAATGTATATGAGACAATCAATTTAGAAAGGATCTTTATGGAAAGAGCTACATAAGATGTTAATTTCTAAACATATATAAATAATTATGAATTATAATTGGATTTTGACTTCATTGTGGAATGAAGAGTAAGTTTTGTTGGAATGAGGTCCAAGCAAAACATAATGACACAATCTACTACAAAATAAGAATACACTTCTTTAGAAGTTGAATTCAAATATGATTGGATGAATGAGATCATTGAAAAACTATGTTGATTTCAGCGATTCGAGGATCACATAGAAATATTTGTGACTTTGAGAGTATACTTAATCAAGCTAAGAGACTCTATGTCACGAAAGAACACTAATCATATTCTCCAAGATATTTAACTATACTTAGAGTAAAGTTAAGTATGGAGATGATAGTATTCACATAATTCACACAAATTAATTTTTGATAGATCCGTTGATAAAATCATTCTTTTGAGCTAAGTATGATTGGTCACACTTCAGCTATAAGACTTTATTATTCTAGAAATGGGTTTTTGATTTGAATTTAGTATTTGGATATTGGAACATTATAATAACAACTATTAGAAAATGTTATGATATATTGGGATATAGTCATCACATTAATACTTGTTGTGTTCTACATTAACATGTTTAATCCATGAATGATGATATTATTCTAAAAGTTCATAGTCGGTTATAACTGTGGGAGCAATTATGAAGTAAGACTAATATGAATTGGATTGGTTGAATCTCACTAGATGAAAGTAGGCAAGTGGTTGTAATCAAGTTTCATAGGTACTTGTCAGAGAACTAGTATTGAACTGACCCGCATCAAGATCATCTCATGGATCGCAATCATGAATGATACTTGATTAAAAGGTACTATCTTTGTATCCTTAACACCTGAGATACATAATGGGACTTAAGTGTAGGGAATACTATTCTTTGTTAATGGTCAAATGTTATTACTTAACCGGGAAGTTACAAAAGCCATTTTCAGGTATGGTGTGAACTATGCAAGAGGCTTATGTAGTCAAGATGGGATTTGTTCCTCTTATGTGTTGAGAGTTAGATATCTAAGACACCTTACCAAAAGTTGAACAAGTAATGAGATTGATCGCGATCTGAATCTCATGTTCAACATGATATCTGTAGCAAAGGGATAACTGATAAACTTACCTTATGCACGTTGATAGAATGGCACAAACAGTCGTATGATCCTAGGGGCAGTGAAATGTTACTAGACATTCACCACTTTCTATATCAGTCTAATATGAGTCTTGCGCAAGTGGGAGATTGAAAGGTCCATTATGGTCAAGAGACATATTAAAGTGATATTGCTAAATAACATATGATACTAATGGGTCACACTAACAACAACTTGATACAATTGATTATTTATTAGAAATTGATTTTAATAAATATTCAATAAAACTCTTATAATTAAATTGTAACTTATTTATTTCATGGAAATAATAAATTCCATTAGAAAGTAACTTAATATATATCATATGGTATGATTTATAAGCCATGTATAAACTTTTGGACTAGTTGAATCCTTTTGTCTTTTTCCTAAAAGACAAGGTTTATATTTTATAGAAGAGTTTATAGAAGTTTGACTTTCTTTCTTCTTCTTTATGCAATATTCGAGATATGCATAAAAAGAAGAAGTGTATGACTTGTCTAATCATGCTTTAAAGGCATGGGAGACATGCTTATGACAATGGGGACATGTTTGGTTAAAATGCTAAGGACTAATGGTTAATAAGTTCACTTTATGCATATAAATAAGAGAACTTGCACTTGGATTATTTGCTCATTCATTCCTTGATGCAAAATCCGAATCCTCTCTTCTCTCTCCCTTTCTCTCTAGTTTTTGGTTAGAAAACTTGAAGAACACTTGCATCTTTAAGCCATCTTTAAGTTCATATTGGTTATGAACTTAAAGCTTAAGGGTTTAAGAGTTTTGGACTAGCATCTACATCAAGTTGAGTCATTGTTGGTGTCTCAAAGGTTCCACATTCTTCATCAACTTCCAAGCCTAACAAGAGGACCCAAAGAACTACAAAGGTTGTTATTTCTTCACCTCTTCTTTGGTTGGTGTTTTAATCTTTCTATAACTTGCAAGAAGATCCTTGGTGGGTATAAAATGTTTATGTTATTTCAAAAATTAAAGTCTTCCGTTGCCATATTTTTCAAGTTTATGAAATTATTTTTTGAACTAAAACCCAACAAGATAAACACCAATTTTCAGAAATGTCATTGCAAGGAAACATAAAATAAGAAAAAATCAACATTTTCGTTATTTATAAAATGCAGAAAACTTGTCCTTATAATGCAAATTCATATGAAAACTATGTTTCTAAATATTCCTAAGCAATCTATCATAACTCTAAGTAGCAGCTCTAAAATCCGATCATCGAACCATGTGATTAAAATCCATCTCTTCATAATCAGACTCAACTTACTCTTCTTTTAAGCTTCCTTCCTTTTCTTCGATCCTACAAAACATCAAAATACAGTCTTATCATATCATTTATTAAGAATCTATAAATAGGAATTTAGTAGAGTTAGATAGTGTATATACCTAAAGTAGAGTAATACAATTTGACTTTACCATCTCTTAGATCTCTCAGGTATTCAGGGCAGCTTCGCTTCCAATGCCCCTTCCTTTGGCAGTAGAAACAAATGGAATCTTTAGGAGTGACACGTGGAACTATCTCAGAGTCAGAATTTCTCTTACGATCAAACTTTTCGACCTTGGCTAATTTCTCTCCCTTAGGAGAAGAAATCATTTCTGAGCTATCAACGTTGTTATTACCTATGTCCATGGAAATTTGGGAAGTGGATCTTCCAATCAACTTTTCTTTACCAGTACGCCAAATCATTGTTGATTCAGCAACAATTAGAAAATATGTCAGATCGATAATGGTCACGTCGTGGTCTGTCATATAGTAGTCCTTAACGAACTGACTATATGAGTCAGGAAGTGGTTGAAGAAGCAAGTCAACAGCCAACTTCCTCAGGAAAACGACACCCAACATTCCCAGTCTGTTAATGTGCAGCTTCATCTTCAGAACATGTGCACATACAAGACTTCCATCTCGATGCTTGCATGCCAATAGGGCTTGAGTGACCTTGAACTTTTCAAGTCGACGAAAACGTGGGTCAAGGAGAATCACTGGAGGAGGTGGATGAAGAGAAGAATGATTTCCAGTTCCACCAATGCACGAAGAAGGAATTGATGTTTCACCTTGATCGACATGTGAATATCACCTTTAAGAGGAAAACCTTTTCCAAAGGAAAGAGGAAGTCCATAGTTGTCAGAACTAGACATCTACAAAAGAGAGAAATTCAAGTTAGTTGATTTAATCCTTAATATAACACCGAAATGAAATATTAAGGCTAGGACCCAACACAATAATTCACAATTCGGAAGAAGGATGTCATAATCCAATTTCAAATTATTTGAAGGTAGGTAAATGACGATTTACCAATTCCACCATGAAAACGAAATTTTAAACGAATTAGGTTCTAAATGAAATTCCTAGATCTTTTTAGATTCATTGAACTTTTCAATGGCATGCTTAATCTCAATTATGCCCTTCAAGTTTGAGACTGGGATACCGAGGATCACAAACAAGGTGTGAATAACCATGCAAATCAGCTTGGTACTCTTGATGTCATTTATCATCCAATCAATGTGTCGGTTAACCACACACGCTCCATTGATTAACGATAATTTACGAGCTACCCATTGCCATCCTTCATTAGTCCTAAATTAGTGTGCCGATTAACCACACATGTTCCACTAACGACCAATAATGTGCAATGTGCAATTTCATGGGTTAGCATCAAATTCACATTTTCCTAAAGTAACTAAGATTGAGAATTTATAAAAGTGTTTAGTTACTTTATAATTCATTATACTTTTAATGAGCATTTAATGTCCAATCCTTCCCGTTCGGCTAACGACCCTCCACTAGTCAAGATTGCGGTGAGTAAGAGTGGATACCCAATGGCGGTCATTTTACAGGTCGCTTCCTTAAACACCTTTATAGACCAACTTCGTGAATTCGGCCTACTAACGGTAACACTGACATTTACTTATATATATATATATATATATATATATATATATATATATATATATATATATATATATATATATATATAAAAAAAATTAAACTTTTAATCTTATATAGTATAAGGTTGTATTTTAAACTTTTAAAATGCTAAGTGGTTTGATCCTTTAATAAATTAAACTTTTAATTCAATTAAATTTAAACCATATTCTGGATGTATTAATTCTCTTTTTAATTAAACACTTAACTAATCTTGTTAATAAAATCCATGAGGGTTTATTTTAAACTATTTAAAATGCGAGGGTTTAAATATTTAAATTTCTAAAATCAAAACTTTTAATTTCAAATTTAAACTATAAAACCATAAGGGGCAATTTCCAACTATTTAAAATTACTAGGTTAAATCTATGAATCAAAATAATCTTATATTATCCAAATTTAACCAAATCTTTAATTTTGATAAAGATATTATGATACCAATCAGAAAAATCAATTTTAGGATATAAAAATGAATTATGGTAATTATCCAAATCAAAATCTGATCTGAAAATCGAATTTTTAGGTAACTGACGAGTCAACTTGTCGAGTTGGGTTCTGGACTCGACGAGTTTACCCAACTCATGGACTCGTCGAGTTCATGTGTCAGACAGCAAAAAACCTTAATTTCTTGTACTTTGGACAGTTCACTCTTGTACCAATTCAATTGAAAAGCATCCTACGTTCTGATACCACTGATGGGTTTTGAGCATAACTACAATCCTATGTGATCATGCAACCCTAATTTCTTTGGATCTAAGTTTTTCTCTATTGAACATGCAAATTGAATACCAAAGTAATGAACCCTAGATCTAGTATATATAATTTCGAAATTTGTATATATATATATATATATATATATATATATATATATATATATTAGGGTTTGATGATTACCTCACTTGTTATGTAGTAATAACAAGATCACCTTGAAGAACCTTGACTCTTGAAATCTTATTTCCCCAAGTTTTATATAAACACTCAACACAACACGGATGAGAAGGAGAGATGTGAAAATCGGCTAGGGCAACTCTTAGAAGCTTAGGGGCGATTTCCTTAGGGTTTTGAGGGTTTATATAAAAATAGGTTGCTTGTTCTTGAAGCTGGACTTGAATAAGGAAACCCTAGTTCCTAACTTAAGCCCAAAGCAACCCAAGGACCTCCTTAGTAAGCCCTTGGACGAAATCTTATGGGATCACCTATAAATTTCGTCCATTCCACTTACAAGGAGCCCTAGCTCAGTTTCACAACTATCAATGATTTGCAAAACAACCCCTGCATTATTAATTACTAATTAATAATATAATTTTCAAATAACATATCAATCTTATAATATATTAATAAAATCATTCTGAGTACCAATTTATTATTCATATAATAAATCCTCCTCTCTCTCTCTCTCCTCTAGTCATCCTATCAAGTTGCATGAGTGAAGGCATCCCAAAAGGATCATGCTACATATCAAATCAAGTATATACCAGTTATAGTTATGGGCTGAGACACCTAATCCAACACTTGCTATATGGTGTGACCCTATAGGATCATATATTATTAGCAATATCATTATCTAATGACTCTTAGGCATACTAGATCTTTCACTTATCTTGACCTGACTTTCTCGAGAGTCTTCAACGTTCATTAGGCATTGACCACGTGTAGTTAACTTGGTATATTCCTTTTTAGTCAATTTTTAAGCTCCTGTATAAGATATCTCAAGAAATAGGATGACAGGTGAACATACTAATTAAATCCACGATCTTAGGCTTGCCCTTGATGTTACTACAATTTCAAGATATAAAAGTAGTTAGTTAAAATTTCTATCCATAATAGTTTCCCCCAAAAATCTTTAATCCCGGATCCAAGAAGATTTAAGATTCTAAACGCGAAATGTTCCCAACATATTATGATGTGACATGGCTCAGTTTTCAAAGACTATCCTATCTCATTGAGATTAGTGCCCATAGCCATAACAAATCCTGGTAACATTACTATAAATAACAGTGTCCTTTTGGGTTACACGCAAGAACAAAAAGAAGAATATCTGAAAAGATATTTGTTTGAGGGACATTTTTTGTTAATTAGTTAATAGTAAATAAATGGAATATGGAATTTTCCATAATAATTTGAATAATATAGATGATTACTATTATATTTGGTATTTATCTCTAGGGTTTCAAATCACCTCCATATAAATAGAGGGCTCGAAATCCAGTTATGACACTTGAGAAATATACCTCAAGCTACCAAAATTCGGATCTCTAAAAACTCTAAAGAATCCCGAATAGTCGTTCCAATGTCATGGCAGTTCAATCCCTACGCTGTGACAAACAACGTAATCGAGATTTTGAATCTATTTGAGCTTGAAGTTCGATGACTGCTTGGATCTTTTTCTTGTTTGCATCTTGGGTGCGATCACATAAGAGGAACTCTCTTTTGGGTTCTCTAGTCCAATTCATTAGCTCAACAAAAGAAGAAACCAACTAAGAAATCAAACGTACATTTTTTTATCTATAGAGTTCAAATAAGTTACATAGATTATTGAGTTTAGATCCTTCATATTTTGAGTTTATATCAAATTTGTTTATCGTTCCTGTTGCCCTATGTTTGATCTAATGAGGCTCGAAACCCATCAATGGTATCAGAGCGCGGTCAAGTCAAGTGTATTGCACATAGACTTTGTCTTCTGAGTATGTTAGCATTTGTATGTGTTGGGTTTTTGTTTTTAATCGCTTTAATTTTTGCTTAGTATTTTTGGGACATTACAGGTGTTGTTTGGGTTGTCGTTTAATTTGATAGCAAGTTTGGTGTTTCAAATAAGGGAGTGGGTTGGGTTGGGTAAAATGAGTCATCCATCCATTGTTCTCATGGTTGCTTATTGAGAGAATTTGCTTGTTGGCTTCGAGACAAATGTCACCATTGATGTGATGTGCATACTTCCGGAGATGATCTCTTGGGTAGAAGCACTTTGTTAATTGAATATAACGAAATTGTAATAGAAGACTATGTTAGTGTACTTTGAGAGGATGCCTGCAGAGTACACTTTGATAGTTCAGTTTTTTTTTTTTTTTATGGAAATCACACACATCCTTTAAACCTGCACCTAAATCTACACATTTGTCTATAACGAGACTTGAACCTTCAACTATTTGGAGAGGGACACATTTCTAGCACACCATGATACCTCTAGTCCAAAGGCACTCTAGTGATATTTAAGTTAGACTAGTGGAAAGAAGGATCTAACATGTTTCGTCGGGTGACAGAGAATTGTTTACCTATTTTATTGTGCATGGTGATTCATTTATATGTTAAACGTGTTATTTGTCTATTTTATGGATGATTTTAGTTGTGAGGGAATATTCTTTGAATATTATGGTCTTCCTCTCTTAGTATATTATGTTAGAGTAAGTTTGCATGATCATGTCGGACAAATAGAGCTTATTTTGAGCTCCAGTAAAAGTTGGTGTACTACGATAACATTACAACAATCATGCTTGGGGTAGTGTTGTAAGACTTGGCCTACTAAATATTGGGTAATACCGAAGCACTTTTCGGAAAGCCGCACAAAAAAGTAGAATTACTCTCACTCGATTAACACGATCGAACTCTAAGCATATCATACCAACTTGGTCAACTCGAAAGATATCAGTCAAACTCAGAAAAACTTTATCACCAGTAACTCATGATCACCAACTTGGTCAACTGGAGAGGATTGGTGTTAAAATCTGATTAGCTGATTATGAATTCACATGTTCATACTTTTTTTGTTTCGCACCAGTCATATATATATATATATATATATATATATATATATATATATATATATATATATATATATATATATATACATATAGGCATGATTCTTATGAATAGTAAAGTTATTATACTTCAGTATTTGCCACAAAACTTTGTAGAGTTTGCCAAGTTTGGTCCCTTACCTCCTTGCTGCTTCTAATTTGATGTTTACACAAAGATTCTCCACCCCCTTCTTTACTGCTCCATTTTATTTCTCTATTCAGTTCAAGAAGCTTTATGTGATTTCTTTCTTTGTTTTGCATTGTACACCTTTGGTGTTGATAAAGGTGTTGTGTACATGTGTACAGGGACAAATTCGTGTATTTAACTATATATATATTACTTTCAATGAGTTATGAGCCTGCTGAATAAATCTGTTTTTTACATATGCTGGTCATGTATATGTTTCTAGAGTCTACGATCATGTATAATTGGGTGTGTCAGATGATGTAGAGGCTACCCAATTTTAAGATATCTTATGCTTCTTGTCATTTCCACTAGAATTTCAGCAAAAAGAGTAAGAAAAAGTTCTATTTTGAGAGTATACATGATGGAGGAAGCTTTTTAGGCGAGGATAATGCATAAATTGATTTTTTACATGTTTTTATCCTAATATCACAACTCTTCTTTTTTATTTTTCCTCAAACTTTATCGATATATCTTTGTAGTGTGTTTATGTGATTAAAATTTCATAAATAACTTTTATTTCCTATCAAGGGCTTAACTTTGAAGTGTTCCCATGCACCTCTCTCATCATTGTCTCTGAAACTATTGTGAAATGTTTATGTGACATTGATTGGCTTGTGATTGAAGGACCACTTGAGGTTTCTAGACTTCTTAATAGGGGTGAGCAAAACCTAAACCGAAAAAAACCAAAACCAAACATAAAACCAACAGTTTGGGTTTTATTTTTTAAAAACCACAAGTCATGGGTCGGTTTCGGTTTTTGGATTGTGAAAACCGAGATAAAAACCGAACCAAACCCATTTGTGGTAATATTTAAAATATATACTTATTTTACATATATTAAAAATAATATCTGTCGAAAATAAACAAAAACAATCGCTAGATTTGTAGGTTAACCCTTATGGGGATACAAGGGGATGTCTAAGGTTGCGTTTAGTTACGGAAAAACAGTTTTCATTTTCTGTTTTTCGTTTTCCCTTTTCAGTTTTCGTTTTCCGTTTTCGATTTTCATTGGAAAATTTAGAAAACGCGTTTAGTTAAAACTTATTCATTTTTCATTTTCATTTTTAGAAAATTAGAAAACGTGTTTAGATGTGTATTTTTCTATCGGTTTTCATTTTTAGAAAACGGTAGTGGTGGTGGGGTGGGCGTGGGGACGTGGCAGTGGCAGCGGCGGGGGGCAGTGGTGGTGTTGATGATGGCGACGGTGGAGGTGGTGGCGGTGGCAGCGGTGGTGGTGATGACAGGCGGTGGTGGTGGCGGCGGCAATTGTGGCAGTGGTGGTGATGGCGGCGGTGGTGGTGGTGGTGATGGCGGCGGTGGTGGTAGTGGTGATGGGGTAGTGGTGGTGGTGGTGATGATGGTGATTGTAGGTCGTGATTGTGGTAGTGGTGTTGGGTGGGTGGGTGTGTGTGTGTGTGTGTGTGTGTGTGTGTGTGTTTGTTTGTGGGTATGTGTGTTTGTGGGGGTGTGGGTGGGGGTGGGTGTGTGTTTGTGTGTGTGTGTGTGTGTGTTTGTGGGGGTGTGGGTGGGTGTGTGTGTGGTTGTGGGGGTTGTGTGTGTGTGTGGGGGGGGGGGGGGGTGGGTGGGTGTGTGTGTGTGTGGGTGGGGGTGGGGGGGGGGGTTGGTGTGTGTGTGTTTGTGGGTATGTGTGTTTTTGGGGGTGTGGGTGGGGGTGTGTGTGTGTTTGTGGGGGTGGGGGTGGGTGTGTGTGTGTGTGTGTATGTGTGGGGTGTTGGGGGGGTGTATGTGTGTGTGTGTGGGTGGATGTGTTTGTTGGTGTGTGGGTGTGTGTGTCTATGGGGGGGGGGGGGAGGGGGTTGGTGTGTGTGTGTGTGTTTGTGGGGGTGTTAAAGTGAGGGTAGGTAGATGTTGAAGGGGTTGGGAGTGGGTGTTTATATTTTAAAAAAAATTTGGAATTAGAAAAATTTGGAAAACAATGATTATCGTTTTTCCAAAAATTTCCAACTTCTTTATAATTTTAAAAAACGGAAAATTTTCATTTTCCGTGAAAAATTTAGAAAAATTGACGAACTAAACGCGTTTTCAAAATTCTCATTTTTCTTGAAATTTTTTTCCGGAAAACGACCATTTTTTCCGCAACTAAACGCACCTTAAGCTTCGATTCTTCTCCGAGTCCTAGTTGTATTTTATTTTAGCAGCCACAGAGCAAGCGTCCCACATCACATGAAACTGTGGCTCTCTTCCTGCTCTATATAATCAAGTATTTCTAGAGTTGATTTCAAACATGGGTTCCATCGGTTTAAAATCCAAACCGAACCATGAAGAAACCAAAAACCCACTAACCGAACTTATGGGTTGGGTTTGATTATTTAAAAACCGATTCTATCTGTTTCGGTTCGGTTTTAGGTCGAAACTGACCTATGTTCACCTCTACTTACTAACAATATTTTGAAAATTTCAGCTGATTATTATCACGCTTCAGCTATTATAGGTTTTTAACATCCAATTCAGTATACAGATATGAAATATCAAAAGGCCCTTTTATCCATGTTGTCAATTATTTCTATATGCGCTATTTGATCATCATCCCAACTTTATTTTGTGTTCTTTAAAGATTCTATCTCCAGATCTCTTGCTTAATCATGCTTCCGAATTGGAAAAAGTGGAGAATTGTATGTATAGGGAAAGAATTCCTGTGGTCAACTTGGGCTTGAAAAGAGTAAGATGTATATTTGTGGTTCTTTACATTAATGATTTTTTTTGCTAACAATTACCACATATATCAAAATTTTGATAGATTAGAATCTTTGTTAAATCCTCTTCTATGTAGATGCTTTATGTGATATGATGCCAAATGATCTTTTACGAAATTTAGCCATTTTCATGCACTACTTTCATTTTTAAGCTGAATCCACATATTTAACTTTGTAGAGGTAGGAAAGTTAATTCCAGTCTCGAGTAAACTGGGCTCCTGAATGGAGTCTCTATTAAGATGGCCACTTTCGGTTTTGATCACTCTATTGCTATTACATGTTACAAAAATATATAAGTAAATTTGTCCCCTTTTTAATGAGTATATTTGAAATGAGGATTGGTGGATTTTTGTATTTCTTTTATTCTGATATTACTTATCATATGCGCTTTTTGAGTTCTACAAGGTTTGTCTAAAAAATAGACAATAAGTCAACTGGCTAAGTACAATGACTACTTTGCCCCTGTCTTGACCCTCTTCATCTTCTTCAGTGAAAACTCTAAAAACCCTTAAATTAAACCATAATGAACGAAAACACAAAAAAATTAACTAAATTTATATCAAAATTAAAACTCAGATGTTATGCTTTTTTTGATGCAGTGAATATACACCAAGGCTCATTAAGGAACTTGAAGGAGTCAATGTAGTTCCTATAACATTTGTCATTCGCTTAAAAAGAAGGGCGTTGTGCTCAAAATATAAAAGATTAGGATTTTTTTTATTATTTTAAAGTTTAGTACAAATTGATGTAAATTAAATTTTTCCAGAACATCTCAGAAGATTACGTTAGGATAACTTAATAAAAAATTAAGTAGTATTATGTGTACAATTTAAATAGATATTTTAATACATCTTTTGGCCCACACCGGCCCGATCAGAAAAAATAGATTTTGAGTAAGAGTGACAATGTTTTTGGAAAAAGTGGAACTGTAATCAAGTTCATACTGTCATAATAAATGTTGCTTCTGTTTTTTTGAGAAACATTTACCTTATTTATTTGCAAGTAAAAACCACTAGGGAAAAAGCTCATTTAAATTTGCATAAAATGCAGATTAGAAGTGTTTCTACTAGGATGCTACATTGAGAGTGGTTATCTAAAAGCTTTATTGTGATTGAATTCTACAAAGTTTCTACTGAATACTATAAAGTTTCCATATCTTTATGTCACTCAGGGAAGTTTCCATATCTACCCTTCCACCACTACGACTGAATTCTACAAAGTCGATGATTGGCCACCTTCATAGAGCAGCTGCTGTTGTGGAAGCTGTTGCAATTTCTAATTTCATTTTGGGTAAATTATAGAAAATAACATCCTTTTCTCTTCTAAGCTATAACTAATATAGGCAATGTACTTTACCATTTACCCATAATAGTAACATACTTACATTATTTTTAAGCAATATGCCATACGCAATTTGGCTTTGCAATTTTTATTTTACTTGAATATTATTTTCCTGATTTGAGGCATATTGGATGCTAAGTTTAATAATGGAATTGATGTTGTTTTTGCATGCAATAAGGACAGGTTGGATTCATCCAAATATCAATCTTGATAATCGAGATGAAGGGTTGGTATGAGTTATATAAAATTTTCTATTTTTGCTTTTTGAGAAATAAAAATTGTTCGAATGGAATAATAATAATGATATATGATGAATGAATGAATCCAATCAAATGCTTACAGTAATTTCGTCACCCAAAAAGCCGATCTTTCCAGGATTTGATTCATACTTAAATGGAGAAATTCGCAGAAAAGTCTCAATATTTTGAGAAAAGTTGTAACGAAGTCATAATTTTATTTTTTTGATTAGAAAATTCCCGATTATTTAACTTTTTAAATAAAAAAAGCCCAAGACATTGGATAATAATTCACTTTAGCCCTTTTTGACATATTTAGCAGGTAATACGACCAAATTGTTAACTTTTGTAAAATAATAAGATTTTTTTGTAGATTTTGTAAAAATTTGTATATAATGTATAAACGTATTTATATATATTTATATATGTTTACATATATTTTAAGTTATATGTATATATCTTTACGTATTTTTATGTATTTTAACTGTATAAACATATTTTTTACGTATTTATATGTACTTTTAATTATTTTACATATTTTTTATGTATTTTTATGTGTTATTTTTTATGTAGTATATATATATATATATATATATATATATATATATATATATATATATATATATGTATTAAAGTGTTTTATATGTAAAAAATACATTTATACATTATATATAAATAAGTAAAAAATACCTTTATACATTTAAAATACATAAAAATACGTAAATATATACATATAAAAACTTAAAAAATACGTAAATCCGTAAAATACATATAAATACGTAAAAAATACATTTATACATTATATATAAATTTTGACAAAATCTACAGAAAAGTCCTATTATTTTGCAAAAGTTAACGATTTAGTCCCAT
Source organism: Lactuca virosa (assembly GCF_052849685.1). Lineage (NCBI taxonomy): Eukaryota > Viridiplantae > Streptophyta > Magnoliopsida > Asterales > Asteraceae > Lactuca > Lactuca virosa. The sequence continues at coordinate 191,844,935 of NC_136432.1, forward strand.
GACCTGCTGTACAGGTCAAAAAGGGCTAAATTGTGACAACCCGAAATATTTGGATCAAGCAACGTCTAAATTATAACCCTATGACAATGAAAACCTTGAAAACCATTAGAGCACAAGTGCATGTATATGAAAGTGTACACTTTGGAAAGCCACATACAAGGTAATCTCTTGAAAGTAAGCAAGTTTATCAAGGCAAAAACTAGACAAATGGATTTGATTAAGAATCACATGATATAGATATAAGAACTTGTGTTATGTTGCATCCTTGAATGCTTGAACTTTAAGGCCATCATTTTGAACTTTATAAACACTAGAAACATATACACATTTATAAAGATCATCCAAAACATAAACACACTTAAGGATAACATCAGAGACCATAAAACCTTTTCATTGGGCCATGTTTGGCCGTGAACACCACCCTAGGAAGGATCCTAGGGCGTAAACACCCCTTAGTGGACCATTCTTGGGCGTAAACTCCTTAAGGAGGCAAGCTTTAGGCGTAAACTCCTTGGTGGACCATCCTTGGGCGTAAACACATCAAGTGGAAGGAATCTTGGGTGTAAACTACTTTAAGATGTGATGTTTGGACGTAAAAACCTTTCTAGGTGGCATTTAGGGCGTAAACACCACCCTTTCATGGTGTTTATGGATTTAGGAAGGAATAAGACAAAAATGGAAGACCTTGGGATGTGAAAACTTACTCATTTCCCATGCCAATTCACATTTCTCTACGTATTACGTAACATATATCCAGGAAGTAACCAACAGTCCTCAAAGCAAACTTCACATCAACTTTACTTCTCTTATTTAAACGAGAACATCCTTACTAGATCTCCCCAATCCCCCATTTTACTCTCTGATTATTTCATACTCTTTCACTTGAGTTAACAAACATTTCATACCACCACAAGAACAAGCTTAGAGTCTTCAAGTTCAATATTCTTCTAGTATTATCCCTAGATCTTTGTAAGAATTTCAAGTTTTGACTAGTGATTCTACATATGGTTTTGTTTATTTCATCATATTTACACATAAAATTTATGTGTTAATATTCTTAGGATATTCTAAGGTTCAAAGAGTTTATCAAACTCTTCAAGTGTTAGAACTTGGAAACTTCTCAACATCTCTTCAAATCATCCACCAAACCAAACCAAGGTGAGCTTCATACCCCACTCTTTTCAAGTTTCCATTCTTTTTTTTGGGGGGGGGAGGGGGGAATAAAGGCCAACTCTTGTTTAATCCATGGATATTTGCATGCATTTGTTTGTTTAGAGGTTTATGTATGTTGAAATGTTATTATTTCATATTAATACTCCCCAAACTTGAGATTTTACAAATCTCATGAAGTTAGAAACTAAGTTATCTTTGTGGAGTTGTACATATTATGGTATTTCTAGGTAAAAATATGATGAGTTACACCCAAAATGGTAAATTTGTGGTTAAAAATACTTTTACCACTAAACTTGTGCAAACATTGAAACATAATAGATTTCATGGATTTATATCTGATTTTGGTGGAACTAGTGACAATATTTTAGTCACAAAAAAAATAGAATATTTTGTTTACAAAGATCTCAACAAAATTTTAGGTATGTCAAAACACCCTAGAAACTTGGTTATTTTTCTAAAAATAAATGTTGTTAGTAAAACAATCATGTTATGTTGATATCATTTCAAGGGTTTTGAACTAGAAACAATCATATTCATAACCTATTGCAAGTTGACAAACTATTAGTGATTATTTATAGTTATCAATATAAATAATTTTATCAAGTCGAAATACAAAATGGAGTTTTTAAGAAAGAAATATTTGTGTTTCATGAACTGTCCATCATAAAACTTTCAGAAATACAAGTGATAAGCTATATGTCATAAAACTGTAAAATGTATGTCATAAGCCGCAATCATAACTTTACACAAGAAAACATTATTTGCATTATTCCATAATGGGAGTCAAAACTCGCGTAGATTCCGTTAAGGCTCTTGTGAGATTTGTTTTTTCTTTGCCATACCTACCTAGCATACGTTGTAAGTCCTGTAAGTGATAACCAGAATCTCCTGGAGGGAGAGCAGGAGTTTGATCTATACGGGGTTGAGACCCCGCACCTGTGCTGTTCGCTACAGCTAGACCGGCCAGTCTATGGTGACAAATATCTTAACCGTATCTGACGCCTGAAGAACGTCAGGGCAGGCGTTCTCGTCATATTAGTACGGTTGTAACGACTCACCTAGAGCAGGGATATATTAACATTTCAATTACGAGGATATACACCCAATTAGTTTTTACAAAATCCAAAACTATGTTTCGTATATTTTGTATACTGATTTCACAACTTCGGTCTTAGGGTTTTAAGACCACAACATCTTTTATATACAGGAAATATAGGATTTTATGGGAACACTTTCTTTTCAGAAACAAACAAAGGAAAACCAAAGAACACGCATGCAATTATACACGATTTTGGAACGAGATTCAGAAATTACTTTTTATAAGAAAATATTGGATTTTCTGGAGTTTTGCAAGGTATTATGAACAAAGATATCCCAATGTTTTACCTACAAATATGCTTATGAACTCACCAACTTTTTAGTTGAAGCTTTTCAAAACGACTTGTATTCTCAGGGTTCTAGCAGACAGGTACTTAACCTTTCATGAGGGCCGGCGTCGACATTTCATGTCATTTACTTTTCAGTTATTTGTATTCGACTTTCGAACAATTGTGTTGTAAACAATTTAGTACTCTAAATCTAAATGTATGAATGTTTATGTTGCTATGTTTCATTACTATTCAACTGTTATGATACTGTACATGACGTCCTTTGCCCCCGGACGCTTCCGTAGTCCTGGTTCGGGGGTGCGACAGATTGGTATCAGAGCATTGTTTATAGTGAACTAGTATATCAAACCATACAAGATTTACAACTATAAATACAATGGGACTAAAACACTCTGACTAAAAGTATTCTTTAAAAATATAAATATTTTATAAAAGTATACATACTTACTGGATCAGTATTATAAAGAGAAGAATACAAAAGTATTTAAAGGTTAGACACTACAGTCAAACCTAGGCAGTTATGTAAACATATACGGGATAAATATAGCCTGATCAACTATATTTATTTGAGATATTACCAACATGTGCTTGGGAGTGATAATGGTGTTGCAATAAACCTAAAACTTACCAACTATACACACAAGAGAACATTAGAATTGAACAGCAAATTTAAATATACTATAGGAGTATTTTAGGATATTATATAACCTTCGTACATACACTTTCTACCCGCTTCTCACACCTCCATTCTCGCACATACAACCTGGCTGAGGTCCTACCCGGGGACCACTACTACAATGCCCTAGTGGCCAATGGTTGGGTCGAAGAGGAGCCGGGAGAGGTTCAAGAGGAAAACCCAGAAGTAGGTCCCGAAGAACACCAAGTAACGGACTACGAGGGGGAGAATTTTGATGAAGATTCAGACAAGGATGAAGGCACCAGAGGGATCCTTAGCGACCCTCACTCTTAGGGAGCAACATCGAACCAACACACAACACAAGAGTACCCTACCGACCGTCTACGCTCTCTCGAAAAAGAAGTGGCCACCCTAAAGCAGCAGCTCGTTGTAGCCGAAGCTAGGGCAGTTCAAGCAGAGCATAAGTTAGATGAGACCACTCATGCTATGTCCTAGGTTTATTTTGTCTTTCGTTACAACTAGTAGTGTTAAATCAAGGGAGGTATGCCCTCCAAAAACTCATGTAATCCGAATCAACTAAGTGCACTGATATGTATGTACTCTTTTGACAAACTTAACCTTCGTACAATACCTATTTCCACTCTCCACAATTAATACATCATAGGGATGTAGGTCGAAACAATAAGAATCGTACAACCCAAAACATGTAACTTATGTGCGTGCATGCATAAGTGCATATCTATAATCATAAATGAGATACAACTAGAAGTGAACCCAGTTACTCACGAACCTGTTTCTCATCATGCAACAAAATCATGTCTTCCCACAGAAATAACCAGTCCACTAGCGAGACACCAATCCTGCAGATAGACGCCGCGACATTCCAACCCGCCGTAATAGCTGTAGTGACCACCGTCATGGCGCAACCTCATGCTAGCAACACCAATGAAAATGGAAACAGTATCGACAACTCCTACCCCAGTAACAACCAAGGAAACCACCAAGTGAAAACTTACCACGGCACCCCGAAACCCAAACCTAGGAGCACGAAGCGAAGGGCTGGGAGTAAGAAGAAGAGACAACCAACTCAAGGACCCTCAAAGAAACAACGCCTGGTTGCTGTCCATGCTGCCGTGACACCTACAACACCAACACCAGTGAGACCATATGCTGGAAACCTTCCAAAATGCAACAAGTGCAACTTCCATCATAATGGAGCCTGCCGAGAGTTGCATTGCAATAGGTTCAACAAGAAGGGGCACACCTCCCGTTCCTATAGGGCTCCGGCCCCACGCGCCACTCCAACCCTCAACGCTGAATTAAGCCCAGTATGCTATTTATTCGGTGAAACGGGGCACTTTAAGAGAGATTCCCCAATAGAGAAAAATGACAAAGAAGCAGGAGGAGTTTAACAAGTGGACATGAAGAAGCAGAAAGAAGCCCTACCGGGAATTTTGGTATGTCCCCAAACAACGGAATCTAAGCGCCAAATTTTCACCAAAATCTTTGTCAAATAAATTAAAAATCACAAATTGTTTCCTCAACCGAATAAAAACACTTCATTTATATAAAAACTAAGGATCGTTATAGGTAAACTATGATGGCCTAGTGTAGACATTAGGGTCATACAAAGCTAAAATCTTGCAGGCTTAGAGTGAGTAATTATGCCTTATTTCCTGTTTCTTGTTTGATTGTGGATTTAGGGCAGGGTTACTCAGTCGTCTGTCTCCTCGATCTGAATTATACATGACCTGTGTATACGCCGAGCGATTATAGAAGAACCTTGTAGGGATTGCATTATCAAATGTTCACAATAATAATAACAAGGATAAAACCAGAAGCATCAAGGATATGTGCGTAGGATACATTATCATTCTAAACAATCGTCTCCCTTCCTAGTCAAATTAACATCAGTTACCATAAGAACTCTAATGTCTTCACTTGACACATACTGGTTTGATCCTTACCATACGAATTTCAAGCCCTATAAAGAGACTTTTCGTCTTACCCAATCGGTTAACAAAACTCTTTCAACCTATAACGACAAATCCCCAGACCATCTCTATCATCTAGACTCGCGAGTACTTAAGTGAGAGATACCACGCTCCTTCCTAGCCCCACAATAAAGATGAGTAACAAGTAACAAAAGACATCACGGGAATCCCAGAGGTTTACAACCTCCCCCAGATATTCCCGAAGTTCTTTCGGAAACATCACCCATGTACTAGTTTGGAATCAAATCGACTCTTTGAACCATTCCAGTAACCAAACCTTCAATACCACTTGGCACCAACACAAGAGCAGATATTGTCCGATCAATAGAATGACCTAATGGGTAAGGAAAGTATCAGACCAAGCCTCTAACCTCAGAGAACACCCGTCTAACCTATACAGAAGAAAAGTGGATTGCGCATAGGACCACTGATTACTAAGAATCAAGCAAACCTATCATCAAGGATCGATATCACCTATTCCGAATCGACAGCCCACTCACCCAACTCCAGGAATCAAGCAATGGCTGACACTCTACTAGTTCAGGATTTCGTAGGAAGAGAACCCCCGAGGCAGCCTAGGATTCATAAGGCCAGCTGCACCACATGCAACCTCAACCTTGGTAACAATAGTGCCAGCCCTTAAGGCCTAGGGACACTACTTCTAGAACATCAGGAGCACAATCTTTAGAAGAGCATTCGTCATCCTCGCCAGGATAGGTTCGGTAACCTATAGCCTTCGGTTACCATAAGAACTCAACTTTATATATCTCACATTCTGCGTATTCAACCCTAATAAGTGTCTGACCGCCGAGGCTCTTGTAGTCCCACTCGATGAGATCAAGGTAAACAAGAACCCACACCCCTAATACGAGCATGTGGGGATCATAGGCGGGGAAACCAAAAGAGCAAGGTCGAACACTAATAACAGAAATCCGCTGGAACACCAAGCGAGGATCTAAGTTCACTTAGGAATGAGAAGATCAAAAGAAACAGAAACACACACACCTTTCCTCGACCCTTGATATTCCACTAAGAATTTGAATTTCGGGACAAAATTCCCTCTAACGGGGGGATGATGTGACAACCTGAAATATTTGGTTCAAGCAAGGTCTAAATTGCAACCATATGCCAATGAAAACCTTGAAAACCATTAGGGCACAAGTGTATGTATATGAAAGTGTACACTTTGGAAAGCCACATACAAGGTAATCTCTTGAAAGTAAGCAAGTTTATCAAGGAAAAAACTAGACAAATGGATTTGATTAGGAATCACATGATATAGATGTAAGAACTTGTGTTATGTTGCATCCTTGAATGCTTGAAGTTTAAGGCCATCATTTTGAACTTTATAAACACTAGAAACATATACAAATTTATAAAGATCATCCAAAACATAAACACACTTAAGGGTAACATCTAAGACCATAAATCCTTTTCATTGGGCCATGTTTGGCCGTGAACACCACCCTAGGAAGGATCCTAGGGCGTAAACACCCCTTAGTGGACCATTCTTGGGCGTAAACTCCTTAAGGAGGAAAGCTTTGGGCGTAAACTCCTTGGTGGACCATCATTGGGTGTAAACACATCAAATGGAAGGAATCTTGGGCGTAAACTACTTTAAGATGTGATGTTTGGATGTAAACACCTTTCTAGGTGGCATTTAGGGCGTAAACACCACCCTTTCATGGTGTTTACAGATTTAGGAAGGAATAAGACAAAAATGGAAGACCTTGGGATGTGAAAACTTACTCATTTCCCATGCCAATTCACATTTCTCTACGTATTACCTAACATATATCCAGGAAGTAACCAACAGTCCTCAAAGCAAACTTCACATCAACTTTACTTCTCTTATTTAAACGAGAACATCCTTACTAGATCTTCCCAATCCCCCATTTTACTCTCTGATTATTTCATACTCTTTCACTTGAGTTAACAAACATTTCATACCACCACAAGAACAAGCTTAGAGTCTTCAAGTTCAATATTCTTCTAGTATTATCCCTAGATCTTTGTAAGTATTTCATGTTTTGACTAGTGATTCTACACATGATTTTGTTTATTTCATCATATTTACACATAAAATTTATGTGTTAATATTCTTAGGATACTCTAAGGATCAAAGAGTTTACCAAACTCTTTAAGTATTAGAACTTGGAAACTTCTCAACATCTCTTCAAATCATCCTCGAAACCAAACCAAGGTGAGCTTCATACCCCACTCTTTTCATGTTTTCATTATTTGTGGGGGGGGGGGGGGGAATACAAGTCAACCTTTCATGAGGGTCGGCATCGACATTTCATGTCATTTAGTTTTCAGTTATTTGTATTCGACTTTCGAACAATTGTGTTGTAAACAATGTAATACTTTAAATCTAAATGTATGAATGTTTGTGTTGCTATGTTTTTCATTACTATTCAATTCTTATGATACCGTACATGACGTCCTCCACCCCCGGACGTTTCCGCCGTCCTAGTTCGGGGGTGCGACATAAATTGAATAAATTAGCGGGTTTATTTGGTTTTTTTTCTATTCAAAAAATAAATAGTCAAGACTTTTCTGTTAAAAAAATAAAATTTAGGACTTTATTAAAACGTTTCTGAAAATATTGGGAATTTAATACAAATTTCCCTATTTAAATGGGCAACTCGCAGGAGTTGATAAATGGTTACTTCTTTCAATCGGAAGTACATTGCTCTTATAGGTAAAAAATTAAATATATTGCATGTATCGGTAAAATTGGTTAATGTGCGTTGCTATTTCTTGCAACTTGGTTACATATACGATCATTTCCGCTCACTGTGAAGTGCAGGATACCCCTAGTTAAACCTAAAACCATGCATGGCGAATTTCAAAGGATAAGTTTAGACGATATTTAAAGAGTTTTGTATCAAAGTATCTAGTAGTTTAAAAAATTGTTTACCAAATAATTATGGTTTATAAAATATTTACTAGCATGTAAAAATTAATTTTGGATGTCGACCCCATTATTTATTAATAATAAAAAAAGAAAATGAACTCAAAAAGATTTTGTTTTTTATTTTCCAGAGACCGCTCTTCGTTGTTGAATGGTTTTTTTTTCGAAGACCATATTTCCTCACTTTTGTGTGATTTTTTCATCAAGACAACTTCTAGTCTAGACTTGACAGATACCGAGAACGAAAAGTGTAGGAGCAAACCGAAGAAAAGTTTTATAAAAGCGAAGATGTCAAATATTAAGAAGCTTGAGGCTTGTGAATTTTGAAGTCCACCAACTCCACATCAATGGCTTTAAAACTGTTAGAACATGGAAAAAAAGATGACACACAATACGAGATAGACTAATAGTAGTTGTGAAACTAGCATTAAAACTGTTAGAACATGGAAAAAAAATATGAAAAAAAATAGGTGAAAGACTAATAGTAGTTGTGAAACTACCAATAGGCCATCAACAGCCATTTTGCTTTCTGTGGTTGTCATTAGTGCACATATATGTGTTGTATTGTTAGCCGATGTTTATGAATAGTCTAGTGTGTATATATAAGGCTAATGTAAATTGTATATTGTATTCATACCTCATTTAAATGATTGATCGTTCATGGGAAAATTATAATAAACTTAATATGGTATCAGAGATGTAAAGTATGATAGGCTTTATAGGTTACATAAAATCATGTGGCGAAAAAATAACTTAACTCTTATGTTCAGATGCAACCTAGTTGGATCTATGTTTTAACTATTGGATTGCTATAATCTATGAATATCAAAGAACCCAATGGAAAATCTAGTATTTTACAAAATACAAAAAAAAAGTTAGGGTTTACATACCTTTTGATTATTCCGGTAAATAATCAATGTAATCCTTCTTTAAGAGCTCATGGAAGCAAGCACCAGAAATCATGTGCCTCTTATAGTTCACATCCAAACCATAGCCACTAAGGAAACTAGAAGAGAGAGGATAGGGAAGGAAATTTTCAGCTATACTCTTGAGGTATCAAGTGGCCGAAAATAAGAGGGGTTAAGGCTCTATTTATAGCTGCACCAGGAAACCCTAATGTTAATATAATATCAATATTTCAAATTTGGTAATTATCCAATCTCCTAATTATATTCAAGGAATATTTTAGAAACCCTAGAATTATCCTCCAAAAGGGTCCATCACCTTTGGGGAAGGTTCTGGAACCCTTTTGTTCAACTATTGAACAATTATAACTTAGGTCCTTGCACTTTAATTAATCCAATTAATCCCAAAATTAATTCTAATTAATTTATGATTAATTCTTAACTAAATAATATTATTTCTAATTAATATATTATTCTCATAATATATTAATAAATCATTTATTGTTATTTATTAATCATATAATAAATCAATAAACCAATCTCTCTCTCCAAAAGTCATCCTATTCAAGTACTAGGCTTGAGGGCAACCCAAAAGGAGTTTGCTTTTAATTAAAGTATATACTAATTTAGTTGTTCACTTAGACATCTAATCCAATAGTTTCCCACTCAGATAAATCTATAACTACAATTCCCAGTATAACTTATTAATTAAACACAAAAAGGTGCTTCCGAAAGCAATTCCAATCTCTAATATGATCAGACATCGGTCCTAAGATAAGTGATCAAATATTCCTTCTTTCTACAAGATATTGTATACACACGAGACATGGATTAGAATCAATTTCATTGTCTAAAATTCTGTTTCCCTATTTCCCGATTTGTGATGACCTCATAAGACTTCTAATTGAACACATCAATTTAGTCCTGGCTGGACCCAACACTATAAGTCAACAGCAAATCAACGAGGGGCCCAAAGATATTGCTTTTACTGTTAGGGAAAAAGGAACGAATAAGCTTTGACTCATATGCTTGTATCCTTTACTCACCAAATCATGCATAACACTAAGTTTTATAATATCAAGTTACTGATGCATTTACATAACACCAATACACAACCCACTTGTAAATTACAACTCATATATCTCCCTTTTAAGAATATACGATATTTTCGTCTCGAAATTACTTGTGATAAAATCCATGAAGTAATTCCTTGAGCGTGAGTTTATCCAATTCTCAAATCTCCATTTTCTAAGTACTCATGAACGTTGCAACAACACAATTGTTATGTCTAATCTCCTTAGAAAATCTACAGTCTAATTTGTCACACCCCGCTAAAGAGGAAACACAAGGCATGTCAGTATAAAGGGTTTCATAGCAAAAGTTAAAAGACAACACCAACCATAGTATTAAAAATCATTACAAATTTACAATGGGTTTGAACAACTTTTAAAAGAAATTACAATGTAAATTGAAATACAACACATGCGAATGCTCCTAAAAGTGAAGTGTCCCTAAGTTCCACTTCCTCGATGATTCCTGAAAAAGCATGTAAAACGAGCGTCAACTATAAAAATAGTTGGTGAGTACTCACAGTTTAAAAATAATATTGGTTTCAAGAATTGAAATAAAAGTTTTGACAAAAGTTTCCATAAATAAAAGTATATTGCTAAAATGAGTTTTCAAGAATCGAATTAATATTCGTTGTTACAAGGAACAAACAATTTCATTGCTAAAAGAAGTATATAAATTTTCAGTAATAAAAGTTTGTTGCTAAAATGAGTTTACAAGTTTCGTTGCTAAAATGAGTATACAAGTTTCGTTGCTAAAATGAGTATACAAGTTTCGTCGCTAAAATGAGTATACAAGTTTCGTCGCTAAAATGTGATGTAAGATTCGTATGTGCATCAAGTTTCCATTCATGAGTTCACAACCCAAGCCTAATGACCGAATCGTGCCCTATTGACTACTATGCGTATCGCAAACATAGTGTATAAAATGGTAAAATGCACTCAAGCGAATCGTACGAGTGAGGAGTTGTCTACCTCCTGATAGCGCTATCCATAATAACCATAGGCTCAAAAGAGTTAATGAGTTGTGTCTAGAGATTCCAGGGACTTAACCGCGATACAGTCCTCATGAATTAAAGTAACATACACATACATATGAAATATAGCAACCAAGTTTCATACGAGTCAAAATAAATACAACGAACATAAAAAGTTTAGGACATGCTTTTCCACCCCAAAACATTTAAAAACCGAAAATAGGGAGTGGTGAATACTCACAATGCATTGAGATGATGCAAACGGTGCCTTGAACTACGTTCCACGTGTACCACTACCGATTCCTACAATAATGGTATTCGTTAGTGAGTCTCTAATCGAAATCTAACACTAGTATACTTACTACTACAATAGAATTATGCCAATATTGTGTCAAAATTTAATATTGATAAGTTACAAACATTTTTCTGTGAAAATTAAATTTCAATGAATCAATTGTTATATAACAATTTAAGTGGAAAATTCTCATTATTGAAATGTTAGTATTTAACATTTTAAGAGGTGTTCTAATGATTAAATATTCAAAAACTAAATCAATTTAGTTCTAAATTTCTCAAACTTTGTATTTTAGTTTTAATTGAAGTCAAAGACCTTAAGATAAATTTTCTTGAATTTTTGATTTGTCTAACTATTTTTCACCATTTAATTCCTTGAATAATCATAATATCATGGAAAAATAGTAAACTATCATGAAAAATTGTTATAATTTTTGTGTAACTTTTTTACAGTGTACATAATCTGGAAAAAATATTAATATGTGTTTTCAAAAAGTTTAACACAATTTTTCTGATTTTTGTGTATTTATTCTATAAAAATAGAAATAAATAGATAACAGTTTCAAAAATTCACAATACCTTTTTTACAAGTGTTATTACACATACTTAAGCTGGGAAAATAATAAAACTGGATTTCTAAACTGTTTAACATAATTTTATGATTTTTGTACATTTAAGTGTCTTAAATCTTGGGAAAATAGAAGAAAAATAGCATACAGAAGATAAAAATCATCAAAATTTTTATGTATTATTCTAACATATTATAAGAGTTTCTGGTAAATTTTCATAAATTTTGGATGCGGAAAACTAGTTTTCCTGTTTTTAATCCATTATAAACACAAAAATCAGGGAAAAATAGATAGGCATTTTGACAAATTCCCAAAATATTTTTATGAGTCTTAAATATAATGTACAAGCCGCAAAAAATAAGAAATAATATTTTCACATTCCCTAAACTGGTTTTCTGATTTATTGCAGCTAAATAAAAAGAAAATTAAAAACCATACTAAACAGTAACAAAAATCGATGAAACTTGACCAGAGATGTTTAATAACTTAAAGGGTCATGCACAAATATTTCCAGAGTTGATTTACAAGTGTAAGTATTTTATATGCTTTATCACTCTATTTTCTTATTATTTTCATGTAAAAATAAAGAAAATATACATTGAGCTGAAAATTTCCAGAATGCATCTTCAAACAATTTAATAACAATGAAATTTTTTTTTCTTATTTTTGATGTCGAAAAACATGCCTAAAGGCTCAAACAATTATAGAGAAAACTTGATTCTTGTGATTTTGGTAAAGATTATTGATGTTACTTTGAGAATTTTTGGCACATGTTCCACAGACTTTTGAATTAAGATCTTTTTATACCTCTTAATACATGATGTTAAGTGCTCAAATTAATGTTTCCTTGATTTTTAGTGATGAATAAGACCTTTGAACATGCAATACAACACTAGTATTCACAAAAAGGTGTTGATTAAGCCACAGTTTTGTAAAAATTACTAAAAATCGAAATATTGGAATTTTAGAGTGAGGTCAGATGGGTTTGAAAGCTAACTAAACATATTATACTTCAGAAAAAGAGTCTCGATTTTTGGTGAAGAAATGAATGAGATATGGCAGTTTAAAGTCAGGTAAAGAAATCTGGCAGATTGCATTCCTGATGATTGGTTAGAAAAGTGAGTTTTCATTATTTCTTTGAGTAAAGCTTTTGAAATATTTTAAGGATATCATGATAAACTTATATTCTAGTCATGTTTCCAGATATCAAAAGGTTAAAACTTATCAAAATGTATACATGCATTTATGAACAAAATTTTGCTTCTCAAAAACTCTTAATTTGAGTTTGATGTTTTAATCCTTAAAATCACTTTTTGCACTAAGATCATGAACATGCAACCTTGTTTATCATACATGCATGGTGTTAAAACACATCCATGATGTTCTAAAAACTATTTTAACAAAAATAAAACAAGTTTGAAGAAGATGAAGAAGGAGAAGAAGGAGAAAGTATAAGAAAATAGCAAAACTTGAAGGAAAAGTGAAGTAGAATGAAAGAAAATTTGGGATTACCTTCAAGATTACTTCAAATGATGAATATTTAGAGTTTAAGGTGTGTTCTTAGAGCCATTTTTCTGTAACATTTCGTGGTTAGGGTGAGGGGAAGAGAGAAAATGTGATGGTGATGAAGAGTGTGAGAGAGAATGAGGAGGTGAAGTGTGGAGAGGTGAGAAATGATTCAAATTTTGGGGAAGAGAGATAATGGGAGAGAGAGGATGAATTTTAGGGGGGGAGAGGCTCCCTCTCTCTTGTTTCTTTTATAAAAATTCAAATCTTTTATAAAAATATCCAACTTTTTATAAAATGTGCACCTTAACCTAGTTTTTATGCATAAAACTCTTGATTATTGACTTATAAATCAATGGTAAATGTTAATAACTAAATCTTTATTTTTCATTGATTGTATTTCATAATAATTATTATGATAAGATAATATTATAAGGTTCATAATTATTTTTATAGGATTTTTAAGGTTAAAGTTTATAAATATGAGTTTTTAGGGCTTTTAGGGTTTTTAGGGTTTTTCGGATTTTGCTAAACTTTAGATATCAAGGTAAATTAAATATTTGAGACTTCAAATTATTTTTGTGTTTCCTAACTCTTATTCAAGTTAGAAATAATGTTTGTAATTTATTTTTATCGGTTTATTGGCATTCTATGTAGCGATTCCGAGATCCAAACGAAATTGAGTAATCAAGTATACTAGTCCTAGTCTTCAACTTTGACTTAAGTTCCAACGAGACTAGGACCTAATTTCTACCACTAGGTCAAGTGCATGATGTGAGTATATGATTCATGAAAAAGTGTTCGAGTCAAAGAGTGACCTAAATATGGATATTCACTACAGTTAAGTAGTTGTAGAATTCACATATCAATGTGAAATCTAAGTATACTATCCATTGATTCTAATTGTTTCCAAGTTTCTAGTAGGTTATAACTTAGTTTCTAGTTACTAAGTCTAGTATGTGTCGTTCCGAGACATACAACTAAGTTTATCAAATCTAGAACCGACTCGAATTTTGACGGTTGTCACAGTCTCCCCCGGTTGAAAGAATTTCGCCCCGAAGTTCAATTTGTGACACATTCTATTAGAACTCAGCCGAATACAAGTGTATAATTGGAGAGATGGTGACTTGAAGAGCTCTTTGATTATTTTGGGTTAATTCCTCAAGGGGAGAACCCAATTCTTTAGCTACAGTCAAATTTGTGTTTCCTTAATTCGAGTTCTTTCGTCTAGATTATGGAAAATTTGGTTCATGGAATCATGATCCAACCACGGCGACCTAGTCGGAAAAGATCATCTAGTTAGATATTATCTGAATTAAGAGAGCGGTATAAGTTTTGCTGAAGCACCAACTACACTGAGCGTTAAATCCGCATTGATCCTTAAGTTGCATTCTAAATTAGCACTAAGTGTAAATTCGCCTCCTAATAAAGAAGAGATTAGGAACAATTTGTTCACTTTCGTGTGGGCTACTAAATATGAAAAAGATATATTCTGAAATAAGAAGGGGTTGCACGAATGAATGAGAAGCGATCGAGGGTTCCGAAGCTATAATTTCTACTATGGTACTCTTACTATAGTTTAATTGAAGAATATAGTTAGAGAGTTGTTGTTTCTAATGAAGGCGGTGAAAGTTTATGATATTTTAAATCACATTATTTAGATAGCATTTTGAGTGTTTACAAACGATAAGTAATCTCACTATTATCAAATGTATAACAATTCCAAGAAAATGAAGATATATGTGTAGCGATCAAACGAAGTAGTAAAATAATAGAAAGATTAATTAAAGTTAAAGGTTTAAGTCGTCATTAAAGGAATTTGTATAGAAATATTGGTATTAAATTTTTGAGAAATTGTTCAATTGTTTAAGTCATGAAAAATTCAAGTTTACGAGGAGTCAGAATACTTATGAAAACAAGTTTGAGAGTTTAGGAACTCATTGAAAATTGAAAAGTAGAATGTTATTTTAAGAAGTGAGTAAGAATATCGATCATCGAAAATAGTGCATCCTCAATTCAGTGATTGTATCAAAAACAATCATATGAAGGATAGATAATCGTAATATTTTATAAAAATATATATTTATGTTTTTAAGAAGTATATAAATTTTCAGTAATAAAAGTTCGTTGCTAAAATGAGTTTACAAGTTTCGTTGCTAAAATGAGTATACAAGTTTCGTTGCTAAAATGAGTATACAAGTTTCGTCGCTAAAATGAGTATACAAGTTTCGTCGCTAAAATGTGATGTAAGATTCGTATGTGCATCAAGTTTCCATTCATGAGTTCACAACCCAAGCCTAATGACCGAATCGTGCCCTATTGACTACTATGCGTATCGCAAACATAGTGTATAAAATGGTAAAATACACTCAAGCGAATCGTACGAGTGAGGAGTTGTCTACCTCCTGATAGCGCTATCCATAATAACCATAGGCTCAAAAGAGTTAATGAGTTGTGTCTAGAGATTCCAGGGACTTAACCGCGATACAGTCCTCATGAATTAAAGTAACATACACATACATACGAAATATAGCAACCAAGTTTCATACGAGTCAAAATAAATACAACGAACATAAAAAGTTTAGGACATGCTTTTCCACCCCAAAACATTTAAAAACCGAAAATAGGGAGTGGTGAATACTCACAATGCATTGAGATGATGCAAACGGTGCCTTGAACTACGTTCCACGTGTACCACTACCGATTCCTACAATAATGGTATTCGCTAGTGAGTCTCTAATCGAAATCTAACACTAGTATACTTACTACTACAATAGAATTATGCCAATATTGTGTCAAAATTTAATATTGATAAGTTACAAACATTTTTCTGTGAAAATTAAATTTCAATGAATCAATTGTTATATAACAATTTAAGTGGAAAATTCTCATTATTGAAATGTTAGTATTTAACATTTTAAGAGGTGTTCTAATGATTAAATATTCAAAAACTAAATCAATTTAGTTCTAAATTTCTCAAACTTTGTATTTTAGTTTTAATTGAAGTCAAAGACCTTAAGATAAATTTTCTTGAATTTTTGATTTGTCTAACTATTTTTCACCATTTAATTCCTTGAATAATCATAATATCATGGAAAAATAGTAAACTATCATGAAAAATTGCTATAATTTTTGTGTAACTTTTTTACAGTGTACATAATCTGAAAAAATATTAATATGTGTTTTCAAAAAGTTTAACACAATTTTTCTGATTTTTGTGTATTTATTCTATAAAAATAGAAATAAATAGATAACAGTTTCAAAAATTCACAATACCTTTTTTACAAGTGTTATTACACATACTTAAGCCTGGAAAATAATAAAACTGGATTTCTAAACTGTTTAACCTAATTTTATGATTTTTGTACATTTAAGTGTCTTAAATCTTGGGAAAATAGAAGAAAAATAGCATACAGAAGATAAAAATCATTAAAATTTTTATGTATCATTCTAACATATTATAAGAGTTTCTGGTAAATTTTCATGAATTTTGGATGCGGAAAACTATTTTTCCTGTTTTTAATCCATTATAAACACAAAAATCAGGGAAAAATAGATATACATTTTGACAAATTCCCAAAATATTTTTATGAGTCTTAAATATAATGTACAAGCCGCGAAAAATAAGAAATAATATTTTCACATTCCCTAAAGTGGTTTTCTGATTTATTGCAACTAAATTAAAAGAAAATTAAAAACCATACTAAACAGTAACAAAAATCGATGAAACTTGATCAGAGATGTTTAATAACTTAAAGGGTCATGCGCAAATATTTCCAGAATTTATTTACAAGTGTAAGTATTTTATCTGCTTTAACACTCTATTTTCTTATTATTTTCATGTAAAAATAAAGAAATTATATATTGAGCTGAAAATTTCCAGAATGCATCTTCAAACAATTTAATAAAAATGAAATTTTTGTTTCTTATTTTTGATGTCGAAAAACATGCCTAAAGGCTCAAACAATTACAGAAAAAACTTGATTCTTGTAATTTTGGTAAAGATTATTGATGTTACTTTGAGAATTTTTGCCACATCTTCCAAAGACTATTGAATTAAGATCTTTTTATAACTCTTAATACATGATGTTAAGTGCTCAAATTAATTTTTCCTTGATTTTTACTGATGAATAAGACCTTTGAACATGCAATACAAAACTAGTATTCACAAAAAGGTGCTGATTAAGCCACAGTTTTGTAAAAATTGATAAAAATCGAAATATTGAAATTTTCGAGTGAGGTCAGATGGGTTTCAAAGCTAACTCAAAATATTATATTTCAGAAAAAGAATCTCGAATTTTGGTTAATAAATGAGTGATATATGGCAGTTTAAAGTCAGGTAAAGAAATCTAGCAGATTGCATTCATGATGATTGGTTAGAAAAGTGAGTTTTCATCATTTCTTTGAGTAAATCTTTTGAAATATTTTAAAGATATCATGATAAACTTATATTCTAGTCATGTTTCCAGAGATCAAAAGATTAAAACTTATCAAAATGTATACATGCATTTATGAACAAAATTTTGCTTCTCAAAAACTCTTAACTTGAGTTTGATGTTTTAATCCTTAAAATCGCTTTTTGCACTAAGATCATGAACATGCAACCTTGTTTATCATACATGCATGGTGTTAAAACACATCCATGATGTTCTAAAAACCATTTTAAGAAAAATAAAACAAGTTTGAAGAAGATGAAGAACGAGAAGAAGGAGAAACTATAAGAAAATAGCAAAACTTGAAGGAAAAGTGAAGTAGAATGAAAGAAAATTCGGTATTACCTTCAAGATTACTTCAAATGATGAATATTTAGAGTTTAAGGTGTGTTCTTGGAGCCATTTTTCTGTAACATTTCGTGGTTAGGGTGAGGGGAAGAGAGAAAATGTGATGGTGATGAAGAGTGTGAGAGAGAATGAGGAGGTGAAGTGTGGAGAGGTGAGAGATGATTCAAATTTTAGGGAAGAGAGATAATGGGAGAGAGAGGACGAATTTTAGGGGGGGAGAGGCTCCCTCTCTCTTGTTTCTTTTATAAAAATTCAAATCTTTTATAAAAATATCCAACTTTTTATAAAATGTGCACCTTAACCTAGTTTTTATGCATAAAACTCTTGATTTTTGACTTATAAATCAATGGTAACTAAATCTTTATTTTTCATTGATTGTATTTCATAATAATTATTATGATAAGATAATATTATAAGGTTCATAATTATTTTTATAGGATTTTTAAGGTTAAAGTTTATAAATATGAGTTTTTAGGGCTTTTAGGGTTTTTAGGGTTTTTCGGATTTTGCTAAACTTTAGATATCAAGGTAAATTGAATCTTTGAGACTTCAAATTATTTTTGTGTTTCCTAACTCTTATTCAAGTTAGAAATAATGTTTGTAATTTATTTTTATCGGTTTATTGGCATTCTATGTAGCGATTCCGAGATCCAAACGAAATTGAGTAATCAAGTATACTAGTCCTAGTCTTCAACTTTGACTTAAGTTCCAACGAGACTAGGACCTAATTTCTACCACTAGGTCAAGTGCATGATGTGAGTATATGATTCATGAAAAAGTGTTCGAGTCAAAGAGTGACCTAAATATGGATATTCACTACAGTTAAGTAGTTGTAGAATTCACATATCAATGTGAAATCTAAGTATACTATCCATTGATTCTAATTGTTTCCAAGTTTCTAGTAGGTTATAACTTAGTTTCTAGTTACTAAGTCTAGTATTTTCGTGCTTACACGTACAACTAAGTTTATCAAGTCTAGAACATACTTGAATTTTGACGGTTGTCACATAATTCATGACAATATTCATTCACTACATACTTCCTAAAGTATGAGCGACTGTGGAGTTTTGAATAATCAAATTATTCACGAAGTAAAACATGCAAATCAAAACACAAGAATAAATAATTGACAAAGGCAGTAAACAAATTCATAACTAATCTCTATTATTGACTCAGTAAAATCAATTACATTTATCCTGTTACAAGTTTCAAACTAATCATCTAACTACTAAAACTAATATCATCTCTCAAACCAATGCTCCTAGCATGTTGACTATTCTTAACCTTACTTAGAGCCTTCGTGAAAGGATTTGCATGATTGTCTTCTGATGACACTCTTCTAACTATGGCATGACCTTCTTCAACTCTATCTATGATATAATGGTACTTTCTATCGATATGTCTGGATTTGCCATGATCTCTCAGTTCTTTGGTCAAAGAAACCGCTCCTTCATTATTGCAGAAAAGTTTCATTGGCTCCTGAATGGTCAGAACTACTCTGAGATCACCAATG
Source organism: Lactuca virosa (assembly GCF_052849685.1). Classification (NCBI taxonomy): domain Eukaryota; kingdom Viridiplantae; phylum Streptophyta; class Magnoliopsida; order Asterales; family Asteraceae; genus Lactuca; species Lactuca virosa. The sequence goes on from NC_136432.1 coordinate 191,864,656, forward strand.
AAATTGTTCAGCCAAGTCGCTTCCTTTAATGCTTCACTTGCTACTATGTACTCTGATTCATAAGTAGAATCAGCCATCGTGTCCTAATTGGAACTTTTCCATGTGACTAATCTTCCATTTAATAGGAATACCTATCCTGATTGAGAATGAAGGTTGTCTTTTTTTTTTTTAAAGTTGGTGTCACTGTATCCACTCACTCTCAACGTCTCACTGCCACCAAGGATTAGAATAAAGTCCTTTGTCCTTCATAGATACTTGAGAATGTTCTTCACTGCTATCGAATGAGCTCTGCCAGGATTTCCCTGAAAGTGACTAACCATGCTGAAAGCAAAAAACACATCAAGGCGAGTATATGTCATAGCATACATGATCGATCCTACTGCCGAAGCATATGGGATTCGACTCATTTCCACTATCACTTCATCTGTAATAGGGGTTTGAGTAATAATTAAATTAACAATGCTTTTAATAGGTAGGTTTCCTTTCTTGTAATTTTCCATACTAAAACGTTTTAGTAACTTATCCAAGTATGTACTCTGACTAAGACCAATTAGTCTTTTCTTTCTATCCCTTAAAACTCTTATCCGGAGAATACAGGTTGTCGCTCCTAGATCCTTCATAGCAAAACACTTTCCAAGATAAGACTTTACTTCTTGCAGAGTTCAAATTTCGTTTCCTATAAGGAGTATATCATTAACATACATTACTAGAAAGTTTACTATACTCCCACTAGCATTTACATACATACAAGACTCATCCTCACTCCTAGAGAAACCAAATTCTTTGACTTTCTCATGGAAGCAAAGATTCCACTGCGAGATGCTTTTGTTAATCCATAAATGGATTTATTAAGCTTACATACTCTATTAGGAAACTTTGCATCTACAAAACCATCTGGATGACTCATGTAAACATCTTCATCCAACTTCCCATTAAGGAAAGCGGTTTTGACATCAATCTGCCGTATTTTATAATCATGAAAGATAGTCATGGAGAGCATTATCCTAATAGACTTTATCTTAGCTACTGGTGAGAAGGTCTCATCATAGTTAATCCATGGGATTTGAGTAAAGCCCTTTGCAACCACTCATGCCTTGAAATTATGTACATTTCCATCCATTTTTGTCTTCTTCTTGAAGATCCATTTGCAACCTATTGTCTTTCGACCAGGTTCTTGATCAACCAAATTTCAAACTTGGTTATCATACATGGACTTGATCTCGCTGTCCATTGCCTCTTTCCACTTGAAAGCTTCAAGGTTTGCCATCACTTCCTTGTAGTTAGCTGGCTCATCCAAATTTACCAACGTACCATCACTGACAAACATGTCACCATCTGTAGTTATATGGAAACAATAGAACTCAGGTGGTATGCTAACTCTACTCGATCGGCGAAGAGGTAATGAACTGTCAATGGTTTCAACAGGAGTCTCATCCTATGTTTGAGGGATATTATCTTCTAAGGCTCCTTCACTGGTTGACTCTTGAATCTCTTCAAGGTCAATTGTACTCATACTGTCCTCTTTGCATATAAGCTCTCTCTCGCGGAAGACTCCTCTTCATGCCACAAAGACCACGTTCTCACTAGGTTTGTAGAACAACTATCCAAAAGACTTTTGTGCGTAGCCAATGGAAATACACTTCTCACTTCTACATTCTAGCCTTTCAGGAGTCTCTCGTCTAACGAAAGCTTCACAACCGAAACTTTGATATGTTATAACGAGGGAACTTTCCCTGTCCACATCTCGTGAGGTGTTTTGGCAACCTTCTTGGTAGGGACAAGATTAAGGATATGGGTGGTTGTCGCTAAGGCATACCCCTAGATAGAAATGGGAAGAGAAGCTCGACTCATCATGGAACGAACCATGTCTAAAAAGGTCCTATTACGCCACTCAGCTGCACCATTAGGTTGTGGTGTCCTAGGAGAAGTCAATTGTGAAACTATTCCACATTCCTTGAGATAGTCGTGGAACTCAATACTAAGATACTCTCTGCCTCTATTATACCCAATCATCTTTATCTTCCTACCTAATTGATTCTCGAATTCATGTTTAAACTATTTGAATTTTCAAATGTTTCTGATTTATGTTTGATTAAGTAGATATAACCATATCTGCTATAATCATCTGTAAATGTCACATAAAATCGATTAGTATCCATTGTGTATAATCTGAAGGGTCCACACACATCTGTGTGTATGAGATCCAACAAATCTTCACCTATTTCATGAGATCCAATGAAAGGTGATTTTTTCATCTTGCCCACACGATAAGATTCACATTCATCATCTGGCCTTAAGTCAAATGATTCCAGTACTCCATCCTTTTGGAGTTGAGCGATACGTTTCTTGTTAATGTTCCCAAGACGACAATGCCACATGCATGACTAGTATAATCCATTAGACGAATCAATATGGAATACATTCTTATCTAAGTTATCAACACAAATTACAATTTCATACACACCATTACAAGGTAAAGCTTCAAACATAAAAATACCATTATTATAAACCAAAATCGAACCGTTCACATCGTTAATTGAATATCGAAAACCTTGTCTAAATAGTTCGTGAAAAGAAATAAAGGTTTACGTCATTTCTGACAAATAGAAACAATTAACTAAATCTAATCTAACATCACCACTAAGCACAAGACCATATGTTCCAATCTTCGTAAAAGGAGAAGATCGCCTATTGCCCATGATTAGATGTATCCTTCCATGCTCCATCTCATCACTTTCTATTAGACCCTGCAAATCAAAACAAATATGAAAACCAACTCCTGTATCAAGGACCCAAGAATGAGTAGGTTGTGAGTTATTAGTTTGAATAGTGTAAATACCTACCGATGATGGCTTCACATTGCCATACTTGATATATTATTCTCATAATATATTAATAAATCATTTATTGTTATTTGTTAATCATATAATAAATCAATAAATCAGTCTCTTTCTCTCCAAAAGTCATTTCCATACTTTGCTTTTAATTCAAGTATATACCAATTTAGTTATTAGCTTAGACACCTAATCCAACAAAGTACTCCTACTTATGTTGATCATTCTTGTGCGTTGACCTACACTTTTCGCTGACCACCTCTCGACATCCTCTGTTTTCGCCGACTATCTTCTACTCATCCTCTATCATCTATCAAGTGATAGTTCCTACCTTTGATCACTATGGAACATACCAACATAAACCCAAAATTTGTCAACATGAAACTCTATGCCATCACCAACATAAAATATTTCCCCCCCCTCATTCTTGACTTAAATCAACTCAATTATGAATCTTTCCATGAGCTTTTTCAAACCAATTGTACCAGTTTAGGAGTTATAGGGCACTTCAACGACACTTCAAAAGGTAAAGATGAGAACAAAACCGAATGACATACCCTTGACTCTCTGTCATGATGTAAATATATGGATCTCTTACCCCATCCTTTCTCAACATGGTCATCAAACTCGGTTCCATCAGACACTCTATATAGTTAGATATTGAAGCTTTGTTTCTCGATAACAAAGATGCTCATATTGTCGAAGATTTTCTTGCCAATATTGGATCTTTGTTGTTGGAACGTACATTAGTTGGAAACTTTCTCAACAAACTCACACCAAAGTTTTATCACATAGCTACTGTTATGTATCATAAAGCCGCTCTCCATCATGCTCTAATCTTGATCAATTCTACTTGTAGAGGAACAACGATACTCTTGGCCTAGTCAAGCCACCACCGTCTACTCCGATCATTCTTCCCCACCAAACCATTCTCTTTACTAACTCCTAAAACTTCTTTCAAAGTCACAACAAAAGTAACAACTGTTACAATAATAATTTGAGAAAAAATCTAAGCGGGTCTCATGAAAACCGCCAAACACCAACTGAGGTTGCTCAGCTCCCAACTTAGCAACCATTCATGATTTCTTGGCCCTATTTTCAGCCACCTTGGGGTGGATGCAGCTGGATACTACCCCATGGAAGCCTCCTTGATTCTCTAGTCCGCCGCCTTCACCCACCTCCTACCAGACAATAGATGATTCTCGGAAACAAACCCACCATTGACGCTTTAAAGCAACCTCATGCTGCCTTTCATGCTGATGCTCCTACTTGGGAATTCTCACCTTTAAGGAATTGCTTCCCTCCTGATCAAATTGACCAACCCACAAACAATGCTCAATTCATGAGCTCAATGCCCATGTCTGATCCTTTCGACTGTATGTGGTACATGGAAACATATGCAACCTTACAATTAGCCTTAAATACATGTATTCTAAAGTCTTTTAGCAATAAAACCAATTTTAATTTGGTCCTTGTTTGCAATGGGTCCTTTATTCCCATCACTCATACCTGTCACATCACTTTATCTTTTAAACGTCGTCCTTTACATCTTCATAATGTTTTTGTTACTCCTGACATAATCAAAATTGAATCTTTGTTTGTATATTTATTGATGATAATGATCCCACCAGTGAATTTGATAAATTTTGTTTTTTGTGAAGGAATTTCAAACTCGTCAAGTCCTTCTTAGGTGTGATAGCTCTAACGATTGTTTTTTCCAAGCCACATTCTCAATATGCATCTCTAGTTTGTAGTCCCTCCTTTTTGCATTGGGGACTCAACTATCTCGACCCACGTGTCTTTTAGTTTTTACAATCAAATAAATTCATTACATGTAATAAAACATTAGTGTATTTTATTTAATTGGTTTTGTCTAGGAAAACATGTTAGATTGACTTTTACTTTATTTGTTTCTATTGTTTTTCATTCATTTGATATTACTCACTTGTATATTTAGACTTCTCCAATACTGAGCATTACTTGAATAAAATATTATCTCTTATTTTTAGGCCATTTTTTACATTTCCTTTGGGTATATCCTCTTTGTCGCAAATTCAACATCACTGACAATATTTTTACATTTAAGAGCCTATATGAAAACTCAATTCAAGCAGGTACTAAAATCTTTCCAATGTGACAACGAGGGAGAATTTGACAATAATGGATTTCACTATCTTTTTGATAAAAAGGCGTCATTATCGCTTCTTTTTCCCCAAAACATCCAAGAAATGTAATGTCTTAATGAATTATTCATACCAGTAATAATATCATTTGTACCCTTCTCTTTCAACCTCACCTTACGCCGCCTTATTGGGTGGAAGCATTAGATAGGATGACCATATCCTTAACATAACCCATCCACTTTCATCCAAAACTCCACTCCTTTTACCAAACTATTCAATAAAACAACTTCCTACTCTTATCTATGGGTCTTTACATATCATTATTATCCTTATATTACCCCTAATCACAAACCTGATCCTCGATCCACCCCGTGCATCTTCCTTGGCTATCCCTCCAATCATAGTGGTTATCGTTACCGAGACCTCTCCACCCACAAAATAATTCTATCTCATCTTGTATACATGTTCAACTTTACTTTCATTCTACTATCTCATGTAATTTTAGTCAGTATCCCTCCTCCACCACCTTAGTGACTCCTTTAGGTGAGAAAAATGAGGCGATCCAAATTATCTCCACGACTAATGGTAGTCGTTATGTTCTCTTGGCCTCTAACATTGGCCCCTTCCCTTCTCCTCTAATGTCCTCCATGCCACCTTCCCTACCTGTTCCTCACACCTATCCAATGATGACTTTAGCTAAAAAGGGATTTCCAAACCAATACCGACTTAACCTTTACACTACAAGCGAGTCCCTTATACCTAAATCTCATCTCCATTGTCTTTGTTACCCTAATTGGACCATTGTCGTGTAAGATGAATTTAACGATATTATTTCTAATGGAACATGGGATCTTCTTCCTCGACCCTAAGGGTTGAATATTGTTCGATCAATGTGGCTATTTAAAAAACAAATATAATGCAAATGGTTCTTTAGATAGGTATACAAACCGATTACTGGCTAATGAGAGGAGTCATAGAAAAGACATAGATTACGATGAGACTTTCAGCCCAGTTGTAAATTGGTCATCATTCACTTTTTTCTCAGTATTTCTACATGTATCAGATCTTAGAATTTCATGACACATATCACCTTGACTATGTATTCCACTTGTAGAAATCCATATATGGATTGAAACAATCCCCTCGAGTATGATTTATTCACAACCAATCTGATTCAAATCTATTTATTTATTGTAACGGGGGTGACACTACCTACCTTCTCCTCTGTGTTGATGATATCATTCTCAAAATGTCCTCGATGGACCTTATTCAACGCATAGTTTCATTACTTTCGACCAGGTTTGCCATGATTGATCTGGGTAACCTATCATTTTTTTTGACATTTTGGCTAAACTCGACGAGTCTGAACTTTTTCTCTGCCAACATAAATATGTGCGAAGACTCCTCAAGTATTATCATATGTTTTCATGAAATCCATGTCGTACCCCAGTAGATGTTTAGATGAAACTAGATGACATAGTTCTTCCAGTATCGATCTCCACCTTATACTATAACCTTACAGATGGTCTTTAGTACCTAATTTTCATGTGACCTGACATTATGTATTCTGTTCAGAAAATTTGTTTGTATATACATTATCACCGAGTGCATCATCCTCATGCTCTCAAATTCATACTTCGATACATTCGGGGGACTCTTGATGGTCTCCAAATTTGACCATCCTCTACTACGTGTTTGATAGTATATTTTGAGGCAGATTGGAGTGGGGGACGTCCTGTCTCTTGTTCATCTATGATATTGAGTATATCTAGAGGAAAACCTCATATCATGGTCTTCTAAAAACCAGACAACCATTTCCAGCTCCAGTACCAAAGCCAAATATCGAAGAGTAACTAATGTTGTCACCGAAACATGTTGGTTGTAAAATCTCCTCTATGAGTTACACTGTCCGTTGGAGAAAGCAACCATTGTCTAATCTGATAATGTTAACGCAATTTATCTATCGATCAATTTATTGACACATTAAAGCATGAAGCATATCGAGATTGACATTTATTTCATACTAGATAATGTCACAACTAAGAAAATACGCATCTTACATGTCCCTTTAATCGTCATTATGTTGACATCTTCATGAAGGATCTGCCAACATTTTTTTTGACTAATTTCGAATCCAGTTTGAGTGTTCAGTCTCAATCTCCCGAACAAACTGTGGGGGCGTATTAATGTACATGATTGTTGTATTTTTATCACATTTTTTTATAGTCAAGCCAAGTAGATATAAGTCAAATGTAAAATGTATACGTATTTATACCTCACTTGAATGAAAGACTGTTTATGGGGAAATTATCGTAAACATGATGGTTATGTAGATAATGAAAATGGAACGTTGAATTATATTCGTTTTAAATTTTTCAAGATTTGGTTAAGTATTGTGGCTTTCTTATATTAATGTTTGTCTACCTATCTCTTGCATGGTCTATGTTTACTATTGGGACTTTTGATTACATGATGAAGATATGTTTCAAATTCAAGTAGAAAAAGTCATGAAAATTATCCAGGCATTACAACTCTATATTACAAAAGATAGTTCCTAGACCATATCTCTAAGTATAGAAAAACCTAAGCAAATAATTCATTTGCCAGTTTCTTAAATACAGTACTACATGATATAACACTCTTATGTTTTTAGGGCCTATGAGTACCCAAAGAATATAGGAAGAGTATCCAGAGAAAAATGTCAAAACTCAAAGGAAGATGAAATTTAAACAATAACTGATGTTGTTAGACAAATGCATAACATCTTCATTTAGTTACATATAATTTTAAAATTTACAAAATGGTTAGATAGTATGTATATAAAAATAATAAGAAGAAAATTGCCAAACTCCAACAAATAACAAATCTAATAATCCAAGTGGTATGCAATTATCGAATGTGGAATAAAAAAATACATAACGACGAGTATCAGAACATGATACATAAAGAATTCGAATGGAGAGAGTCATAATAGGTAAAATATATTGCATGACGGAGAGGGATATAGTAGACGTAGGCTGGCTCGTTAAACTATTGATGAAGGTAGGAATCAATGAGGGGAAACAAGGCCAATCACAAGTTTATGTATGCTCAAGGTGGGTCACGTGAACTACCTAATTCTATAAACTATATTAGATTTTTGTTGTTCTGGGCACTATATGGAGATGTTTAGCTTCCAAGGTTTCCATGAGAGGTGTCAGTTAAAAAATGGTAAGGTACCTTAAAGTTTTTTAGTTTCGAGTTGATGTGTCAGGTTGATTCGTGGCTATACTACATAGTATGAATGGGGTATTAAGTGAAATTCATAATGATGGGTCCCTTAAAATGCTAACGGTGTATTTATTGAATGGTTTTAATCTGATAGATAAATCATCATTAATTCATGAGGTCAGGATAAGGTTCCCTTCCATTTATTTGTGGGTAGAAATCTTATATGGACACAGAACCAGGTTGTAATTAGGAGATAAACATATTTGGTCCACTTCTAGGGTTAAACATGGCGACCCATTAGGAACACTTCTTTTTTCTTTTGTGTTGAACCCTCTTGTACATCAAATTACAGAGAAATGAAAGCTTTTTCTTCATGTTTGGTATCTTGATGATGGGACTGTCATTGAAGATTCAGTGGAGGTGGCTAGAGTATTGGTCATTATTAAGGCGACCGGTCCAATATTGTGTCTTAATGTAACACATAGTTTCCATAATGAATTGGCTTAGGGCATCAAGGAATCAAGGGCATGACTTTTTCTAAAAATAGGTGTCACAACGTTACCATGAGGAGGTCACGGCGTGACACGTGAAAGTAAGATTCATGACGTGAAATTATGTTGCTCACATCGTGAGGCTGATTGTATCCCAAGCCCACAAATTTTAGGATTTTCTCCATATTTAAGGAACTTGTCCCTTAACCTAGGGTATCTTCTTCAACCTCCCTTCATTCCAAACGATACCTTAGCCCCATCCTTGAGTTCTTGAACGTTTGGTGGTCTTTCAGTGACTTGAAGAAGAAGGGATCATCTTTGGAGCGTAGATCCAACTTGCAGGATTCATTTTGCATCTTCTAGAAACATCTATGGATCTTTGTGAGTAGCCAAGATTCAAGATTTATGAGTTCTTGCTTCTAGATCTAGGTTTTTATGCATGATTATCCATGGTTAGGCGAGTTAGAGTGTTGGGACTCCATAAAGTTAGCAACTTTATCGGTCCTTAGAGTCCCTTGGTGATTATATGTGGTGGATCTAAAATTTGGGTGATGTTTGAGCTCGTGCTTTGGGGTGTTAGGAAGCCTTATGGAGGAGGTGGATTACTGGCTTAATTGAATAAGGTGTTTTATTCATCAAAAAGTCATCTAGATTGTTCTAACGATGTGAGGCTATGCCTGTCATGTCATGATTATTTTGTTTTTTAGTGGCTCACGACGTGACCAATAGATTGTGACGTCGTGAGAGGCAATTGACTTGTTGACCTATTCACCGTTGGCTTTTTCACCATTTTGACTTTGTTTCAAACTTGAAGGATTTGGGATGTTGTATAAGGTTCTACCTTATTTTTGTGTTATAAGGATTGTATGAGCAAGCAGTGCAGACAATGGAGCACGTCGTAGTGTTTTTGGGTTCTTCGATTTAGGTGATTTTTCCTCACTATAATCATGGATCGAAGGCACCAATGTCGACCCACTATATTTGGTTATGCATCCTTGTCTATAGAATGTTGTTGCGATGTAGTGAGCTATTCGGTATATTTATATCCTTATGTGGTGGGATGCAACAGTGGTGGTATGTTGGTTAGAGTATTAGTAGGCTGATTATCATTTGGTTGTAGCTTTAGAGTAGGACCATCTGTTTGGGTGATATCCCGCCTCTGGTTACTTATGGCTATGCATTCCATGAAGATTTGTTGGTAGCAGAGCAGTATGCCGTGATGGTTCTAGTAGGCAGTAGTGATCTGTACGATTGGTATTTGCATGTATTTATGTGCATATATGATTTGTTGATGGTTTATATGTTGACATGTTATAGTAGTTGGGTTAAGAAACCAAGCCAACAAACCCGGAGAACAGTTGGGTTGTGGTAGCAGGCCATCAAAGTCGGAGAGTGGTTGGGTTGAGGCATCAGGCCAACAAACCCAATATTCATGTTGTATATATGTATTTCCCGTGTAGGATATTTTGGGGGAACCCACTAAGCTTTGTGCTTACTCAGTTGTTATTGTTTTCAGCTATCATCAGTGATCTTGGAAAGGAGAAGGCATTGATATATACATTCATCAACAACATTGAATATTCCCAGCTTATTATAATACTCAGATTTTAAACAATGTACTTTGGAATAATTGGGTTTCTTAACTTGTATTCTGTAAAGGATCAGTTTTACCTTATTTAAAAATGAAAGTTTTTGGTTGCAAAATAGGACGTTACAAGTTGGTATCAGAGCCCTGGTTTGAGATATATGGATGAACATTTGTGATATTCTAAACTCAAACTACGGAACATAGAGTTTTAATAAGAGTTTTTTGAAAAGGTTCTTTTCAAGAGAAGAAAGAGAAGATTTGTTATGTACAGTAAGCCGGAGCTTGTAAAGTGATTTCCTAATATATATATACTTCCTTTATAAGATATGATTGGATTGCTTTGATATGATTTATTGTATGATGTGTATGATATAAGATAGGCTAAGGGTCTACTCAGGGTTGCATTCTAAAGTGCGTGCTAGGAGAGATGTCTTTCTGTGTGTACTGATGCGAGCACTTGTGAATGTGAAACTGTAAGCTAGGAATCTAGGCAGTTTGTTGTGTATTTCTAAGATTTTGGGTGTGCTGATACAGCTGTAAGTGGTAGGGTTTCTAGAAAAGTATTCTAGTATGTGCCTGTAGTGGCATGGGTATCTATGATTGATAGTTGTCTGGTTTAGCGACTTAGGGACTTTGATACACTTGTTGGGATGCGTACGGATAACTGTGGAAGGTAGTAGGGGCCCATACTACTGAAAGCATAAGATCCAGACGGGGATCAAGAACGGTCAAAAAGGTTTATGAGAAGCTAAAGGAGGGTAGTTACTGTGGTATAGCACTAGCATTAGTTATAGTTGTCCTCGTCATTGTCAGCCTGTCGGCTATGATTGTCCAGAATAAGATCGATAATCATTTGGGCCTAAGTATTTGTGGTATTTTGGGTGTCATTGTTGCATACGTGTGAGGTTTAGCTGATTTAGATACATCAATGACCTTGTTGTAAGTAGTGACAATTTGAGTCACGAGGCTCAAGAAGGAAGTTGTTGTGATGATTAACTCGAGGGTTGCAGCCTGAGGCTGAGTGGTCAGCCAATGGCAAGGGATGTTACTTTCTGCATCGGGGTTGTGTTTTTCTTTTCTCATGTGCTTGAGGGAGAAGAGAGATCGGATGTGTGTCATGTTGGATAAGGTGTCTAAGTCCGTAACTATATTTGGTATGCACTTGACCCGACCCGGCATGGTCCATTTGGGTTGCACTTCACCGAAAAATTTGTATGGATATACTTTTGAGAATAAGATGTTTATGATGTATTAATATATTATAAGTTATAATATATTAATATGAAATAATATTATTTAATTAGTATTGATCAATAATTAATTTGGAATTAGTTTAGTGATCAAATAAGATTAATTAAATATGGACTCTTACATATATATAGATTGGGCTAAGATTTATTTAGGATGGGCTACGAGTATATGAAGTCCATGGATAGTCCATGGAGATTTAACCCATGGATCCTATGTAAATGAAAGGTAATGGGTATTAGGGTTTGCATGCATGTAACCCTAATCCTCCATACTATATAAAGGGGTCTTTAGCACTTGAAATGGAACTAGTGTGTGAGCATAAGATGGGCCGATTTCTATATAGTGTTCTTATTCTCTCAAGAGCTTCCAACTTGTTTTGGTGATTTGTGACACCACTTGAGGCATCCACACTATTGGTGCTATGTTCATAAACTCCAAGCAAATCACTACAAGAAAAGGTATGTGATTCTATCTAGAATTTTTGTTATTCATGTACCTAGGATTGCATGCTAGATATGAGAAGGCTTTGGAAATCAATTTTGCATGTATAATAGAGAAAACATAGTTCCCAAGCTTCTAGGGTTGTATGTGCACCTTAAGGTTGTTAGGATGCTCAAAACCCAACAGTGGTATCGAAACCTAGCCTTGTTTTTTGTTATATTGTTGTGTATGTGATTTTGCAAAGATGAAATCTGTCCAGACTACAAAAATCGACGAGTTCTTGCAAGAAACTCGACGAGTTCATGGTTTTTGGCATGAACTCGACGAGTTTAAGGTGATGACAGTATGTTGTTCGAGTGTTTTTTGCTAGAATTGGGTTAGGATCATTACCTATAATTGTTTGAATCATTTAAACTGTTTTTTATGATATGGTGAGGATTATCCAAATCTAATTACAAGGTAATTGTCATACTTTCAAGATTAGTGTTAATAAGATTATGCTAAATGTCTTGAACTTGATGATATGAACTGTCTTGCACTATGAGTTTGAATATGATCATGCATGTTTGTTTATTTGATTATTATGATTAGTTAAATCCATGATTTTATGTTTTAATAGAGTCCATAATTTCTCCTCAAGTTATGGATTACCAAAAGTCATTTTCATTAAAACCATTTAAATAACTCATTGGCTACATAAAATGAAGAGTCTTCATTTTATTGGCCATTAACTCATAAGTTATGAAGTTCAAGAGTTTTGAAGAGTTTCAAAACTTGCCCTCAAGTTTTGGAATTTGTAAAGATTCACACATTAATACTTTAATTCCAAACTAAACCTTAGAATTTTAAAAGTTTAAAATTCAACCCTTATACTATTATTATAAGTTTAATTATATAGATATGTATAAGAATAAGTTAATCTTACCGTTAGTATGCCTCATTCACGAAGCCGGTCTAAAAGGGGGGTATAAGGTTACTGCCTATAAAATGGCAGTCTAATGGGTGTCCATTCTCACCCACCGCTTCCTTGACCGGTGGAGGGTCGTTAGCCGAACGGGTAGGATATGACCTTAATCCTCATTAAAAGTATAATGAAATTATAAAGTAACTAAACCTCTATTAATTCCCAATCTTACTTACTTTAGGAAAATTTGAAATAGGTGCTAACCCATGAAATTACACTTTGTACCTTACCAAGTCGTTAGTGGAGCGTGTGAGGTTAACCGGCACACTAATACGGCCTAGTAAGAGTGGCAAAGGGTAACTTGATTTTATCATAGATCGGTGGAGCACGTGTGGTTAACCGGCACATCGATTAGGTGATAAAGTTGAGGGTACCAAGTCAATTTGCATGGTTATTCACACTTCTTTGTGATCCTCGGCATCCGAGTCACAAACTTGAGAAGGTACAATCGAGATTCAAACATGCCATTGAAAGTTCAATGTATCTGAAAAGATCTAGGAGTTTCAAATCCAATTAAAACTAAATAATCTTTTTCGTTTTTCATGGTGGAAATTGGTAAATCGTCATTTATCTACCTTCAACTATTTTATAACTTGGATTACGACATCCCTCTTCCAGTTATAAATAGGTTGTTGGGTCCTAGCCTTAATATTTTATTTGGGTGACTTATTAAGGACTAATTTATCTAATTAAAACTTGTCTATCTTTCTTTTCAGATGTCTTCCAACAATGCTACTGGCTCAAACCCTATAGGCTCTTTTTCCCTTATGAACTTGTGTGGGAAGATCCCTTTTGATGGTTCCAATTTCAATGAATGGATAAGGAACATCAAGATGATCACTCGCTATGAGGGGAAGGAATATGTCCTTGATAAGGAACTGAAGGTTGTTGATGAGTCGACTGCTACTCCTGATGAGGTTGTTGAGTACACTACCCATGAGAAAGATGCCACTAAGGTGTCTTGCATCATGTTGGCCACAATGACAGCAGAACTCCAGAAATCCTATGAAGATTTCTACCCTTTTGAGATGCACCAGGATCTGATGGATAGGTACCATCAGAGTGCTCGTCAAGAGAGGTATGAAGTCATTTCCTCCATGATAACAACTAGGATGAAGGATGGTGAACCCATCACCGGCCACTTGCAGAAAATGGAAAGGTTCGTGGACCGGTTATTGAAGCTTAATGTGGACTTCCCTGAGGACATGGCGATTGACATCATTCTCCATTCCTTACCTCCAAGTTATGATCAGTTTCGCATGACTTATCATATGAACAAGTAGGAAGTCACACTCAGAAAGCTTCAAGGACTTTTAAGGACCGCTGAAAGTGGCCTTAAAAGTACATCAGCTATTACTCCTACTCCTACTACTGCTCCTGTTTTGGCAATTGGGAAGGGAAAGGGGAAGAAGAGGAAGACCCCTTCGAAGGGTACCAAGGGAAAGCCGCTTAATGGCTCCTCTTCAAGTGGAACCAAGAAAGGTTCCATTCCTCCTTCTTCAAACCCAAAGGAAGCACAATGCTTCTACTGCCAGGAAAAGGGGCACTGGAAGCGAAGCTGCCCCAGATACTTGCAGGATGTAAGGGATGGGAAAGTAAAACCCACCCATGCAGGTATTTATACTATATTGTCTAATAACTCATTGCATTCTAACTCTTGGGGTACTTGATACAGGTTGTGGCATTCACATTTGTACTGACTTACAAGGCCTAAGAAGAAGTGAGAAAGTGGAGCACGAGAAGATAAACTTAATCATGGGAATAGGAAAGCATCAGTTGTTACCAAGATAGGAGTTTATTCTTTATTGCTTAAGAATGGGTTAATTTTAGATTTGAATAAATGTTGTTACTCATTTGAAATGGCGAGAAATATTATTTCTTTTCATGGCTTATACAAACAAGGATTTTCCTTTTCATTTGATAATGATAATGGTGCTATTAATGTTTATTACAATGATGTATTTTACTTTAAAGCATTACCTTGTGATGTTGTATATGAAGCTGTGAATGTTGTAGATAATCTAGGAAATAATGTATTGTGTATTGATTCTTCAAATAGTTTAGATAAAGCATCCTTGTGGCATTGTCGTCTTGGACATGTCAACAAGAAGCACATAGGCGAACTCCAAAAGGCTAGAGTTTTGGAATCATTTGACCTAAAATCAGATGATAGTTGCGAGTCTTGTTTACTTGGAAAAATGACAAAGTCACCCTTCACTGGTTCTTGTGAGAGGGGTGAAGGTTTGTTGGACCTCATACACACAGATGTGTGTGGACCCTTCAAAACTGCCACTAGGGATGCTAATCGCTACTATGTGACTTTTACTGATGATTATAGTAGATATGGATATATCTACTTAATCAAGCATAAGTCAGAAACCTTTGAAAAGTTCAAAGAGTTCAAGAAGGAAGTGGAGAATTAACTGGGCAGGAACATCAAGATGCTCCGATCCGATCGTGGAGGAGAGTATCTTAGTATTGAGTTCCTTGACAATCTTAAGGAATGAGGGATTGTGTCACAATTGACACCTCAATGGACACCACAACTGAATGGTATGGCTGAGAGGCGCAATCGAACCTTGTTGGACATGGTTCATTCCATGATGAGTCGAGCTTCGTTACCTATCTCATTCTGGGGGTATGCCTTAGAGACTACCGCCCATATCCTTAATCTAGTCCTTACTAAAAAGGTTGCCAAAACACCTCACGAGATGTGGACTGGGAAAGTTCCCAATTTAGACCACATCAAGATTTGGGGTTGCGACGCTTTCGTGAGGCGCGAGTCTCATCACAAGCTTGAACCTCGAAGTGAGAGGTGTATTTTCGTCGGCTACCCACATAAATCCTTTGGTTACCTCTTCTACAGACCCAATGAGAATGTGGTCTTTGTAGTAAGGAGAGGAGTCTTTCGTGAGAAAGAATTTATAAGCCAAGGAAACAGTGGGAGATAAATTAACCTTGAAGAACTTCAATAGTCAAGTGGTGAAGGAACCTCAAACACTATCGATCAACCTGAGGAGGAAACTCCTGTTGAGCCAATAGATGAGTCTGTACCTCCAAGGCGTTCCACTAGAGTTAGGAAAACACCTGATTTTTATTATGGTTATTATATCACTGCTGAAGGTGATACATTTATCAGTGATAGTACACTAATAGATTTGGATGAACCTAATAACTACAGGGAAGCCATGACAGGCCTTGAGTCTGCTAAATGGAAGGAGGCTATGGAAAATGAGATTCAGTCCATGTATGATTTGGAACTTGGTTGACAATGTACTAGGTCGTAAAACAGTTGGGTGCAAATGGATCTTCAAGAAGAAGACCGACATGGATGGGAAGGTACACACTTATAAGGGGCGACTGGTTGCGAAGGGCTTTACACAAACTCTGGGAGTTGACTATGATGAGACCTTCTCACCAGTAGCGAAAATTAAGTCTATTAGGGTTTTACTAGCCATAGCTGCATTTAATGATTATGAAATATGGCAAATGGATGTCAAAACCGCTTTCCTTAATGGAAAGTTGGCTGAGGAATCTTTTTATGGATTGAAACAAGCTTGAGAAATCAGACATCTCGTAGATGGAATCTTTGTTTCAATGAGACATATTTTTATGGATTGAAACAAGCATCTTTGTTTCAATGAGACATCTTTTTATGGATTGAAACAAGTTTACATGAATCAGATAGAGGGTTTTGTCGATGCTAAATACCCTAATAGAGTGTGTAAGCTTGAGAAATCTTTTTATGGATTGAAACAAGCATCTCGTAGATGGAATCTTTGTTTCAATGAGAAAGTCAAAAAGTTTGGCTTTTCGAGAAGCGAGGATGAGTCCTGTGTATATATGTTAGGGCTAGTGGGAGTATAGTTAGCTTTTGGTATTGTATATAGATGACATACTACTCATAGGAAATGACATCCCAACTCTGCAGGAGGTTAAGTCCTGGCTAGGGAAGTGTTTCGCTATGAAGGACCTTGGAGAAGCTGCCTATATCATAGGGATAAGGATATTGAGAGATAGGAGTAAGAGACTAATTGGACATAGTCAGAGTACCTACTTGGACAAGGTTTTGAAATGGTTGAACATGCAAAATTCCAAGAAAAGGGATTTACCGATCGAGCACAATGCCAAACTGAGTATGGCTCAGAGTCCGAGTACAGAGGCTGAGATAGCTGAGATGAGTCGATTACCATATGCTTTCGCTGTTGGCTCGATCACGTATTCTATGACTTGTACTCGCCTTGATGTGGCCTTCGCTTTGAGCATGGTTAGCAGATATCAGCGTAACCCTGGCATGGCTCACTGGACTACGGTAAAGAATATTCTCAAGTACATGCGGAGGACTAAGGACTGGGTCCTTACCCTTGGTGGGAGTGATGACTTGAGAGTTGTTGGGTATAGTGATGTAGTTTTCAGACTGACGAGGATAATTTCCGCTCTCAGTCAGGCTGGGTGTTTACCCTTAATGAAGGAGCAATTACTTGGAAAAGTTCCAAGTAGGAGACAGTAGCTGATTCAACTTGTGAATTAGAGTACATAGCAGCAAGCGAGGTAGCAAAGGAGGCGATATGGCTAAAGAACTTCATCGGAGACCTTAGAGTTGTACTAGCTATAAAGGAGCCTATGGAGATTTTTTTTGACATCAATAGTACGGTTGCCTTAGCCAAGGAACCAAGAGATCATGGTAGATCAAGACACATTGACAAAAAATATCACTTCGTAAGACATAAGATAGAAGAAGCACTCCTCGTGGCAAAGAGGGTATCGTAAGAAGAGAATCATGCAGATCCCCTCACGAAGGGACTGACTAGGGTTAGGCATTTGCAGCATGTAAGAAGCATCGGGCTGAGGGATGATATTAGTTTTAATAATTAGATTTCTAAAACTTGTAAAATGTAATTAACATTTGATGATTAAATAAAAGTTGTTATTTATTTATGAGTAAAGTGTTACTATCCTATGTTGATCGTTTACTGTTGTTTCAATTTTGCATGTTTTGACTTCTTGAATAATTATATTATTCGAACCCCACAGTCGGTCATACATTGGAAGCAGGTGTTGAATTAAGACTGTCAAGAATTCGGATTGTAGATTTGTCTAAGGTGTATTAGACATAACAATGGTTGCTGCAACATTCATGAGTGCTCATAAGTTCTGAGTATTGGATTAAACCCACGCTCACTTGTATCACTTAATGGAATTTATCTCGAGTGATCGTGAGACGGTAATATCATATAAACCTTCAAACCTAGAGATATGAGTTGTTGACTATGAGTTGGTTATCCATTGATTATACGAAAACGGATCAATAACTTGATGTCATAAAACGTGCTTTTGTGCATAATTCAACAAGTAGTTAATACAAGCATATGAGTCGAAGTTTATCTATTCCTTCTAGGATTAGAAGCGATATCTGGGACCCTCGATGATTTTGTTTTGACTTATGTGTCGGACCCGGTCAGAACCTAATTGATGTGTTCAATTTAGTTCTATATCAAACAAATCAATAGATCGAGAAACAAATTGCTAGACAATAAGTACGACATTGTTCCATGTATTTGTCTGGCTGATATCTTGAGAACAGAGGATTGTATGATCACTTATCTAAAATGTCGCTTCATGGTTCAACGTACTTTTAAAGAGCTACGATTGCCTATTGGTTCTTGAAGTTATACTTGCAACTATAGTTATTAGACTTATCCAAGTGGGAGACTGTTGGATAAGGTGTCTATGTCCGTAACTATATTTGGTATGCACTTGACCCGACCCGACATAGTGCATTTGGGTTTCACTTCACCGAACAATTTCTATGGATATACTTTTGAGAATAAGATGTTTATGATGTATTAATATATTATCAGTTATAATATATTAATATGAAATCAAATTATTTAATTAGTATTGATCAAAAATTAATTTGGAATTAGTTTAGTGATCAAATGAGATTATTTAAATATGGACTCTTACATATATATAGATTGGGCTAAGATTTATTTAGTATGGGCTAAGAGTATATGAAGTGCATGGATAGTCCATGGAGCTTTTAACCCATGGATCCTATGTAAATGAAAGGTCATGGTTATTAGGGTTTTCATGCATGTAACCCTAATCCTCCATACTATATAAAGGGGTCTTTAGCACTTGAAATGGCAGTAGTGTGTAAGCATAAGGTGGGCCGATTTCTATATAGTGTTCTTATTCTCTCAAGAGCTTCCAACTTGTTTTGGTGAATTGTGACACCACTTGAGGTATCTACACTATTACTGGTAGGATCATAAACTCCAAGCAAATCACTACAAGAAAAGGCATGTGATTCTATCTAGAATTTTTGTTATTCATGTACCTAGGATTGCATGCTAGATATGATAAGGCTTTGGAAATCAATTTTTCATGTATAATAGAGAAAACATAGTTCCAAAGCTTCTAGGGTTGTATGTGCACCTTAAGGTTATTAGGATGCTCAAAACCCAACAGGTCATTTGATGGTTGAGATATGAGATGGTGATCTCGTCATTGGTTCTGGTGTAAGAATATGAAGTTTAGGTCGTAGTGATGGGAAG
The DNA here is from genome assembly GCF_052849685.1 of Lactuca virosa. Lineage (NCBI taxonomy): Eukaryota > Viridiplantae > Streptophyta > Magnoliopsida > Asterales > Asteraceae > Lactuca > Lactuca virosa. The sequence continues at coordinate 191,884,118 of NC_136432.1, forward strand.
TTTGAGAGTCAATGGTTAATATGGTTCATAGGCCAAGATGATGGCAATGTCGTCGGAGGAATATGTATCGTAGGTTCTGGAAGATCGAGTGTAAGCAAGGAGGCATTGAGTTATTCCTGTCTTAGGATAGGAGTGTTTCCCAGATATTCTGAACTTGTTGGAGCTGTGTTTTGAGCATCTGTAGGGAAATTCATGAAGTCTATAGAGGAGGATGAGGTTGTAGATTAACTCTTCAAGTGTAATGTTTTCCAGGCGTAAGTTCAGTTTAGAAGGTGCTTAGTATATCTAATGGCAGTCAGATCGATTTCGCTAAGTTTATTTAGCAATGCTAGAGGAAAGGTCTCTGAAGTCTTCATCTGAGATTCAGAGTTTTCTTGTTCAAAGGATCATATTGTGTTGTTCCATATATACTGTGAGTCAGGTCGAGAATGTTCATGGTTAAGAAGGTATAAGGCTTGGGTCTTGTAGACTCCAGTCGATGATGATTCGAACTCTAAGTGGGGGAGAAAAGGTTTTTCTGCTGGAAGGATCATTGGACGGTCCAATCTTTATGATTTCATCGTGATGGGTCAGAGTAATCTGCAGTTAAGGGATGTTAGATTTTTGTTCAGAGTTTGTGGCTACATTGGGTAAAGAAGTGGGATATCATCGAAGTGTGCGTGATCTGGAAGTTTCTTACTGCATTCCTCAAGGGTCCGCCAGAGTCCTCCATGTATGTGGGGAATTAAAGTCTTGGTCAGATGTGGGTGCAGAGTACGTTCTCATTAGGTATGTGTGTTGTTCTCAGAATAGGAGGCTGATGAGTAAGGAACTTGTTGCGGCATGTTGTACTTTTCAGAAGTGTCAGGGATTATGATAAGGGAAGGTTAAGTCACTCGAGTTATGCATCGTATTTAGAGAGCATGGTTAGCTCGCGGTATGGGTCAGTTATTAATAACTGAGAATGAACAGTTATTGCTATGTCGAGCAGCTTCAAAATTTGATAAGAATATTTTTACAGGGGTTTTTTTTAGTATGTGTGGGGTCACTGGGTGTAGTTTCCCACCAAATTCTGATCATTGGTTGTTTCGTTTATCAGTAGAAATTGAGAGTATTCTAAGAATTCAAGTTGTATCAACCAAGGGTGCAATTGATGAGTTAGCCCTTAGATAAATTTAGATAAGTTTGTATCTTGTTTGCGGCGTGTTCTCTTAATTTCTTGGTTGTGGGATTTTAGCTCCTAGTGGGTTTGAAATGGCAGCTGACCTTAGTTAGTGGAAGATCGAAAATCAGGGCAACACTGTTCAATTTTTAGGTAGAAATGCGGTTGCACAAGATTTAGTTTCAGCAGGTCGCATCGGCTGTCGGAATAATTTTGACCATTTTTTGAATCCTTTTCGAAATTCAAAGTTTTTCTGATCTTTTGCACATTGGTGGGATTATGCTCAATAGAAGAAGGTGTCTAATAGTAATTTTGGTTTGTCGTATCGTCTGATTCGCTGGTACGTCAACTTTTTGGGTAAGGTTACGGTTAAGAAGGAACACAGTCGGCTGGGGGGGGGGGATTGTGTTTCCTCGTGGAAGGTGTGAAAAGTTCTGATTCCAAGTAGGAACAAGAGTTCAATTGTGTATCTAGCGTTGGTTGTGCGTGGTCATGTTTCGTTTGGCGATGCATCGGTGGCAGTGGATTGTAGCAGAGTGTGTGCTTCGGAATGGTATGGCTCCTCTATTTTCTGGCTAGTGCGAAGTGGGATGATGATTGGGTTCCTACCAGTTAGTGGAATGATGGCGGTATTTTTTAGGCCATTGGATGTTGGTCGGGAGTCGTCATGCTTGTGGTCAGATGATGGAAAGAATGGTGAGGACTCATGAGCTTGTCCTCCCAATGGCTGAATGGTGTCATGGCGTGCTATGAACCATCATGGATTTCACTTTTGAGAGGCGGCTGATAGTTTTGTAACAGAGACCTAAGTGTGGGTTTGTTAATCATCTGACATAGACGGGCATTGTGCAGTATAGTGCTGTCACTGGTGACTCAGTGACCGAAAGGTTGAGTCGGGTTGTTGTAGGGTGTTGAGTTGCTGGAGAAGTCATGGTGGTATATTTGCAGCCCATTATTAGGATTCTTATTAGAAGACTTGTGTTCATTTTATGATGAGGTTTTGTGTGAGCTCTCCCCTTATATTGCCTATGGCATACTGGTGTGCATACTAGACTAGCGAAGTCTTTGTAGCTGATGGACGTCATGAATATTTTCAGGATACATGATAATCCTTGGGTCGCCGATGAACCATATTTGTTTGGATGTGGGTGGTGATAAGTCTCTAGGATGTTTTGGCAGATGGTTGTGCACATGAGCTGTTGTGGGAGTTTGGGTGTCACATAGGGTTTTGTATTAACCATGATTACACTCGTGGTAAAAGTTGGTTAGTCACGACTTTCTAGGAAGTCAAGTGTGTATTTGAGAACATTTAGGCAGTTTCCAAATTTAGTATGGGTTGGAATTCTTTATCGAAATGGTTTGTATGATGTTATACATTTAAGGGGTGTTCCTGATTAGGGACTTGGGGCAAGAATGACGAGTGGATGATCATCAGCCTTTATGTATGTCTATTTGATTCCAATTTTTTGTAATACATTGATGGACATGGTTAGAAGATACAGTTATGGAAGTTCCCGTTTAAGTGGCTTCGCTATGATTTGGTTCTTAGCGTTTGGAGAAAGTGGTAGTTATTGCAATTGATTGATCCAAATGACTGGGTGGTTTGTTGGCATAAGTTGGGGTATAGATGGCCTCTCGAATTCGATATGGTCGTATTGATTATGTGTAGTGGTTGGAGGTAGCATATGGATTGTGTTAGCACAGATAAAATTCTAACCAAGTCATATTTGGAGGGTGAAATCTAATTTAAGTGGGGGAAAATTGTAACACCCAATTTCCAAAAGGAATCGGTTTAGGGCATTAATAGGTAAAATGCATGAATTTTGGGAAAATGGGTGTCATGTCATGACCATGAGGATGTCACAATGTGACACGTGGAAATGATAGTCACAACATGACATTATGACGCTCACATCATGAGGCAGATTGCACCCAATGCCCACAAATTTTAGGGTTTTTTCCATATTTAAGGAACTTGTAGCATAACCTAGGGTATCTTCTTCAGCCTCCCTTCATTCCAAACGAAACCCTTGCGCCATCCTTGAGTCCTTGAGAATTTGGTGGTGTTTTGGTGACTTGAAGAAGAATGGATCATATTTGGAGCATAGATCCATCTTGCAAGCTTCATTTGCATCTTCTAGCAGCATCTATGGACCTTTCTGAGTAACCAAGATTCAAGATTTATGATTTTTTTGATGCTAGATCTAGGGTTTTATGCATGAGTATCCATGGTTAGATGAGTTAGAGTGTTGGGACTCCATAAAGTTACCAACTTTATGGTTCCTTAGAGTCCTTGGTGATTATATGTGGTGGATTTGAAGTTTAGGTGATGTTTGAGCTCATGCTTGAGGTTTTGACCTCTTTTTCTTCATAAATGCCCTAATTTGAGCTTAAAATTTTCATTTGACATTCAAGAACTTAAAGCATCGATTTTTATAGCTTTTGGGTTGTTAGGAAGTCTTCAGGAGGAGGTGGATAAGTGGCTTAATGGATTAAGAGATTTTATTCATAAAAATGTCATTTAGACAGTTCTCACAATGTGATACTATGCCTATCACACCGTGAGGATCGAAGCACCAATATTATTTTATCTTTTAGTGGTTTACGACTTGACAAATAAATTCTCTTGTCATGAGAGCCAGTTGACTTGTTGACCTATTGACCATTGACTTGTTGACCATTTTGACTTTGAGTCAAACTTGAAGGATTTGGACTATGGATTAAGGTTCTACCATTTTTTGTGTTAAAAGGCTTGTAGGAGCAAACAGTGCAGATAAGGGAGCGCTTCGTAGTGTTTTTTGGGTTCTTCGATTCAAGTGAGTTTTCCTCACTATACCCATGGGTCAAACGCACCAATGCTAGCCCACTAGATTTGGTTATGTATCCTTTTATATAGGATGTTGCTGTACTGTAGTGAGATTTTCGATATATTTATATCCTTATAGGGTATAATACAATAGTAGTGGTATGCTGGTGTAACATCCTAGAAATCATGACCAAAAATTTCATTTTGATATAACGATTCATAAAACAATTTAAAGATAACATCATCAAGTTATTTCATTTCATAAAAGCCTTAGATTGTATGTCTCAAAATCATGTCATAACATAGTAACAATGTAAGAGTACAAATCCCAAGGATCTCATATGCGGAAAAATCGTGTGTGTGTGATGCGCTGCTACCGTGCCGACTCCTTTCCCTTCGAAGAAGAAGTACCTGAAACCAAAACTGAAAACCATAAGCGTAAAACTTAGTAAGTTCCCCCATCATACCACATACCATAAAGACACATAGTGCCTTAGCGTATCTGGGAGCCGGCCTCCCCTTCAGTATCTTTCAACTGGTAACTGCCTAGCATAACTAGGTGCTGGTCTCCCCTTCGGTATGTTTCAATCTGTAACTGCCTAGCATAACTGGGTGCTAGCCTCCCCTTTGGTATCTACCTAGCATAACTGGGTGCTGGCCTCCCTTTCGGTATCTTTCAACCAATATCTTCCTAGCATAACTAGTTGCTGGCCTCCCCTTCAGTATCTTTCAACCGGTAACTGGGGGACTATTTCACCCTACCACTACCATACAATAACATAACATACTAGCACATAAAGCATAATAGATAGCGGCATACCAGACAATTATCACGAAGACAATCATCTAACTAAAAACTCCTACTAGTGGGCCGACATTATGGCCTTAGACCCACTTCTACTGGAAGGTAACTCACCTCGGCTCCTGGATCAATTCCTCTCAAACTCCTACACATAATTATCTCCTTTAATTACCCCATTCATACTCATAACCCCTCTAAGGGTGAACTATGGTCAATGGTCAAAGTCAACATTCTAGTTGACTCTACTTGCTGAGTTGGTCTGACAACTCGTCGAGTTCCATAATCCATAAAACCCCGAAATCTCGATCCTACTCGTCGAGTCCTTTCATGAACTCGTGGAGTTCATCCTCACAGCATAGTCGGGACCTTTTACCCACAACTCGTCGAGTACCTCCTTGAACTCATCGAGTTCCTAAATCTTCATAACCCAAACCATGGCCAACTCGCTGAGTCATCTTCTAAACTCAAAGAGTTTGCTCAGTATCAGAAAAGGTTGGGGGACCACGACCTAACTCATCGAGTGTATGAATAACTCGTCAAGTCCCCCATAGTCTAAATCCATACATCATTTCTGGTCTGGCTTACTGCATTAAAATCATAGATCTGGTTCTCTAGGGTCGATATATCATGTAAAGTTTCTAACTTTACGTCCATGCATAGGTTCTTTGGCTCAAAAAGCCCTAAAAATTGTTTCACGAGTTGCATGGGACTCCCATTGCCATAAAGTTGGCACCTTTATGCCATGGAGTCCCCCAAAGGCTCTAGATCTGAAGTCATGACTTCGAAAACATGCTTGCATCCATGAATTGTTCCGAAATATGCTCCTTAAAGCCCTAAACTACTCCATGAAGAGATCTAGTAAATGAATAGTCAAGGTATAGACTTTATACCTCAATTGGCGTCTCAACTCGTCAAGTAGACTTCAAGTCCCGCATCTAAAAAAACCCCATTCCTACTCGACGAGTTTGGGGCCTCCAACTCGTTGAGTCCCTTTGCAAAAATGAATAATACTTATTATAATACATACTAGTTACCAGGCGTTACAAATCTTCCCCACTTATTTTAGACTTCGTCCTCGAAGTATGTTGTATCTAAGAATAGCTGGGGGTAGTGCTTCCTCATCTCTTCCTCTGGCTCCCATGTCCATCCCGAGCCCTTGCAGTGCTGTCATTGCACCTTCACTAACTCGACATTCTTGTTCCTCAGATCCTTCGTCTTCCTATCGAGGATGGCTACCAGTCGTTCGATGTAGTTTAGGTTGCCATCCATCTGAATATCCTCTAGAGGTACCACCGCAGAGTCATCTACCCGGCATTTCCATAGCTGGAAAACATGAAAGGTGCTATGGATCTGACTAATGTCGGTTGGAAGATCCAGCCTATACGCCACCTTTCCCACCCGGGCTGCAACCCTGAAAGGACCAATGTACCTGGGGCCCAACTTGCCCCGCTTCCTGAACTGGATTACACCTTTCCAAGGTGAAACCTTTAGGAGAACCATATCCCCGACCTGAAACTATAGGTCCGATCGGCGTCTGTCGACATAGGTCTTCTGCCGACTCAGAGCAATCTGAAGCCTGCTCCGGACTTATTGGATCCTCTCAGTCGTCTTGAGTACCACTTTGGAACTCCCCATGACCCTCTGCCCAACCTCACGCCAACATATCAGGGTTCTGCACTTCCTCCCATATAACATCACGAGGGGAGGGTAGTCAATACTCGCGTGGTAGCTATTATGGTAGGAAAACTCTGCCAAGGGAAGGTAGATATCCCAACTACCACCAAAGTCTAGAACACATGCCCACATCATATCCTCCAGAGTCTGGATGGTCTGCTCGCTCTGACCATTCGTCTGCGGGTGAAAAGTCGTGCTAAAGTGCAGGTGAGTACCCAAATCGTCATGAAATTTCTTCCAGAATCTGGAAGTAAACCACACGTCTCAGTCTGAAATCATAGAAACTGGCACTGCATGTCGAGCTACTACCTCTCTGATGTAGATGTCGGCCAGCTTCTCGGCCGAGATGCTCCCCTGTATCGGTATGAAATGGGTACTCTTGGTCAACCGATCCACAATGACCAAATTGAATCCACTCCCCGTGTGGTCCTGAGAAGCTTCGTAATGAAATCCATAGTAATATCTTCCCGTTCCCACATACGGATATCCAACGAATTAGTCTTTCCGTGAGTCCTCTGGTGCTCGGCATTGACCTTCCTGCAGGTCAAGCTCCCCTCAACGTACTAGGCTACATCCCGCTTCATGCAGGGCCACCAGTAATCAGGACGAAGATCTCTGTACATCGTCGTCGCCCCGGGATGAATAGAAAACCTGGATTTGTGCGCCTCCTCTATCAAAACCTGGCGCACACCTCCATGATACGGAACCCACACTCTACGATGGAGTGTCAACAACCCAATTCTATCATAGTCGAAGGAGGAAACCTGACCGACAATACGCTCGCTCTTCTGATGTTCCTCCTTCATAGCCTCCTGTTGGGCTTTCCCGAATCTTCTCCAAAAGCTGAGTCACTACTGTCATCCTCAGACATAATTCTCTAATCGGGGCTCCTTGCGGCTAAGTGCATCGGCCACAACATTGGCCTTCCCCGGGTGATAAAGGATCTCACAGTCGTAGTCCTTCACCACATCTAACCACCGACGCTGCCTCATGTTCAGATTCGGCTGATCCATGAGGTACCTCAAGCTGTTGTGATCCGTGTAATTGGTACAACGGACCCCATAGAGGTAGTTTTGCCAAATCATGAGGGCGAAAACAACCACCCCCAACTCCAGATCGTGTGTCGGGTAGTTCGCCTCATGAGGCTTCAGCTGCCTCAAAGCGTAGGCGATGAAGTGTCCCCTCTGTATCAATACTGCGCCTAAACCCGAAATGGACGCATCACAATATACTACAAAATCCTCCACGCCTTTTGGTAGTGCTAAGATTAGCGCCTCGCACAACCTCCGCCTCAGTGTCTCGAACGCTGCCTACTGCTCAGGCCCCCAGCGAAATACCACGGTCTTCTTCGTCAGCCGGATTAAGGTTACTTCTATCTTAGAGAAGTCCCGAATGAATCTCCGGTAATAGCCTCCTAACCCGAGGAAACTCTGAATCTCGGATGGAGATTTCGGAACCTCCCATCTCATCACGGCCTCCACCTTGGCCGAGTCTACCTGAATATCGTTCAACTAGAATTTGCACTTAGAGAACTTGGCGTACAAGCTCTCCCTCGTCAGGGTATCCAAAACCTCTCTCAAGTGCTACTCGTGCTGATCCTACGTCTTGGAGTAAACGAAGATGTCATCAATGAAGACTATCACATACCAATCCAGCGTCAGTCTGCATACGTGATTCATGAGGTCCATGAACGCGACATGACCATTGGTTAGCCCGAAGGGCATTACCACGAACTTGTAATGGCCATAGCGAGTCCGGAAAGTAGTCTTCTGCACATCCTCATCTCTGACTCGCATCTGGTGGTAGCCTGAACGCAAATCTATCTTGGAAAACCAAGGTGTCCACTGTAGCTAATCGAAGAGATCATCAATCCTCGGGAGTGGGTAACGGTTCTTCACCGTGACCTTGTTCAGCTCCTGGTACTCTATACACATCCGATGTGACCCGTCCTTCTTCTTCACAAACATAATCGGGGCTCCCAGGGCGAACTTCTCGGCCTAATGAATCCTTTGTCTAACAGCTCCTTCATCTGTGTGGACAACTCTTGCATCTCGGGAGGAGCCAACCGATATGGTGCCTTGGCTATCGGAGCCACACCAGGGTCTTGGTTGATCCTGAACTCCAACTGTCTCTCCGGAGGTATCCCAGGCAGCTCCTCTGGAAATACGTCTGGGTACTCTCGCACCACCGGCACATCACTCACAGTCGCCTTACCCGTGTCCCGGGTATCCATAACGTAGGCGACGTACCCTGTGCAACCCTGCTGAAGGTAGCGCCTAGCCCTCACTGCCGAACACATAGGTGGTCCACACTGCGGCCTCTTGCCCTAAATCACTAGCTCTCCCCCACTTGGGGTCCTAACACGCACCAACTGCTGCGAACAGTCGATTACTACCCCATTAGGGCTCAGCCAATCCATGCTGATGATAACTTTGTTCCCACGCAACGGAATGGGAACCAAATCCACAAGGTAACGCTCATCATACAACCCTAAAACGCAATCTCTGAAAATCTCTGATGCCCGGATAGATCGGTCGTCAGCAATCTCGACCTCTAAAGGACAATCTAACACCCCTGAAGACTCATAAAACCTCTTTCTAAGAGCAAGAGAGATAAATGATCGGGTAGCCTCTGAGTCAAATAACACCTGAACTGGGATGCCGTTCACATGGAATGATCCTAAACAAAACACATAAACATAGCACATAAATATCATAACCGGCATGTAATAAGAGTTAGGGAGAAGAAAACATACCCGTCACCAAATTTGGTGCGGCACGTGCCTCCTCGACGGTCAGCTGGAAGGCTCGGCTTCTCACCACTGGAGCATCTGTCTTACCCTGTTGGCCATCCATGATCCGCAGGGTTGCTGGAGCTGGTGCCGCCACTGGCGCTGCTGGTACCAATCTCGGGCAGTTGGCCTTTTATGGCCCTTCTAATTGCAATGAAAGCAAATCAGGTTTGATGTTTGAAAGGTGGGAGTAGGGGCAGTACAATCCCTGACAAAGTGCCAGTCTTGTCGTACTTATACCAGCCCGATCCCCCAGCTCGACACTCTCCCTCATGTAACCTACCAAATTTCCCACAGGGGCTCCGGCCCTGCTGGCCCTTCGACCTAGAGTCGAATCCATTGGCTTTCTTCCCTGAAACCCCCGTAACCTGCTTAGTCTCCACCTTCCTCTTCCTGATGTGCTATATATCAATCTCCCTATCCCTCGCCCTTTCAATGATGTCATCCGAAGTCTGACACGCCGAGTAGCATACATGTTTTCGGATGTCAGCCCCCAACATGTCGTGGTATTGGGTCTTCCTCATCTCCTCATCCTCGGTATACTGAGGCACCAGTAAAGCCCTCTCTCTGAACTTGGCGGTAATCTCTGCCACCGTCTCAATAGTCTGCCTCACATCAAGAAACTCCCTAGCCAAGTACTGAAGCTCTACAGCCGGTGCAAAATCAGCCCTAAATATGGTCACAAAGTCCGACCAGGTCATAGCCTCAATGACTAGGGCTCCCAGTGAATCACTAACTGCCTCCCACCAATTCCTAGCTCTGTCTCTCAAACATCGTGCAGCATACCGGTCCTTCAAACCCTCAGGGCAGAAGCTCGTCAACTGTGCAGACTCGCTGTCTTCAATCTATCTACTGGCCATAATGGGGTCCTTCACCTGGTGAAAATCTGGCACACCACATCCCCTTAAGATCTTGAAGGAGAATGTGTGCGTCCCTGACTGTCCAGATGCCATGTCGCTTCGGAATGCCCTCAGACGATCCTCCATCAGCTCGATGATCCCTTCCTTGATCGACCCGAAAATCACCGGGGTCGCCTCAAGGATGCCTCTCATAATCTTGGATGAAATGAATGCTTACAATCCTGTTGGATTAGATGTCTAAGCCCATAACTATTATTGGTATGTACTTAACCCGAGAGTAGCATGGTCCATTTAGGTTGCATATCATCAGGACAATTTGTTAGGATAGACTCTTGAGAGAAGGTAGTATATGATTTATTAACATATTATAAATTCTAATATATTAATATGAAATCATATGTTTTAATTAGTATTGATCAAGTGGCCCAACTCTTTATGTATCCATACATAAACTTGGTCCAACATCGATCATAAGCCCAACACATATAAATATAACTAATTACCATAATTAGTCCCCATAGATTTAATTAGTTTCTTTTGATCACTAAATTTATTCCAAATTAATCCTTGATCAATACTAATTAAAACATATGATTTCATATTAATATATTATAATTTATAATATATTAATAAATCATATATTACCTTCTCTCAAGAATCTATCCTAACAAATTGTCCTGATGATATGCAACCCAAATGGACCATGCTACTCTCAGGTCAAGTACATACAAATAATAGTTATGAGCTTAGACATCTAATCCAACGGGATTGCGAGCGTTTATTGCATCCAAGATTACGAGAGGAATCCTTGGACATTAATTCTCTTTTCATTAAAAGTAAAATGAATCCCAACACATATAAATATAACTAGTTACCATAATTAGTCCCCATAGATTTAATTAGTCTCTTTTGATCACTAAATTAATTCCAAATTAATTCGTGATCAATACTAATTAAAACATATGATTTCATATTAATATATTAGAACTTATAATATATTAATAAATCATATATTACCTTCTCTCAAGAGTCTATCCTAACAAATTGTCCTGATGATATGCAACCCAAATGGACCATGCTACTATCGGGTCAAGTACATACCAATAATAGTTATTGTCTTAGAAATCTAATCCAACAGTCTCCCACTTGCATAAGTCTAAGACTATTATTGCTAGTAAGACTCCAAAACCCGACTAGCAATCGTAGCTCGTAAAAGCCGTTGTCGAACTCTGACCTAGTCACTGACGCGTCCATTAGATAAGGGATCATATATTCCTCCATTCTAGATATCATATGGACCGAGACATGGATTGTAATCATTCTCTCTGTCTATTTTTTGTTTCCCGGTTTCCTACTTATGACGACCGACTAATTGAACAAATTCAAACCAGCCCAGACCCGGCCGAGCACTTACGTTTGTCATCACTAAATCATCGAGGGACCCACACATATCGCTTTTATCCCTCCAAGGGTAAAAGGAATGGTTAAACTACGACCTAAATGTTCGCTTGTAGTTACTCATCAAATTACACACAACGATATGTTTTATAACAACCAAGTTACTTGTTGCGTTTACATATGTCAATGTGCAACCTACTTCTAAAGTGTGATCGACTGTGGATGGTTTGAATAACATAGTTATTCGGGAAGTCAAAACATGCAAAGTGAAACACAAGAATAATACTAATCCTATATGGCCCAAAAACTTTTGATTCATATTGATTACTCATTATTCATTGTATAATGTTTCGAATAATCAACTTACTACTTGAACTGAAACAATAGTCATGCCATGCTCCAAGCATGCACACTATGTTTGTCCAAACAATAGTTATGCCATACTCCAAGTATGCACACTATGTTTGTCTATGATCCTTACTTTGTGAAATAGACCAATTAAACATGATTCCAATGATGCTCATTTCACAATCCCAAATCCTTACCGCAAATGTAAGAATACAAGATTCTTTGCCATTTACTAAAATATGTTAGATTCTAAACTTATATGCATTGATCCTCTTGTAATGACTATACACAAAAGTCACAAAGACTTGGCAACAGACAACAAAGTATTTCAATGGAGAGCAATTCCACGGAAACGAAGTCTCAAATTCAAATTACATTCCTTTGAACATCCTTCTTGCATTACATTTTCTAATCTTACACAAATTTAATGAATAACTTCCACCTATGGAAACATTTCCACATTCCCATTTTGACTATCACTTCATAACAAGAGTTGCCTCCTTTCAGAATATGTCAATATGGTCCTTCCAAAATTAACACTATACTTCCAATTGTCCATGAGCAACCAATATTTGGTAAACCTCAGATTTTCCTCGACAATTGCTTAATCATTTTAGTCATATCCAGTTCTAGTCCTTTTTCCCTCTTAATGCCCTAGGCATTTGGAAAATTTAGAACGGATGAATATTATAGCACATGTAATCAATCCTATACCTGAAGCATATGCGACACGATTCATGATGTTTCTCAGAAAGACATGATACTTGACCAGTCTTTTGCTACAATATTTCTTATAGTTTGCCATCTTCTCATAATTCGAATTATGAAAAGGGATGCCATAATCATAATCTAATTTTAGAACGCAAATAATGTAATCATGACCAAATTTGATTAAAATCTCACAATCTAAGCTTTTAGATTTAAAATGAAGTATAATTTCATCTCCCTTAATTATAGCAAAACAACTTTTCAAACCCTTCAAAGTACATTTTGCAAATTGAAACTTTTGTTTTCTATAATTAACATTGCTAACTTGAAACACCTAACATAATAATCATGCTCCCACTAACATGATAATTATTAGCATAAAACTTATGCTCCCACTAGCTTTGACATGTATCCAGAAATCAGTTGGACTTCTAGAAATCCATACTTTATTGACTTTCTTACCAATGTTCAGATTTCTGATACGAGATGCTTTGATAAGACTTTATCAATATCATACACCTTTCCTTAGATAGCTCACATGTGTGTCTAAATAATTTTTAGAACTATGAAAAAGTGATGTCGTAATCATAGTCTCAATTGTTTAGACCTTTTCCATTTCTCACAAGTCCATGTTAGTGTGTCAGTTAACCACACACGCTCCACTAACGACTTTGAGAATGAAAATATCATAATTGCTATCTACTTAAAATCTATTTAGCGAAAGCGTTTCCTCATCATCATTTTTATGAATCGAAGAGAAACCTTATGAAACTTAGATTTTTATGGTGTGTATGTTCCGATCCATGTAAATTTGTCATAACCATAATCATAAGACAAGGTTAGTGACAAATCCAAACTCATATGGACTGAACTTGTTTAATCTTAGTTTTCTTGCCACCCGGCAGCACAAGGGCCTGCCATTGCTTCCAGGTTGTTATGCAAACAATTGAGAACTCATAGAACCCATATGCATAGTTAACTCTAACTGGAATGGGCACAGAAACAAGAATAACTCAACACCATAGGTTAAAAACCTCAAGTCATGTGCTAGTGATAAACAACAAGTTTTATTCTTGATTAGTTCTTGAAATTTTTTTCAAGATCTTTAAAACTCCCACTGACCTCTTGACATATATGTTTCTCATGTCAAGAACCATTCCTTAACAAAGCAAATATTCAAGAGTTAGTGCGGATTCTTATCAAGACAAACACTTCACACAATTGTCCTTATTTGGTCTTTGTTTTATCTAAAACATCACAACATACCAATTTCAAATGTACAAGAGTAAGAAAACATTTTACTCTACATTTGACAAGTGTTATAAACCTTATTAAGATTATGTCACTCAAGTTACGATCTTGGAGTATTACTCTAAGACTCAATTCTGGAAAGAAGTATGATTCATCTTTTGATTTCACCATTCCAACAATTCGCGATTCCTCTTCTTAGTCATACGAATGCACTAAGATGTCCTTAGAGGATCAATTGTGATATGGTTTCATAATCACTAATACAATCATAAAAAAAGATACTCAAGTACTGTCCTATCTTCTCACATTGGAGAAACTTTTATCTTTCTGCCTAATTTGATTCTTCTCATTCGTTCTGCCACACATTGAAACTTTTCCAATGTTTCAGAATTACACTTAAACTTGTAAGTATAACCATATTCACTAAACTTTAGTAAATCATGACGAATAGTCTTATCGTTCTTTATGGTGGACCTGATCAGCGCACAACCAAGTGTACCCGATCTCCTAGTCCTTCACTTGACTCACATATACATGTGAACAAGGAATTAGTCTTAATTTCCCAAAGATGAAAATTCTCATTCAACATACAATACAAGTTGCATGATTCCAAGTTTCTATCCAGCTGAAACTTGGGTGATGAGAATCTTTCCTTATTTTGTAAATTATGACACAACCACAAATGAAAGAATCAAATCCATTTTCCAATATTGCTATTAATAAATCATATAAACAACAATTTTCACAAATGCAATTGTAAGGATATTTAAAATAAATAAAATTAAGACCTTTTCTTTTATTTTAAAACTTGCGGAAAAAACTTATCCTTACAATGCAAATGCAAAAGAAAAACATGTTGTTATCTATTCCTAAGCAATCTATCATAACACTCAGCAGCAGCTCAAAATTCTGATATTCACGATCAGAATCAGCTTACTCTTCTTTTAAGCTTCCTCTCTTTGATTCTTAAAACATCAAAATGCGACCTAGTCACATCATGTAATAAGAGTCTCAAAATAGAAACTTAATAGAGCTAGATAGTGGACTTCACCCGAAGTAGAGTCAAACTTTTTGACTTTAACATGCTTATGATCTTTCAGGTAAATGGGGCAGCTTCGCAACCAATGCCCCTTCTTTTGGCAATAGAAACATATGGACTCTTTGGTAATGGTAGATAGGAGTATCTCAGACTTAGCATTTCTCTTTACCATTTCGTCAACCGGGTTGACTATGGCCGATCCTTTTCCATTGGGAAGAGAAGACTCTTCTGGACTTACAATGTTTCCATTGTCAATGTCCATGAAGGTTTGAGAAGTAGATCTACCAAACAAATTTGCTTTACCAGTGCCCTAAAACATTTCTGATTTAGCAGCAACAAACAAATAGTAAGATCAATAAGGGTCATGTCGTGATCTGTCATCAGGGAGTGACTGAAGAACCAAGTCAACAACCAGCTACCTCGAGACTTCGACACCCAACTCTCCCAGCCTGTCAATATGTAACTTCACCTCCAAGATGTAAGCACATATAGACTTTGCTTGCCAAAATGGATTGAGTGACCTTGAACTTTTTCAAGAACTTGTGGGTTAGGGAGAATAATTGAAGGAGGTGGAGGAAGTGAAGTATGATTTCCGTGATCCAATCGCGGGACATCATCTTCATTAGGAAAGTTTGTTCCAATGGATTTAGGAAGATCATAGTTGTTTGAACCAGACGTCTAAAATGGGAGAAATTCAAGTAAGTTGACTTAAGTCCTTAATATAACACCCAATATGAAATATTAAGGCTAGGACCCAACACAATATTTTACAACTTGGAAGAGGGATTCCGTAATCCAAGCTATAAAATATTTGAAGGTAGGTAAATGACGATTTACCAATTTCCACCATGAAAAACAAAAAAAAAAGAATTTTAGGTCTTAAGTGAATTGAAACTCCTAGATCCTTTGAGATTCATTGAACTTTTCAATGGCATGTTTAAATCTCGATTGTGCCCTCTCAAATTTGTGATTGGGATGTCGAGGATCACAAACATGGTGTGAATAACCATGCAAATTAACTTGGTACCCTTAACTTTGTCACCTAACAGATGTGCCGGTTAACCACACACACTCCACCGATCTATGATAAACATTAAGTTACCCTTTTCCACACTTACTAGTCCATGTTAGTGTGCCGGTTAACCACACATGCTCCACTAACGACTTGGTAAGGTACAAAGTGTAATTTCATGGGTTAGCACCAAATTCACATTTTCCTAAGTAACTAAGATTGGGAATTCATAAGTGTTTACTTACTTAGTATTTATCATTATACTTTTAATGAAAGTTATAGTCCTTGTCCTACCCGTTCGGATAACAACCCTCCATCAGTCAAGGAAGCGGTGGGTGAGAGTGGACACCCTTTAAACTGTCATTTTATAGGCAGTAACCTTATACCCCCTTATAGACCGGCTTCGTGAATGAGGCCTACTAACGGTAAGACTAAATTACTCTTATACATATGTCACACCCCGCTAAAGCGGAAACGCAAGATATGACAGCGACAAAAGGTTTGATTGCAAAAGATAAAGATACATCACCATAGTAATAGTTAAAAGTTTACAACCCATAATTAACAAAACAAAATACAAGTTTTTCCAAAATAACATTGTTCAAAAGATAACTTCATAAAATAACTTCCACACGATGCATCATGCTCTAAGATGATGAATCTTTATACCCACTTACTAATTATTTCCTGAAAAAGCATGTAAAACAAGGGTCAACTATGAAAATAGTTGGTGAGTTCACAAGTTTACAAAATCAAGATTTGGTATAAAACTTTCCATAAATACAAGTACATTGCTATAATAAGAAACAAAGTTTATTGCTATAAAAAATAACAAGATTGTATATACATGAGCAAACAATGAGTTCACAACCAAGCCTATGATTGATGCCCTATCAAGATCTATGCTTATCGTTCCATAGATTAATATGGTATCATGCACTCCAGCAATCGGGTGAGTGAGGAGTTGTCAATTCCTAATAGCGCTATCCATAATGACCATTGGCTCAAAGAGTTAATGGTTGAATTAAAGTATAAGGGAAGGGACTTAAGACGATAAGGCCTCATGTTTCAAGTTTCATAAACATACATAGCAAAATATAGCAATCAATTTTGATACAAATAAATTTAAATACAACGAACAATAAATAGATTTTCGGACATGCTTTTCCACCCCAAAACATAAAAACCGAAAATAGGGGAGTCGTGAATACTCACAATGCTTCAAGTAGCTACAAGTAGTTCCTCGGAATACACCAACGCCTTACTATCGGGATCCTACGACATCAAACACATGCTAGTGAGTTTCTATGTCGAAATCTAATTCTAACATACTAAATTCTACATGTAGAGAAATGCCAAATTTTTGTTCTAATATTGGTTTTATATTGAATGGGTAGCAATTTTTCTGAAATTGTGATATTTTATAATTCATGTGATTAAGATAATTTTGGATATTATATTCCAGATTTTTGTAATATTAATTGACGGTATTTGAACTCATTTAAATGTGTCTTAAACTCTAAAAATCCAAAAATATTATCAAACTGTTTCCAAAATTCATCAAATTTTACATTTTCATTCCAAATACAGTAGAGGTCTTCCACAAATTTTCCCTTGAATTTTTGATGTCTTTAACTATTTTTCCAAAATTTTAAGCCTTCATAACAATATAAATTCGTTAAAAATAGCATACAAATGATAAAAAATCTCAAACTTATTATATTACTTCAATTAAATATACTTAAGCTGAGAAAAATATAGAAATGATTTTCTAAATAGTTTAACTCGACTTTATGATTTTGAGCATTTATTCTAACAAAATGGAGATAAATATAAAACAGTTTCCAAAATTCCCCAAACTTTTTGTAGCACTGTTATTATATATGTATAAGCTGGTAAGAATATAAAAGCTTTTTTCAATATGTTTTTCTATTTTTCTTTGTTTGATTCTCTTGAATAATCATTAATTAGTGAATAATTACCAAACATTTCAATTAAATTACCAAAAATTTTGTAAACTTGATTTACAGTGTACATAATGAGAGAAAAATACTAATGGTGATTTTTATACAATATAATCCGATTTTGTAGATTTAAGTGTATTTAATCTTAGAAAATAGAAGAAAAATAGTATATGGAATGTAAAAATCCTCCAAATTTTTATTTATATTTATAATATAGTATAAGGTCTTCTAGAAAATGTTCATGAATTTTGGATGAGTAGAACTATTTTTTTCATTATTAGTCCATTATAAATACAAAAATCGGAGAAAAATAGGTATGCATTATGAAAAATTCTGAAAATGTTTGTATGATTATTCCACATGCAGTAGGAGCTGCGAAAAATATTAGATAGCCTTTTCACATTCCCTAAAGTGGTTTTATGAATTATTTGGACTAAACAAAAGGAAAATTCAAAACCATAGAAAATAGTAACAAAAATCGATGAATCTCACTGAGATGTCATCATTCACTTTAGGGGTCATCCACGTATTTACCTAGGATTTATAGACCTCAGAAAGTATTTTAAATGATTTATGGCCTTGTTATCTTGTAATAATTTAATTAAATGAAATAACTGATAAAAACTCTTGAAATTTTCCAGATCCTCATATCATCTTACTGGGAATTTGCGGAAATTTTATTTCGACCACAAAAGGATATCTAATTTTTTTTATGAATAAAACCATTTACATGTACTATTAACAATGTACTTTGATCATCAAGCTCTTTAACTTGATGTTCATCACATGCATCATGGTTTGTAGACCATGCATGGATATATTTTGTTCATAGTGATGTTTCCAAATGAAAAACTTGAATGCATAAGGTAGATGAACCTTTAAAACTTGTAAAAATTTGTATTTTAGGGTTTGACATAGGTTTTGGTCCTTGGATTTCACCATTAAACAACATGCTTGTTGTTTTTGGGTGAAACCCTACCACCATCATCATCAAACTCGAAATTTCATGGATATGTTCATTTATGTTCATAAAGAATGGTGTAGAAGAAGGAGAAGTGCAAGAAAAACCTTTAAAACAAGAAGGAAAGTGATGGAAAATGAAGGATTTTCGTGATTACCTTGAAGGACAACCCTAGAAGATAAAGATTTGAAGGTTGAGAGGTGTTCTTGGCTGGAGAATTTCGTGGCTTTGAGAGAGAGAAGAGAGTGTTTAAGTATGGTAAAAAGTGGAGTGTGAGAGAGAGAGAGTGAGGAGAGGGACATGAAGTGTAAAAATGGACTTAATGATGGAAGTTTTAGGGAAAAGAGAGCATGGGAGAGAGTATGGACGAATTTTATGAGTATAAGAGAGGTCCTCTATCTCCTAATTCACATTTATATAATTTCCCCTTAATTTTTATAAAACCCCAATTTTTATAAAAAGGCTTCTTTATTTAATTCTTGATTTATTAAAAATCTTTGTTTTTAACTAATAAATTATGATTAATGTTTGATAATTAAATTTTTATGTCTTTCTTTATATCCCATAAGTTAATTATTTAAATTTTATATAATGAGGTTCATAAAAAATCTTATAGAGTTTTTAGTTTTAAAGTTTATAAATTTGGATTTTTGGGCTCTTTAGGGTTTTTGGAACATATTTTTGATATTCACCGTCATATTGAAATGAAATTATAAGGTTTTACTTTATTTTTAAGGGTTTTATACCATTTTTCAATTGTAACAAATGTTTGGAGTTCGTTCTAATTCAAGCATTGGCATTTCCCATAGTAGCTAGACAACTTACTAAAATCGTAAGAGTCAAGTATATTAGTCCTAGATTTTAGTTGGATCCTAGTTTATACAAGATTTTGACCTAATTTATACTACTAGGTCATGGCATGATGTGCATATATGGTCTATAAAAGGTTGAATGAGTCCGAGAATGACCTGAATTTGGCAGTTGTCACAGTATCCCCCACTCAAAAAGAATTTCGTCCCGAAATTCATTCTATGTCATCATTTGTCATCGTATGGAAAAAGTTGTGGATACTTTTCCTTCATGAAGTCCTCACGCTCCCAGGTGTACTCAGGCCCGCGTTTTGAGTTCCATCAAACTTTAATAATCGGAATCTTACTCTGCTTGAGTTGTTTCACCTCTCTATGAAGGATTTCTATCGGCTCCTCAACGAAATTCAGCTTATCATTGATCTTGATTTCCTCCAGAGGTACTATCAATGCTCCATCGGCTAAACATTTCTTAAGATTGGAGACGTGGAATGTGTCATGAATGGCGCTTAACTCTTGGGGTAATTGGAGTTTTCCCACTTCTTGATTGCCTCAATCTTAGCTGGATCTACATGAATTCCTTTGTCGCCGACCACATGGCCATGGAAATGTACTTCCCGAATCCAAAATTCACACTTAGTGACCTTGGCATAAAATTTCTGCTCCTTCAATAGTTCCAACATTAGCTTCAGATGTCGTTCATGATCTTCCTTGGTTTGCGAGTAAACAAGTATGTCATCAATAAATACGATTAGGAACTTGTCCTAGTATGGTCTAGAGACCCTGTTCATCAAATCCATGAAAACAGTTGGCGCGTTCGTTAGTCCAAAAGGCATGACTAAGAACTCATAATGTCCCTAATGGGTTCTAAACGCTATTTTATGAATGTCTTCTTCATGAACTCTTAGTTGACGATATCCTGATCGGAGGTCGATCTTTGAAA
Source organism: Lactuca virosa (assembly GCF_052849685.1). Taxonomy (NCBI): domain Eukaryota; kingdom Viridiplantae; phylum Streptophyta; class Magnoliopsida; order Asterales; family Asteraceae; genus Lactuca; species Lactuca virosa. The sequence continues at coordinate 191,904,622 of NC_136432.1, forward strand.
AGTATGAAGCGCCCTGCAACTGATCGAACAAGTCATCAATTCGAGGAAGAGGATATCGATTCTTGATTGTCAACTTGTTCAGTTCTCTATAATCAATACACATTCGGAATGACCCGTCTTTCTTTTTGACGAACAACACGGGGCTCCCCAAGGTGAAGAACTTGGTCGTATAAACCCCTTGTCTAGAAGTTCTTGAAGTTGTCCAGAAAAATCTTGCATCTCGGATGGCACGAGGTGATATGGTGCTTTTGGTACTGGTGCTGCTCCAGGATTAAATCGATCCGAAATTCGACTTGTCTGTGTGGGGGTAGACCAGGTAATTCCTCCGGAAACACTTTAGGATAGTCTAGAATCACTGGGATCTCTTTGATTTTCTTAGCTTCAGGTTCTCTTTCTACCACATGGGCCATGAATGCAATACAATCCTTCTTCAGGTACTTGTGAATCTTCATGCTTGACACAATGTTTAAGCTTCTTCCTGGCTTCTCACCGTGTATGATAAGGGTTTCTCATAACAACCAATGTTCGCTCTATTCTTAGATAACCAATCCATTCCTACTATTACATCAAAACTACCTAGCTCTATGGGAATTAGGTCAATTCTAAAGAGTTTATCAGCTAAGTTCAAAGTACAACCTAGAATTATTTCATTAGCCCTAATTTCATACCCATCAGCAAGTTCAATAGCATAAGTATTCCTCATCTTTCTGGATTTCAAGTCAATTAATGGTCTAAATGCTAAAGAAACAAAACTTCTATCAGCTCCCGCATCGAATATTACTGATGCAAAGTGATCGTTTAAGAGGAACGTACCTGTAATCACTTCAGGGTTTTGACGAGCTTCTTCTGCACCAATCACAAAGGCTAAACCTCTTGGCTGCCCACCTTGATTTCCTTGGAAATTTTTCCTAGCCTGGTCTTGTCCGTTATTACTAGGCCCCCTGTTTAATTTTGGACAAGCATTACGGAGGTGATCAGTACTCCCGCGCTCGAAACATGCCCTTTTTCCATCCTTATTCAACTTACAATACTTCGGTTAATGACCTGTTTGGTTACATTTTTGGCACACAGGGCAAGCTCCCTTGTGATGGAAGTTACACTTATCGCATTTTGGATACAACCCAAGGTACTTCCCTCGTTCATGGGTCCTCACCGGCTCTTGTTCCTGTGTTTTCACCATTAAATTCTTTGTGGTTTTCAGCTTCCTCCCTGAATCACCATCATCTTTCTTTTCTCCTTGATTTTCTAACTTTCTCTTGCTACTAGAGTTTTCCTTTATCGAGGCTCCTGTTCGAATCACATCATTGGTTAGTCGATTTGCTAGACTTACTGCACTTTGAATGGTGGTTGGGTTAGCTGCAGTAACCATTCCTCGAATCTCAGGTGCCAAACCCCAAAGGTAGCGGTCAATCCGTTTCTCCTCAGGAGTGACCATGTGAGGTACCAGTTTTGCTAGCTCATGAAATCGGACTGTGTACTTCTCTATTTGTGTTCCAACCATAGAATGGTTCCAGAACTCAGATTCGAGCTTCTGAATTTCGTCCTTGGGACAATACTCCTCTATCAGTAGCTTCTTCAGGTCTTCCCAAGTTAGCTGATATGCCGCTGCACGGCCTTGGGTTTGCACTAGGGTATTCCACCAGGTCAATGCCCTATCCTGGAGTAGACAAGTTGCATACTCCACTTTGTTGCGTTCGAGGCATTTGCTAATGTGAAGGACCAACTCCATGCTGTCAATCCACTTCAGCAACCCGACCGCACCTTCCTTTCCATGGAATTCCTTAGGTTTACAGGCCATAAAGGACTTGTAGTTGCATTCTCTTTTGTTGATTCCCTGATTTCCTCCTCTACTTCCTTGGGTTGCATTAAGACCCACAGTTACTTGGGTAACAATGTTTGGGATTGCTGTCATGAGTTGTTGTGCTACCAATTGAGCAACATCGGGTGTTTCGTTCTGTGGGCGTCCGCGAGTAGGCCTTCCTGCCATGGTTCTAAAACACAAGAGAGAAAGAAAAAAAATACATATAAGTATATAAAATAATGTATAATGTCTGGTTCAATACCATTTTGAAAACCATATGTGTTGTCAAATTAACGGTTTGCATTATTACTATGCATATAGATTTGAGAAAAGAAAGAAAGAATAAAAATCTTTTACTCAACAGTTGACTAAATAAAAACTAGGGTTTGATCTCATGGTAAAAGTTTTCAAACATAAAATTATCTTTTTCATAACCATACGAAATAGTTTTAATACCAAAACGATACATCATTCCCAAAATAAAGTTTTAATGTTTCTCCCAAAAGACACCCAACATGGGTTTTCATTTCATGACAAAATAAAATAAAATACTGAAATCAGAACCAAATACTAATCGCTATCCCAACAAGAAACATCCACATGATGATCAGTAACAACCCTCCAAACACATAACATGCGGTCATCGCATGACCTGCCACTTGTCTAGCAGCACTAGCAGTATCAACAGCCTCCATCGAATGCTGAAACAGGATGTCCATTCCTATCATCGCTTCATCCAAAACCTCCTGATGCACAGCTATCATATCGAGATTGTGCTGTAGGTCCGCTGCCATCCACTGCATTCTTTGGGACTCCTACGGGGTCATACCTGACTGCCTGACAGGTTTCCCTATGACTCGATCTGGTGGGGGTGGTCTCGGTCCTGTCATGTTGGGTCCTACCCTGCTGGATCCTGCTCCATCGAATGATATCCCCACGGGCCTAGAGACGTTCTTCCTTGCAGTGTGTCGGATACGAGGCCCGGAGGGTGACGGCTGTGATAACACCGATACAGGCGATGCCTCGCGTTGCCGACTCGGGGCGCTATCGCTGCTGATCTCCATCGAGTCTCCTGTGTCTTCTGTGTCTTCCGAGGGGTCTTCTTCCACAGAGGCGGGAGGATCACGTCGAGGGATAACGGTGATATAGCCGGACTCATTAGCCGAGGGGGTAGCGCGAGAGGATGACGATGTCGACATAGTGGACTGAGACATAGTTTTAATGAGCTATGAAATAAATGACAATGCATGCCTATAATATGCAATGCTTACACGCACCAAAATTCACCTTTTTGAATTTTTGAAATAAAGTTTTCTCAAATTTTGGTTGAACATATTCCCATTATAATTAGCTCAGGATTTGTATAAATTTTTCCTTAATTAAACATAGGTGGTCAGGCTATGTTTAATTGAGGTCCAATAATACAACTCCCGACCTAATTACATTATTAGTATGTTGGATATAAAAGAAAATTTATAAATTTTTGGTTATAGGTTGTGTTTTCTAAAAAGAAAACTGATGTTCTCTATAACTTTAGCTCTGATACCATTTCTGTCACACCCCGCTAAAGCGGAAACGCAAGATATGACAGCAATAAAGGTTTCATTCCAAAAGATAAAGATCCATCACCATAGTAATAGTTAAAAGTTTACAGCCCATAATTAACAAAACAAAATAGAAGTTTTTCCAAAATAACATTGTTCAAAAGATAACTTCATAAAATACCTTCCACACGATGCAGCATGCTCTATGATGATGAATCTTTATACCCACTTACTAATTATTTCCTAAAAAAGTATGTAAAACAAGGGTCAACTATGAAAATAGTTGGTGAGTTCACAAGTTTACAAAATCAAGATTTGGTATAAAACTTTCCATAAATACAAGTACATTGCTATAATGAGAAACAAAGTTTACTGCTATAATAAATAACAAGACTGTATGTACATGAGCTAACAATGATTTCACAACCAAGCCTATGACTGATGCCCTATCAAGATCTATGCTTATCGTTCCATAGATTAATATGGTATCATGCACTCCAGCAATCGGGCGAGTGAGGAGTTGTCAATTCCTAATAGCGCTATCCATAATGACCATTGGCTCAAAGAGTTAATGGTTGGATTAAAGCATAAGGGATGGGACTTAAGACGATAAGGCCTCATGTTTCAAGTTTCATAAACATACATAGCAAAATATAGCAATCAATTTTGATACAAATCAATTTAAATACAACGAACAATAAATAGATTTTCGGACATGCTTTTCCACCCCAAAACATAAAAACCGCAAATAGGGGAGTCGTGCATACTCACAATGCTTCAAGTAGCTACAAGTAGTTCCTTGGAATACACCAACGCCTTACTACCAGGATCCTACGACATCAAACACACGCTAGTGAGTTTCTATGTCGAAATCTAATTCTAATATACTAAATTCTACATGTAGAGAAATGCCAAATTTTTGTTCTAATATTGGTTTTATATTGAATGGGTAACAATTTTTCTGAAATTGTGATATTTTATAACTCATGTGGTTAAGATAATTTTGGATATTATTTTCCAGATTTTTGTAATATTAATTGACGGTATTTGAACTCATTTAAATGTGTTTTAAATTCCAAAAATCCAAAAATATTATCAAACTGTTTCCAAAATTCATCAAATTTTACATTTTCATTCCAAATACCGTAGAGGTCTTCCACAAATTTTCCCTTGAATTTTTGATGTGTTTAACTATTTTTCCAAATTTTTAAGCCTTCATAACAATATAAATTCGTTAAAAATAGCATACAATTGATAAAAAATCTCAAACTTATTATATTACTTCAATTAAATATACTTAAGCTGAGAAAAATATAGAAATGATTTTCTAAATAGTTTAACTCGACTTTATGATTTTGAGCATTTATTCTAACAAAATGTAGATAAATATAAAACAGTTTCCAAAATTCCCCAAACTTTTTGTAGCACTGTTATTATATATGTATAAGCTGGTAAGAATATAAAAGCTTTTTTCAATATGTTTTTCTATTTTTCTTTGTTTGATTCTCTTGAATAATCATTAATTAGTGAATAATTACCAAACATTTCAATTAAATTACCAAAAATTTTGTAAACTTGATTTACAGTGTACATAATGAGAGAAAAATAGTAATGGTGATTTTTATACACTATAATCCGATTTTGTAGATTTAAGTGTATTTAATCTTAGAAAATAGAAGAAAAATAGTATATGGAATGTAAAAATCCTCCAAATTTTTATTTATATTTATAATATAGTATAAGGTCTTCTAGAAAATGTTCATGAATTTTGGATGAGTAGAACTATTTTTTTCATTATTAGTCCATTATAAATACAAAAATCGGAGAAAAATAGGTATGCATTATGAAAAATTATGAAAATGTTTGTATGATTATTCCACATGCAGTAGGAGCTGCGAAAAATATTAGATAGCCTTTTCACATTCCCTAAAGTGGTTTTATGAATTATTTGGACTAAACAAAAAGAAAATTCAAAACCATAGAAAATAGTAACAAAAATCGATGAATCTCACTGAGATGTCATCATTCACTTTAGGGGTCATCCACGTATTTACCTAGGATTTATAGACCTCAGAAAGTATTTTAAATGATTTATGGCCTTGTTATCTTGTAATAATTTAATTAAATGAAATAACTGATAAAAACTCTTGAAATTTTCCAGATCCTCATATCATCTTACTGGGAATTTGCAGAAATTTTATTTCGACCACAAAAGGATATCTAATTTTTTTTATGAATAAAACCATTTACATGTACTATTAACAATGTACTTTGATCATCAAGCTCTTTAACTTGATGTTCATCACATGCATCATGGTTTGTAGACCATGCATGGATATATTTTGTTCATAGTGATGTTTCCAAATGAAAAACTTGAATGCATAAGGTAGATGAACCTTTAAAACTTGTAAAAATTTGTATTTTAGGGTTTGACATAGGTTTTGGTCCTTGGATTTCACCATTAAACAACATGCTTGTTGTTTTTGGGTGAAACCCTACCACCATCATCATCAAACTCGAAATTTCATGGATGTGTTCATTTATGTTCATAAAGAATGGTGTAGAAGAAGGAGAAGTGCAAGAAAAACCTTTAAAACAAGAAGGAAAGTGAAGGAAAATGAAGGATTTTCGTGATTACCTTGAAGGACAACCCTAGAAGATAAAGATTTAAAGGTTGAGAGGTGTTCTTGGCTGGAGAATTTTGTGGCTTTGAGAGAGAGAGAAGAGAGTGTTTGAGTGTGGTAAAGAGTGGAGTGAGAGAGAGAGAGAGAGAGTGAAGAGAGGGACATGAAGTGTAAAAATGGACTTAATGATTGAAGTTCTAGGGAAAAGAGAGCATGGGAGAGAGTATGGACGAATTTTATGAGTATAAGAGAGGTCCTCTCTCTCCAAATTCATATTTATATAATTTCCCTTTAATTTTTATAAAACCCCAATTTTTAAAAAAAGGCTTCTTTATATTAATTCTTGATTTATTAAAAATCTTTGTTTTTAACTAATAAATTATGATTAATGTTTGATAATTAAATTTTTCTGTCTTTCATTATATGCCATAACTTAATTATTTAAATTTTATATAATGAGGTTCATAACAAATCTTATAGAGTTTTTAGGTTTTAAAGTTTATAAATTTGGATTTTTGGGCTCTTTAGGGTTTTTGGAACATATTTTTGATATTCACCGTCATATTTAAATGAAATTAGAAGGTTTTAATTTATTTTTAAGGGTTTTATACCCTTTTTCAATTGTAACAAATGTCTGGAGTTCGTTCTAATTCGAGCATTGGCATTTCCTACAGTAGCTAGACAACTTACTAAAATCGCAAGAGTCAAGTATATTAGTCCTAGATTTTAGGTGGATCCTAGTTTATACAAGATTTTGACCTAATTTATACTACTAGGTCATGGCATGATGTGCATATATGGTCTATAAAAGTTGAATGAGTCCGAGAATGACCTGAATTTGACAGTTGTCACAACATATATATAAATAGTAAACCTATAATATTATAATAGCATAAGGGTTGAATTTTAAACTATTTAAAAATATAGGGTTTGGAACTAAAGTATACATGGGGGGTAACTTTACAAATTCACAAACTTGAGGGAAGGTTCTGAACAATTCAAAAAACTTTTCAATTTCATAACATATGAGTTTAATATAGGTTTTAAAAACTTTAATGAAGAGACTCTTGAACATCCATAACTTGTGGACAAGTTATGGAGTTCATAAAACTATTTATGAGAAAATGACTCTTCAAGTTGTGTAACCTATGGCTTTTATGAAGATTTAACATAAAAACTTTTGGTTTTCCATAACTTGAGGACAAGTTATGGAATCCATTAAAAACACCAAGATCATCAATTTAACTAACAAGCATGTCAAGAAAAACTATGATCTAGATTAAACTCATATGAACAAGACAATTCAAATCAAACAATTTTCATGTAATTAGCCTAACCATTAAACTAATACAAAACATGAATCTATTGACAATTATCTTTTGAATTGGATTAGAATGATCATTACTACATCAAAAACAAGTTTATAAGTTCAAAAACTGCTTAGGGCAATGATTCTAGTCCAATTCCAGCATTAAAAGTCGAAAATCTGCACTCTAGGCCTCCTACTCGTCGAGTATAGAACCTACTTGACGAGTAGGATGAATTTTTTCATGGACTCGGCGAGTCTATAGTCCATACATCCAGTAAATTGATTTTTTCAGCAATTTGCATCAAGTATAATGGAAAACAAGCCTTGTCTCTGATACCACTGATGGGTTTTGTATACTACAACATCCTATGGTGCACATACAACCCTAAATACCATGGATCATAAAACCCATGGGTATGGATTTGAGTTATACCCATGACCCTTGGAATCCTACATATAAATAGGTGAGTACATAGGCAAAAAATGTGTCACATGTTCTTGGAGTTCATATGGATGGTTTTTGGTGTATGAAGATTCTCTCTCAATTGTCTTCCTTTGTCCATGAAGTGTTGTGACTTCATTTGAGGCTTCCACACTATTGGGGCTAAGATCTTAAGGGGAAATACATCAAGACTTCAAGCCACATAAAAGGTATGTTACCTTAACTAGTATCTTATATGGTTTATGTCAAATGCATGCTAGTTATAGTATTAATGCCTTGGAAACCATTTGCATGTATAATTAGTGAAAACATAGATACAAGGTATTTAGGGTTGTATGGGCACCATAGGATGTTGTAGTATACAAAACCCATCAAATCCATCATCAACTGGCTCGGAACCCGAACCCGAACCTAAATCTGATCCTGATCATGACCCAGACCATGAACCTCCTACTCTGTGACGTGTCACCACCATTCTGAAACAAAATATATAATCGTCAGGGTCATACATAATCTCGAGAGGTCTCGCACACTACAAGTTCCCTGGTTCTATCTCAGCCCTCCTTGACTCGAGTACGAATCCTCTACTTTCAGTAGAATGAGCCTATACTACCTTCCACATCTATTTGTACTTTCCTCTAGGATTTCCTTGACTTCACCAAGTCCCTTCTACTACTTCTTCTCGCTGCACTAATCTCATCCTAGGCTTACCCTACGGTAACTCTCCGACCTACTCTTCACCATCAGCTGCATAAGAAATCCCTGGTACCTTTACCTAACTAGCTTGCGAAAACCATTACATATCACTAAGACCAGATAATTCTTCGAGTGAGAGGTCCTACCCTACAACGGTTTGACTCAAATAAGAGCTGCGAAATAGGGCTAGACCTAACCTTCTGAAATTATTTAGTCCTCACAATATGTAACTTAACGTATTCGTTTACTAGTTAGTTAAAGATAACTAGAACTCCTAAAAGCACAAAGCAAGTAGCATTCAAGCATTGAGTGATCAAACCAAGCATATCCTATTCAGGCCATCATATCACCAACTAATCAGTTCTAGCATGAAATTCAATAAGCACATATAACAGGCACATAAGGCATCTTCCGAGATCCTTAGCCCTAATCTAGCATGTAGTTCTCATACATATACAGTAGGCATATAAGGCATCCTTCCTAGATCCTCAACCCTAATTTAGCATGCAGTTCTCATAATCATCTCATATAGCATAACACACATGTATAGGTATCTTAGGAAAACTTACTTGAGCTCGGCCGATTGCACGCATCACACTCCTTGTTCAAAACCTTAATTTTAAATTTTGGAAAATTTTATTTGTAAAAACTTTTCAAATCCTCTATTTGAGTCCAGACACCCCCAAAGGTGTGTCCGAATCCCTCAAAGCAAGGCTATGATACCAACTTGTAACTTCCCAGAAATCATGACCAAAAATTTCATTTTGATATAACGATTCATAAAACAATTTAAAGAAAACATAATCAAGTTATTTTATTTCATAAAGCCTTAGATCATATGTCTCAAAAGGATGTCATAACATAGTAACAATGTAAGAGTACAAATCCCAAGGATCTCATATGCGGAGAAATCATGTGTGTGTGTGTGATGCACTACTACCGTGCCGGCTCCTTTCCCTTCGAAGAGGAAGTACCTGAAACCAAAACTGAAAACCGTAAGCCCAAAGCTTAATGAGTTCCCCCATCGTACCACCTACCATATAGACACATAGTGCCTTAGGATATATGGGAGCTGGCCTCCCATTCAGTATCTTTCAACCGATAATGGCCTAGAATAAGTGGGTGCTGGCCTCCCCTTCAGTATCTTTCAACTGGCAACTACCTAGCATAATTGGGTGCTGGCCTCCCCTTCGATATCTTTCAACCGGTATCTGCCTAGCATAACAGGGTGCTGGTCTCCCCTTCGGTCTCTTTCAACCGATAATTGGGGAATATTTCACCCCTACCACTACCACATAATAACATAACATACTAGCACATAAAGCATAATAGATATTGGCATACCAGGCAATTATCAAGAAGACAATCATTTAACTAATAACTCCTACTAGTGGGCTGACATTGTGGCCTTAGACCCACTTCTACTGGAAGGTAACTCACCTCGAGTGTCATGTAGTAGCTGAACTGTTCTCGACTCCTAGATCAACTCCTCTCAAACTCCTACACATAATTATCTCCTTTAATTACCCCTTTCATACTCATAACCACTCTAAGGGTCAACTCTGGTCAATGGTAAAAGTTAAAGTCAACATCCTGGTCAAAGTCAACATCCTGGTTGACTCAACTCGCCGAGTTGGTCCAAGAACTTGTCGAGTTCCATAATCTATATAACTCTGAAATCTCGATGCTACTCATCGAGTCCTTTCATGAACTCGTCGAGTTCATCCTCATAGCATAGTCGGGACCTTTTACACACAACTCGCTGAGTCCCTCCTTGAACTCGATGAGTTCCTCGATCTTCATAACCCAAACCATGACCAACTCACTGAGTCAGCTTCTAGACTCAATGAGTTTTCTCAGTAACAGAAAAGGTTGGGGGACCACGACCCAACTCGCTGAGTTGTATGAATAACTCGTCGAGTCCCCCATAGTCTAAATCCATACAGTCGTTTCTAGTCGTGCTTACTGCATTCAAATCATAGATCTGGTTCCCTAGGGTCGATATATCACGTAAAGTTTCTAACTTTACGTCCATGCATAGGTTCTTTGGCTCAAAACGCCCTAAAAAGTGGTTCACAAGTTGCATGGGACTCACATGGCCATAAAGTTGGCACCTTTATGCCATGGAGTCCCCCAAAGGCTCCAGATTGGAAGTCATGACTTCCAAAACATGCTTGCATCCATGAATGGTTCTGAAATATGCTCCTTAAACCCCTAAATTACTCCATGAAGAGATTTAGTAAATGAATAGTCAAGGTATAGAGTTTATACCTCAAGTGAACCGGAAATGAAGTTCTTCCTCTGGATCCAAAGCTTCTTCCTTCCACCAAGCACTTCTAGCTTCCACTCCTTCAAGGAAAAACCAAAGAATCACTCCTTTTTCACTCACACACACTCACAAATCTCAAGATCACGAATTAGGGTTTTGATGGACTGAGTAAGGCGATGAGGGAGGCCACAATGAAGTGTTAAGATCCTTAAATAGGGTGCAAACCCTGAAAATTAGGGTTCCATTCTGGAAGCCCTACTCGTCGAGTTGAGGCTTCTCAACTTGTCAAGTAGACTTCAAGTCCCGCGTCCAAAAGGAATCACATTCCTACTCGACAACTTTGGGGCCTCCAACTCGTCGAGTCCCTTTTCAAAAATGAATAATTCTTATTAAAATACATACCAGGTATCGGGCGTTACAGCTGGTTAGACTATAAGTAGGCTGGTTATCATCTGGTTGTGGATCTAGAGTATGATCATCTATTCAGGTGGCTATCCCACATCTAATTACTTATGGCTGTACATTCCATAGATATTTGTTGGTAAAAGAGCAGTTTGTTGTGAGGGTTCTAGTAGGCGGTAATGAGCTATATAATTGGTAGTTTCCTGTATTTTTGTGCCTACTTGATATGTTGATTGTTTATATGTCGATATATTGTATCAGTTAGGTTGAGGTAGCAGGACAACAAACCTGGAGAGTGATTGGGTTGAAACAGCATGCCAACAAACCCGGAGAATGGTTGGGTTGAGGCAGAAGGCTAACAAACCCAATATGCATGTTGTATATATGTATTTTTTGTGCAGGATATTTTAGTGGAATTCACTAAGCTGCATGCTTATTCAGCTGTAATTGTTTTCAGGTATCATCGGTGATCGTAAAAAGGCGAAGACGTGACTGTACACATTCATCAGCATCAATGAAGATTCAATGTTTAATATAATACTCCGATTTTAAACAATTTACATAGGAAAAACTAGTTTTCCTAACTTTTATTCTAAAAATGAGCAGTTTTACCATAATTAAAAATGAAAATTTTTGGTTGCGAAAAATGGGATGTTACATTTAAACTTTATTTCAAGAATACTAAGTTATTTGGCCTTTATGTGACGGTAGGAAGTTTCGTGAGGGGTATTTCATGTCGACATTGGGAGGCCTTTATTAGGGGTGAAGCAGTTGGGTTTTAGTATATTATAACATCCTATGGTGCACATGCAACCTTAAATGCTTTGGATCTATATTTTCTCTAAATATACATGCAGTATTGTTTCCAAATCATTGAGCCTACAAATAGCATGCAATTGACATAAACAACATAAAGCACTAGTTAGGAGTTTGCCTCTTTATGTAGCTTGTAGAACTTGTTGTATTTGGCCTTTAAGAACTTAGTGCCCCAAATGTTGCACCTCAAATGGTTCACAACACACCTTAGACAAAGGATGACTTTTGAGAGAGTTTATGCACACTAAAATTGGGTATGGCTCTCCAAGACCACTGTAACAAAACTTATACAACAAATTTTAGGCTATAGGGTGCCATATATATAGTGTAGGAATTCAAGATTCATGGGTAAACCCTAATCCATACATTTGGGCTTATTATCCATGATCCATGATTCAAGTGGGCTAACTCTTTATGGATTCTTCCATAAACTTAGTCCATCATGCATCATAAGCCCAAAACATATATATAACTAATTTACACAATTAGTCCCCATTAATTTAATTAGTCTCTTTTGATCACTAAATTAATTCCAAATTAATTCTTGATCAATGCTAATTAAACCATATGATTTCATATTATTATATTAGAACTTATAATATACTAATAAATCATAAATAACCTCTTCTCAAAAGTCCATCCTATCAAATTGTCGTGGTGATATGCAACCCAAATGGACCATGCTACTCTCGGGTCAAGTACATACCAATTATAGTTATGGGCTTATACACCTAATCCAACAGACTTCCACTTGGATAAGTCTAATAACTATTATTGCAAGTACGACTCCACAACCCGACTAGCAATCGTAGCTCTTAAAAGCCACTGTTGAATTTGACCTAGTCAATGATGCGTCCATTAAATAAGGGATCATATATTCGTCCATTCTAGATATCGTATGAATTGAGACATGTATTATTATCAATCTCTATGTTTATCTGTTGTTTCCCGATTTCCGATTTATGACGACCGACTAATTGAACACATCAAATCAGTCCAGGTTTGGCCAAGCACTTAGGGTTTGTCATCACTAAATCATCGAGAGGCCCACATATATCGATTTTGATCCCTCTAAGGGTAAATGGAATGGATAAACTTCGACTCAAATTCTTGCTTGTACTTAATCATCAAATCACACACAACGATATGTTTTATAACACCAAGTTGGTGCGTTTACATACGTCAATGTGCAACCGACTTGTAAATTACAACTCACATGCCTTGGTTTCAAGAATATAATATATTATCACCTCATGATCACTCGTGATAAAATCCATGAAGTAATACAAATGAGCGTGGGTTGAATACAATACTCAAATCTTATTACAGGAGTAGTCATGAATACTGCAGCAAACTTGTGTTATGTCTAACACCTTAGACAATCCTACAGACCCATTCATCATAGTCTTGTCTCAATACCTACTTCCAAAGTATGATCGACTGTGGATGGTTTGAATAACCTAGTTATTCGGGAAGTCAAAACATGCAAAGTGAAACACAAGAATATTACTAATCCTATATGGCCCCAAAACTTTTGAGTGTAAATAAAACACCTTTTTTCTAATCTCCATATTGATTACTCATTATTCATTGTATAATGTTTCGAATAATAAACTTAATACTTGAATTAAAACAACAGTTATCCCATACTCCAATCATTCACACTATGTTTACTTATGGTCCTTTCTTTGTGAAATAGATCAATTGACAACATTTCAATGATGCTCATTTCACAATTCCAAATCCTTATCATAAATGTAAGGATATCAAATTCTTGTCATTTGCTATAATCTGTTTAGATTCTAAACTTATATGCAATGATCCTCTTGTAATGACTATGCACAAAATCACAAAGACTTGGCAACAGACATTACAAAGTATTCCAATGGAGAGCAATTCCATGGAAACGAAGTCTCACATTCAAAGTGCATTCCTTTGAACATCCTTCTTGCATTAAGTTTTCTAATCTTATATAGATCTTGTTATTAACTTCCACTTATGGCAACATTTCCATATTCCTATTTTGACTATCACTTCTAAACAAGAGTTACCTCTTATCAGAGTATGTCAATATGCTCCTTCCAAAATTCAAAAATATACTTCCAACTGTCCATAAGCAACCAATCTTTGGCGAACCTTAGATTGTCCTTAACAGTTGTTTAACCACTTTAGTCATATCCGGTTCTATTCCTTTTTTCCTCTTAATTCCCTAGGCATTTGGAAAAATTAGAACACGAGAATATTATAGCATATGCAATCGATCCTATACCAGAAGAGTATGGGACACAATTCATAATGTCTTACATAAAGACATGATACTTGATCAGTTTTTTGTTATAATATTTCTATTTGCCATGTTCTCACAAATAGGTCTATGAAGAGGGATGCTGTAATCATAATCGAATTTGAAAACGCAATTAACATTTCCATATATATATAATTTCCTTATGTTGAACCATTCCAACATAGCATTCATATATATCTTTGACTAAATTTGATTAAAATATCAATCTAAGCTTTTACATTTGAAATGAAGTATAAATTCCCCTCCCTTAATTATAGCAAAACAACATTTCAAACCCTGCAACTTTGCGAATTGAAACTTTTGTTTTCTATAATTAACATTGCTAACTCGCAACACTTAACGTAATAATTGTGATCCCACTAGCATAATAATTACATTCTTATTAGCATAACACTTATGCTCCAATAGCTTTGACATGTACTCAAAACTCAACTGGACTTCTAGAAATCAATACTTATTGACTTTCTTACCAAAGCTCAGATTTCTGATACGAGATGCTTCGATAAGACATTATCTAGGCTTCTCAAACTCATACACCTTTCCTTAGATAGCTCACATGTGTGTATAAACAATTTTTGAACTTACAGCAATAAGTCTCAAATGTTTAGACTTTTGCAATTTCTCACAATTCAAACTAGGAAGAGGGATGCCGTAATCATAATCGAATTTGAGAATGCAAATAACACAATTGCTATCTCCTTAAAACCTACTTAGTGAAAGCATTTCCTCACAATCATTTTCATGAATTGGAGAGAAACGTTATGACACTTAGATATTATGGTGTATGTGCTCCTATCCATGTGAATTTGTCATAACCATAATCACAAGACAATGTTAGTGACAAATCCAAACTCATATGGACTGAACTTGTTCAATCTTAATTTCTTGTCACCCGGCAGCACAAGGGCCTACCATTGCTTCCAAGTTGTTATGCAAACAATTGAGAACTCATAGAACTCACATGCATAGTCAACTTTAACTGGAATAGGCACATAAACAAGAATATGTCAACACGATAGGTTACAAACCTCAGGTCGTGTGCTAGTGATTAAACATGGTTTACTCTTGATTAGTTCTTGAACCTTTTTCAAGATCTTTAAAACTCCCATAGACCTCTTGACATATAAGATTCTCTTTTGTCAAGAAACATTACTTGACTAAAAAGTATTCAAGAGTGAGTGCGGTTATTTATCAAGAAAAACACTTCACACAATTAGTCTTAGTTAGTCTTTTTCTTATCCAAAACATCACAATTTACCAATTTCAATTGTACAAGAGTAAGAAACATTTTACTTTACATTTGATGAGTGTTATAAACCTTTCTTAAGACCATGTCACTCAATGTACAATCCTGGAGTATGACTCTAAGACTTGATATTGGAACGAAGTATGATTTATCTTCTTGATTTAACCATTTCAACAATTCACGATTCCTCTTCTTATCGATACAAATGCACTAAGATGTCGTTAGAGGATCAACTATGATATGTTTTAATAATCACTAATATAGTCATAAAGCACGATACTCAAGTACTTCCCCTTCTTCTCAGATTGGAGAAACTTTTATCATTCTGCCTATTTTGATTCTTCTGATTCGTTCTGCCATACATTGAAACTTTTTCAATGTTTCAGAATGATACTTAAACTTGTAAGCATAACCACATTTACTAAACCTTAGTAAAACATGACGAATAGTCTTATCTTTTTTATGGTGGATCTGACCAGCGCACACCCAGTGTATCCGATCCCCTAGTCCTTCACTTGACTCACATATACATGTGAATAAGGAATTAGTCTTAATTTCTCGAAGATGAAGTTCTCATTCATCACACAATACAAGTTGCATCATTCTAAGTTTCTATCCAACTGAAACTTGGGTGATGAGAATCTTTCCTTATTTGGTAATTTTTGACACTACCACGAACATAAGAATCAAATCCATTTTCCAATATTGCTATTAATGGAATCATATAAACAACAATTTTCACAAATGCCATTGTAACGAAACTTAAAATAAGATAAAAAAAAACTTTTGTTTATTTATAAAATTGCGGAAAAAGTTTTCCTTACAATGCAATTACAAATGAAAACTATGTTGTTATCTATTCCTAAGCAATATATCACAACTCTTAAGCAACAACTCAAAATTATGATCACCGAACCATGCGATCGAAATCCATCTCTTCGCGATCAGAATCAGCTTATTCTTCCTTTAAGTTTCCTTTCTTTTCTTCGATTCTCCAAAACATCAAAATGTAATTACATTACATCATGTATTAAGAATCTCCAAATATGGACTTAATAGATTTAAATATTGGACTTACCTGAAGTAGAGTCAAACTTTTTGACTTTACCATCCTGATAATATTTCAGGTAAATAGAGCAGCTTCGCAACTAATGCCCCTTCTCTTGGAAATAGGAACATATGGACCTTTTGGGAATAGTATACTGGACTATCTCAGACTTAGCCTTTCTCTTTACCATTTGGTCAATTGAATTTACCATGGACGATCCCTTTCCATTGGGAAGAGAAAGCTTTTCTGGACTTCCAATGTTACCATTGTCAATGTCCATGGAAGTTTGGGGAGTAGACCTTCCAATCAAATTTGCTTTACCAGTGCACCAAATCACTACTGAGTAAGCAACAACAAGCAAATAGGTAAGATCGATAAGGGTCATGTCGTGGTTTGTCATATAGTAGTCCTTAATGAACCCGCTATATGACTGAGGAAGTGATTGAAGAAACCAGTCAACAGCCAACTTCCTTGAGACTTCGACATCCAACTCTCCAAACCTGTCAGTATGTAACTTCATCTCCAAGATGTTGGCACATACAGACTTCCATCTTTGTGTTTGCTTGCCAATAAGGCTTGAGTGACCTTAAACTTTTCAAGTCTTTGATCTTGTGGGTTAGGGAGAATAATTGGAGCAGGTGGAGGAAGTGAAGTATGATTTTCAGTCCCATTAATGCACGACAAAGGGATTAATCTTTCACATTGATCGCCATGTGGGATATCATCTTCATTAGAAAGCTTTTTCCAAAAGGATAAGGAATACCATAGTTGTCAGAACTAGACATCTATGAGGGAGAAATTCAAGTTAGTTGATTTAAGTCCTCAATATAACACCCAAAACAAAATATTAAGGCTAGGACCCAACACAATATTCTACAATTGCGAAAAGGGATGCCGTAATCCAATTGTAAAATATTTGAAGGTAGGTAAATGACGATTTACCAATTTCCACCATGAAAAAAAAGATTATTATGTTTTAATTTGGATTTGAAATTCCTAGATCCTTTGAGATTCATTGAACTTTTCAATGGCATGTTTAAATCTCGATTGTGCCCTTCAAGTTTGTGACTGGGATACCGAGGATCACAAACAAAGTGTGAATAACTGTGACAACCGTCAAATTTCGGTCAATTCAAAGTCAAACAAAGTCAACAAGTCAAACCGGTCAACTCCAATAACCCTTGTATGTTAGGGTTTACGTTATGTAATCACAATATACAATTCGCTATTTTAATGAGAAATCATCATTTGGAAAGTTCATGTGTTTGATTTTCCTTAGCCTTAACAGTGCTAAACAACGAACCAAAGCGATAAAACACTATTGCACAATCATCGGGATTGTGTACGACACTAAAACACGGTTTAACGGGGTTTACGAACCTTGCGTCGTGAAGCCGGACACTCAAATTAATCACAAACGAAACCTCTCTAAATCGTTTTCACTCTATCTCTTTCTATTTGAAATCTCTCCCAAATCTCTCTCAAAAGTTACTTTAACTTTTTGTAATCATTTGGGTCATCTCGACCCTTAACCGGGTCAAAAATCGCTTGAAACGGGGTAAAAACGAGTAAAATAGCTTTAAGGACCCGAAACCGAAGCTTCAGGACCGAAGCCTCGCATCCGAGGCCTCTGATCCGAAGCCGAGGCTTCTCACGAGACTATGACCGAAGCCAGCAGACCGAAGCCTCGCATGCGAGGGTCCGAAGCCTCGCATCTTCGGCCCCCATGCGAGAGGTCTCGCAGACGACCCCTTTTTACCGGTTTTCGACTACGACTTCGTTTTAACTCCGTTTTTCATTATTTTAACGTGGGATTTTCACCCAAAACTTTATTTTATAAACTAAGGCCCCAAAATATATAAATCTCCATGGTTTTTATAAAATATATTAAAAGAATTAGTGGTTGAACTAATTATTGAGGGAATATTTGATTTTCCTTAATTTATGGCAAAAGCAAACCACCACCACCTCACTCTATGATTAGCCACTCTTTCCCACTACCCCTTTTCTCCTTAGTGGACCTTTACAACCAATCTCCAGCTCTTCCCATGTTCTAAGATCTGGAGGATTTATCCTCTCTCCTCATTCTCCATAAAATTCTTTCATTCTACACTTAGCAACCAAGAACACTCTCCAAAATTCTCTCATCTTTTCTCTCAACTTCAAGAACTTCAAGGCTTTCTCCAGGGATTTCTTTCTTCAATTAGTAAGTATCTTCATCATTCACATAATTATTAAACTCCATTCTACTCAAATCATTGATATCTTACACAAGTTCCATCTTATTCGGTGTTAGATTCTCGAATCATCAAGACATCTTCTTAGTGTTCTTGGGTTGAACACTTCCTCTCTCTCACTTTCATCTACTGAAACCACATAAGGTGAGTTCATACCCCTACATTTACATGTTTTTCTTAAGTTTTAAGGGGGGAATACAAGTAAAATCATCAAGAACACAATTAAACTTTTTCTAACAGATTACATCAGAAAAGATGGACGTTAATCACGGACTGTTTTGATCAACTTAAATATTTTAGTTTTCAAAACTGTTCCAGGTGCAAGTAGTTCAAACTCTTAGCTTTAAAATGGCTACTTGCACATCTCCATATGATTTTTCTACAATTTATGGTGATTTTTACAAAACTGCCTGTCATTTCAGAGGCAAACCCGGATCAGTCTGTGATTATGAACATTTTCACCTCTGTTAGAGATCACTAAAAATCATGATAAAATTTACGAACAAACTAGACTCATATTCCAAACTCTCAAAATTTGCGGATTTGGATTTATAGCTTTGATGATTTTTCTATAAATTTTCTAAGAACAGTAACAGAAACTGTTTTCAACGAAAAGTTGCTGTTAATTTCATTTCGCCTTGTAACATGTTGAGCAAGGTGTATATCTTTATGTGATTATATGTTATTGCAATATATGACATTTTATCTTAATATTTAGACACACATCAGTTTACAAATGGATTTGGTCATATAAAATATAAAGAATAACAAGTGATTATAATCAAAGTACAATCGATACATTCAAACATTTAATAAACTATTTTGAATATAGTTTGCATACATTACTACGTACTACCCTTGGTTGATAAACTATAATAGGTATAGTTTATGATACATTACATAACACATACATTTAAAAAGGGTACATTTATACAAAGGATATTTTCATTAAGCAAGGTACGGCCATACGGTACCAAGTTTTCATAACACGTAATTCCGTTAATGACTTTGTGGGACATTTACTTCAAATTACCATTAAGCCTTGTATTGTAACCAGAGTCTCCTTGAGGGAGAGCGTGATACTTGTGTATAGATCTATATTGGGTTTGACAAACCCACACCTAAACTGCATGCAACAGTTAGACCGACAGGTCTGGGGTGACAAATGTCATAACATTTCCGACGCCTGAAGAACGTCGTTTTAGGCAACCTTGGTCATAGTATGGTTATAATAAACTCACATAAAGTATTAATAAACATTGGAATTTACGGGAACTTCATTAAAATTTAACGAGTTTATGTCGATTTAAACTTGCATTGTTTTACTATAAATATGACAAATTACTTGTACATTTCGGTCTTTGGGTTTTAAGACTACATTTACACATTAAGGAAAATATTGGATTTTCTAACACAAATACTACTTTTACAAACGAAAGGCTTTTAATAATACCAAACAAAAACTTATGAACTCACCAACCTTTGTGTTGACACTTTTTCAAACAACTTGTATTCTCAGGAAATCATTAAACAGGTAACCAAGTGCTTTTGAGGATGGGGCGCTAAGGCGTCTACTATTTCATATTTTGTCAACATATTGTAATTGATTCGTAAACATGTAATTCATATAATGATGTCACTTTTTCAATTATATATATGTTGGTTGTGTTTGCTTCAATTACTATTACAATTGTTGTTATTATACTATACATGAAGTCCTCCACCCCCGGACGTTTCCGCCATCCTTGGTTTGGGGGTGTGACAATAACCATCCAAATTAGCTTGGTACACTTAATGTTACAAATCAACCAATCAATGTGTAGGTTAACAACACACACTCCATTAATCCATGATTAACATGAAGCTATCCTTTGCCACACATTGTCAGTCCCATATTAGTGTGCCGGTTAACCACACATGCTCCACTAACGACTTAACGAGGTGCAAAGTGTAATTTCATGGATTAGCACCATTTTAGCATTTTTCCTAAAGTAACTAAGATTAGGAATTTAATAAAAGTTTAGTTACTTTATAATTATCATTATACTTTTAATGAAAATTAGAGTCCTATCCTACCCGTTCGGCTAACGACCCTCCACCAGTCAAGGAAGCGGTGGGTGAGAGTGGACACCCATTAAACTGCCATTTTATAAGCAGTAACCTTATACCCCCCTTATAGACCGGCTTCGTGACTGAGGCCTACTAACGGTAAGACTGACTTGCCTTATACATATGACAACCCGAAATTTTCTTTGTATAATTTCCACAGTTAAATACGTCAAATAATAATATTCAAAAACATTTCAAATGCATTTTGGCCGGATTTAAACCCGTTTGGTGTTTTATTTTATTTTTCATCAAACAATTTATTAATTGGAAGTGACGTAATTAGTGGCGTGTAATAAACCGGACAACTCGACACCTTAACTAGGCGTTCAAGGGCAAACATGGGGTGTTTGGGCCGTAAACACCCTTCTCTCCAAGAACTCATGCATACAACATGAGTTTACCCCTTGTCCTCACTTTTTACCACCTTCCACTCAAGAACACAAGTTTTTCTCTCAAGTATCATCATCTTCTTCTTCCAAATCCGCCCAAAAATGTAAGTTTTCTTCCTAGATCCTTTTAAACAACACTTAATCTAGTGTTTCTACACCTTCTCATCCAAAGGATTCCGATTTTTACTTAGCTTTTCAAAGAATCTTCAAATCTTCAAGAACACCAAGAACACATTTGCGTTTTGGGTCCTAAATCACCTCTACAAGCTTCCTATAAGTAAGTATACTTCATCTAACTAGTTATTGGCTTAGTATTCATGGATTAAACACCCAAAAACCCCAATAACATGGGTTTACGGTTTTCGAACATTCCAAAACCGTAAACACCCCAAAGAAGGGTTTTGAAGCCCCAAACTCCTTCCAATGCTTGAGTAATGCACTAAGGACTTACATGCATGAACTAGGAACCCCAAAAACGTGTAAGGATGAGACAAACATGAGTTTACGGTTTGGGAAGGCCTCCCAAAACCGTAAACACCTTCTAAGAATGTTTAAGTGCCTTAAAAACCTTCCTATGCTTGTGTAAGTGACTAGAACCTTGCATGCATAGCCTAGAACCACCAAAACACAAGAGAAATGAACCAACATGAGTTTACGACCGTAAACTCATGTGTTTACGGCCGTAAACTCCCAAAGGAGTGGTCCAAGGACCGTAAACTCCAAGAAGTGTCCATTTCTAGCCCCAATCACTTCCTAAGCCATGGATTCGAGTCTAGCATAATTCCTTGAGTAGTTTAAGACCTTTGAACACCCAATGGCACCATTACCATGAGATTACGGCCGTAAACTCATGGGGACAATGGTCCAGAAACCGTAAACACACTTAAGTGTAACCAATTGAAGTGTAAACTCCATAGTGAGGCCATACAATCCTTAGATGCAACCTTTAGCACTCCTTGCACTTGAAACAAAGTGTCTTCATGCATTAGAGTGTCTTTACTTACCTAATTAGTGATTAAATAACTAATTAGATACATTTATGTATCACTACATGTTACATAGGATACGTGTGTGTGTTCAAGTCCTCACTTGACACCTAGCATCCTACCCGACACTTCCATCCACTTCACTCATTGCAGGTGAGTTCATACCCCTTAATCAACCTTTTAAATGTTTTTAAATGCTTTTATGGGGGGGAATACAAGTTGAATCAATCAAGTTATAGTATCAATCACATGTGATTTATAACTTGCAACCAAAAGGATTTGTATACTTTTAACTGCTTTACCAACAAAACTGCTTTAAGTGTTTATCAAACTCATTTTCATGTTAAATTGTTATAAAAATATTTCTAAACTCTTTTAAACTCCTTCTGTTCCCAAACCATATCTACACCAATATATTTATATAAGTAAGACTTGAAGGACTTAGGACTGATAGCTCACCTTACTTCCTGTTCTTGTTTGATTGTGGACTTAGGGTATATTGTTATCTGTCCGACTGTCGTTGAATTCTTAGTTATATATTATATATATTCGTGTTGAATATTAAAGTCTTCACTTCAGTTCAATACCTTCATGTATCAAGGGCATGCAACCAACCTTACTATTTAACTATAATAGGTATAGTTAAGGATTACTACTCGTGTATACTATTACAATGGTACCTACCAGAGTCTGAACAGTTATGAGTCAATACATGTTAAACACTATAAAAAGAGAATACTATATAC
The DNA here is from genome assembly GCF_052849685.1 of Lactuca virosa. Lineage (NCBI taxonomy): Eukaryota > Viridiplantae > Streptophyta > Magnoliopsida > Asterales > Asteraceae > Lactuca > Lactuca virosa. Next base: position 191,927,591 of record NC_136432.1, read on the forward strand.
TATACAAGAGAACACTCTATACACTATACCAGAAAGTACATTATACATTATACAAAGAGAACATACTACAACAGAATGTGACATACTATCTCTCGATACGACACTTCACTGTGCTATCACCGTGTAACCAGAGTCTCCTGGAGGGAGAGCGGGCATTATGTGTATAGATCTATACGGGACAGACACTCCCACATCCCGACTGCTAGCTACAGTCCGAGCCGACTAGGCCCAGGGGTGACAAAATGTCACATTTCTACAGATGACTCGGAGGGTCATCAGGGATTCGATCGTCAATCAGCATGGTTACATACAAGTTCACATTTCGACCTTTAATTAATACATTAAGAATTAAAGGCAAAACAGACTCCCCGAGGTGTATTGTACATTTAATACTACCTGGAGTCTGCATTTTCATTTCATTAGCTGGCAGTGATGCTGCTGGGGTAAAACACTATTTTCCCAATTACTTTACATGAATGAAGTCTAAAACTATATTTTCCTACTAATAGTTTCTCTGGGAAAACTTTTACATTTTCAAAGGATCAAACATACATACAACCGGGTCTTGGTAGAAGACCACTTTTACTGGAAAACATAGGGTTTTCCTAGGGAGCATACTATTTTCCAACATTGAGATCAAATATTATACTACATGGTTGTAATCATTTTTATACAAGCAATGACACTAAATACTCATGAACTCACCAGCTTTATGCTGATACTCGCTTTCAAAATAACTTGTATTCTCAGGTCATCAGTAGACAGGTGCAGATGCAGCTTTTGAGAAGATGGAGCACATACAAGACTCCTCTTTATTTTGATTATACTTTTGGTGTCTAACAAACTGTACAGAACACGCTTGTATTACAATTATTATATTAATGCAATGGATGTTGTTGCTTGTCTTTACTATTATGCATTGTTATGATACTGTACATGACGTCCTCCACCCCAGAACGTATTCCGCCGTTCTCGGTTTTGGGGTGTGACAATACATATATACATAATTATTGAAATTATAATAATATAATAGTATAATGGTTGAATTTTAACATTTATATCTCTAGGGTTTGGAATTAAAGTATTTAAAAGTGAGACTTTACAAATTCCAAAACTTGAGGGAAAGTTTTGAAACTTGTCAAAAACTTTTGGTTTCCATAAATTATGAGTTTAATGTGGTTTTTATGAAAAAACTTTTCAAGTTCCATAACTTGAGGACAAGTTATAGAAGACTTTAAAACCATTTAAAATGACTCTTAAAAATGAGACTTTTCATTTTCCATAACTTGAGGACAAGTAATGGAGTTCATTAAAAACATTTAAATCATTATTTTAATTAACACAATAATCAAATAATACATACATGATCTAGTTAAACTCATAAGAACAAGATAATTCATATCATCAATCTTCAACAAATTAGCCTAATCATATAAACTAATACAAATCTTGAAGTTTTGACAATTATATTTAAATTGGACAAGCATGATCATTACATTATGAAAAAAAACAGATTTCATGGTTCAAAAAACAGTTTGGGGGTAATGATCCTAATCCAATTTCTGGCTAAAACTCGAAATTCTGCACACTGGAGCACCAACTCGGCGAGTACATGAACTGGACTCGTCGAGTTGGTCCATTTCTGAGTGGACTCGTCGAGTCACACAGTGGATTCGGCAAGTTCATCAGTCTGAATGCAGAAAAATGATTTTTTTTCAACTTTGAAAACCAATGAACATCAAGTATAATAGAAAAAATTGTGGGCTCTGATACCACTGTTGGGTTTTAGTATACTACAACATTATATGGTGCACATACAACTCTAAATTCATTGGATCTATGTTTTCTCTAATTATACATGCAATATTGTTTCCAAAGTATTAAGCCTACAAATAGCATGCAATTGACATAAACAACATAAAATACTAGTTAGAAGTTTACCTCTTTATGTAGCTTGTAGAACTTGTTGTATTTGGCCTTGAAGAACTTAGTGCCCCAAATGTTGCACCTCAAATGGTGCACAACACACCTTAGACAAAGGATGGCTTTGGAGAGAGTTTGTGCACACTAAAATCGGTTATGGCTCTCCAAGACCACACTAACAAAACTTATGCAACAAATTTTAGGCTATAGGGTGTCATATACATATATATATATATATATATATATATATATATATATATATATATATATATATATACATATATATATATATATATATATATATATATATATATATATATATATATATATATATATATATATATATAGTGTATGAATCCAAGAGTCATGGGTAAACCCTAATCCATACACTTGGGCTTATTATCCATGATCCATGATTCAAGTGGGCTAACTCTTTATAGATTCTTCCATAAACTTAGTCCATCATGTATCATAAGCCCAAAACATATATATAACTAATTTACACAATAAGCCCCCATTAATTTAATTAGTCTCTTTTGATCACTAAATTAATTCCAAATTAATTCTTGATCAATACTAATTAAACCATATGATTTCATATTAATATATTAGAACTTATAATATATTAATAAATCATAAATAACCCCTTCTGAAAAGTCCATCGTATCAAATTGTCGTGGTGATATGCAACCCAAATGGACCATGCTACTCTCGGGACAAGTACATATCAATTATAGTTATGGGCTCAGACACTTAATCCAACAGAAGATTCTTGGGGGGGAGATATTAGTAAGGACGTGTAGTTTTTTAGTGGCTTAACTATGAAGAGAGTTGCCAACATTGTTGTTTTTGTTCCCCTTCTCCAGATAGGTTTGATGTTATGGGGTGAGTTCCTTTTGCTTTGATCTTGCGTGGGCATCACCAAACTATTCTTTGGCTTGATTATGTGCCAACTTATTCACATGTAGGAAGCAACAACGTTGCTTGGTAAAAGATGGCATACATCAATTGAGAATATGGTTGTTTGTGGAGATCTGTTCTTTAGGGACATCGAATAGCAACTTGCTTCATTAATATTAGGTTTAATGCTCTGGGTTATACTTAGTGGTAGAGGCTTCCTCATATGTTTTTGTGACCTCACGGGCTTAATCATCCATGTTGTAAGAGCACATCTTATGGGATAATGACATATGTGGTATGATTTCTGATTATGTGTGTTCTTTGGCTTTTCTTCGTGATACGATTTCAGCTTTGACTTTAGAAGTTTCAATAATAAGGACATTACCCCTCCTAAATCTTAACATACATTGGCAAGTTCCCGTTTTAATAAAATTGCCAAAGACATGGAAGTACATTTCTACCTCACAGTTAGACATAAATAGATTTTAAGTGTCTCCAGACTCCACATGCTTAATATTTTCTTATGGAATTCCTATTGATGGTCTTGGCTTACATATGTTACTGTTGGAGTATCATGCTATCCTTAAGTATCACCTTATGATCCCTTTATTTTTGGTTGACAAGATTTTCACAATTCATCGCAAGGCATGATTGGACTCTTTTGGAGAGAATGCAGTACATTGTAGAGAGCTCTCGGGTTTCAAGTGTTGGGTTTTGAGCATTCTAACACTCCTAAGTGTACATGCAACCCTAAATACCTTGGATCTATGTTTTCTCTATTATACATGCAAATATAAATATCCAAGGTATTATACTAACTAGCATACAAAAACTTTGATTCATATGAAATATAACAAGTTAGAATACATACCTCTTTGATGTAGAATGACTCCATGAAGCTCGAGAGCCTAGTGCCCCAAGTGTGACACCTCAAATGGTTCACACAACATCATATGCTTTTGGAATAACTTAGAGAGAAATACACACTTCATGAAAATCGGATAGCCCTCATGTTCATACTCTAGTGGCCGATTTTGTCAACAATAAGATGCTTATATAGTTAGTGACAATTAGGGTAAACCCAAATTGTCATGGCTTTCCATTTCCTTGGATCCATGGGTTCAAACATACCATGGAGCATCCATGGAGGATCTTATGGGTTTTAGCCCAACTTGACAATCCATGGAGCATTAGCACACTATACAAGTATGGGTGATTTACACAATCAACCCATATATTTAATTAGTCTTCTTTTGATCACTTAATTAATTCTAGATTAATTCTTGATCAATACTAATTAAATAATCTTATTAATATATTATAACTTATAATATATTAACAAACCTTAAGTGTTATTTCTCTCATTATAGTCTATCCAAATGCATGATGCCATGCAACCCAAATGGACCATGCCGGGTCGGGTCAAGTCTTACCAATTATAGTTATGGACTTAGACATTAATCCAACAGTCTCCCACTTGGATAAGTCTAAAACTATTATTGCGTATGACTTCAAGAACCGACTGGCAATCGTAGCTCTCAAAAGCTGCTGTCGAACTCAGACCTCGTCGATGCACTCTGACCTTTGTCAATGACTTGTCCATTAGATAAGGGATCATATATTCCTCCATTCTAGATATCATATGGACTGAGACATGGATTGTAAATTATTCTCTCTGTCCATTTGTTGTTTCCTGATTTCCGATTCATGACGACTGACTGATTGAACAAATCAAATCAGTCCTGGCTTGGCCAAGCACTCACATGTGTCATCGTTGAATCATCGAGGGGCCCACATATATCGCTTTTATCCCGAAGGTAAAAGGAATGGATAAACTTCGACTTATGTGGCTTGTTCTACTACTTGTTGAATCATACACAAAAGCACGTTTTATAACATCGAGTTACCAATGCGGTTTCGTGCAATCAATGTATAACCAACTCATAGTAACAACTTATATCTCTAGGTTTTAAGAATATAAGATATTATCGTCTCATGATCACTCGTGATAAAATCCATGAAGTGATTCAAATGAGCGCGGGTTGAATTCAATACTCAGAACTTATGAGCACTCATGAATGTTGTAGCACCTCTTGGCTATGTCCACTACCTTGGACATCTAGAAACCCGATTCATGACAGCCTTGCCTTAATACCTACTTCCAACGTATTATCGACTGTGGATGGTTTGAATAACTTAGTCATTTGAGAAGAACAACCTAGTTATTCTGGAAGTCAAAACATGCAAAGTGAAACACAAGAATAATTGAATCTAATATGGTATCAAAACCTATGAATATAAATAAGACACTTTTATTTATCACCATATTGATTACTCATTATTCATTGTTTCGGTTTCATCAACTTTATACTTGAATTAAAAACACTAGTTGTCCCATGCTCCAAGGAAGTACACTATGTTTTTCAAAACAATAGCTTTGCCATACACCAAGTATGCACTCAATGTTTTTCTATGATCCTTACTTTGTGAAATAAACCAATTGAACATAATTTCAATGATTCTAATTTCACACTTCCAAATCCTTATCGAAAAATGTGAGAATTCCAAATTCCTATCATTTACCGAAATCTGTTAGATTTTAAACTTATATGCATTGATCCTCTTGTAATGATTATGCACAAAGTCACAAAGACTTGTTAACAGACATTACAGAGTATTCCAATGGAGATCAACTCCATGGAAACATCCTTCTTGCATTAAGTTTTTCTAATCTTACACAAATTGAATAACTTCCACCTATGGAAACATTTCCATATTCCCATTTTGACTATCACTTCTGAACAAGAGATGCCTCTTTTCAGAATATGTCAATATGATCCTTCCAAAATTAGCACTATACTTCCAACTGTCCCTGAGCAACCAATCTTTGGTAAACCTTAGATTGTCCTCGACAATTGCTTAATCAATTTAGTCATATCCAATTCTAGACCTTTTCCCTTCTTAATGCCTCTGGGCATTTGGAAAAATTTAGAAAGGACAAATATTATAGCACATGCAATTGATCCTGTACCCAAAGCATATGGGACACGATTCATGATGTCTCACATAAAGACATGATTCTAGACTAGTCTTTTGCTACAATATTTTTATTTGCCATGTTTTCAAAATTTGACTATGAAGAGGGATGTCGTAATCATAATCGAATTTTGAGAACGCAATATATAGAATTTCCTTAAGTTGAACCAATCCAACATGAAATTCATATATATATATTCTTGACTAAAGATGATTAAGGTCTCAATCTAAGTCTTTAGAACTGAAATGAAGTATATCCTCTCCCTTAATTATAGCAAAACAACTCTCTCAACCCCTGCAGCCTCATGAATTGAAACTTTTGTTTCCTATAATTAACATTGCTAACTTGCAACACTAACAATAATTATCATGATCCCACTAACATGATGATTATTAGCATAACACTTATGCTCCCACTAGCTTTGACACGTAGTCAGAAATCAGCTGGACTTCTAGAAGTCAATACTTTACTGACTTTCTTACCAAAGTTCAGATTTCTGAGACGAGATTGCCTTGATAAGACTTTATCAAAATCATACACCTTTCCTTAGATAGCATGCATGTGTATCTAAACAATTTCAGAAATATGAAAAGGGATGTCGTAATCATAGTCTCAATTGTTTAGACCTTTTGCCATCTGCTTCAAATCTACTTGGTGGAAGTGTTTCCTCACCATCATTTTCATGAATCGGAGAGAAACCTTATGACCCTTATATTTTATGGTGTATGTGTTCTTATCCATGTGAATCGTCAAAACCATAGTCACAAGACAAGGACAATGATAAATCCAAACACATATGGACTGAACTTATGAAATCTTAACTTCTTGCCACCTGGCAGTACAGGGCCTGCCATTGCTTCCAAGTTGTTATGCAACCAATTGAGAACTTTCAGAACTCCTATGCAAAGCCAACTTTAACTGGAATGGGCACAGAATATGTCAACACGATAGGTTATAAACCTCTAGTCGAGTGCTAGTGATGAAATACGGGTTTTATTCTTGATTAGATCTTGAAATAATTTTAGAATCTTTTAGACTCCCACTGTCCTCTTGACATATAAAACTATCTTGCTAAATATTCAAGAGATAGTGGGTGTTCTTTATCAAGAGAAACACTTCACACAATTGGCCTTAGTTGGTCTTTGTTTTATCCAAAACATCACAACTTACCACTTTCAAATGTACAAGAGTATGACACTTTTACTCTTACATTTGACAAGTGTTTTAAACCTTTCTTTAAGATATGTCACTCAACTTACAGTCTTGGAGTATGACTCTAAGACTTGTTTTGGAACAAAGTATGACTCATCTTCTTGATTCAACCATTCCAACAATTCATGACTCGTCTTCTTAGCCATAAGAATGCACTAAGATTTACTTAGAGGACTAATTGTGATATGATTTCTAAATCATTAAGATGATCACAAAACCTGATACTAAAGTACTCTCCCATCTTTTCAGATTTGAGAAACTTTTATCTTTCTGCCTAATTTGATTCTTCTCATTCGTTCTACCGTACATCGAAACTTTTCCAACGTTTCAGAATTATACTTAAACTGGTAAGTATAACCATATTTACTAAACTTTAGTAAATCATGACGAATAGTCTTATCGATCTTTGTGGTGGACTTGACCAGTGCACAAGAATGTGTACTCGATCCCTTTAGTCCTTTACTTGACTCACATATACATGTGAACAAGGAATTAGTCTTAATTTTCCAAAGCTGAAAGTTCTCATTCATCATACTATACAACTTGCATGATTCCAAGTTTCGGTCCAATTGAGAACTTGGGTGATGAGAGTCTTTCCTTATTTGGTAAATTTAGACACTACCACAAATGAAAGAATCGATTTCATATTCCGATGTTGCTATCAATGGAATCATATAAACAACAATTTTCCACAAATGCCACTGTAAGGATATATATAAAAATAAATAAAACAAAATTTTCTTTTATTTAAAACTTGCGGAAAAACTTATCCTTACAATGCAAATGCATATGAAAACTATGTTGTTATCTATTCCTAAGCAATCTATCACAACTCCTATGCAGGAGCTCAAAAATTCTAATCACCGAACCATGCGATCGAAATCTATCTTCGCGATCAGAATCAGCATATACTTCCTTTAAGTTTCTTCACATTTCTTTGATTCTTAAAACATCAACATGTGACCCAGTCACATCATGTAACAAGAATCTGAGAATAGAAACTTAACAGAGTTAGATAGTGGACTTTACCTAAAGTAGAGTCAAACTTCTTGACTTGATGAACCTTATGATCTTTCAGGTAAATAGGCAGTTTCGCAATCAATGCCCCTTCCTTTGGCAAGAGAAACATATGGACTCTTTGGGAATGGTGTACTGGACTATCATAGACTTGCCTTTCTCTTTACCATTTGGTCAACCGAGTTGACTATGGCCAATCCCTTTCCATTGGGAAGCGAAAGCTTTTCTGGATATCCAATGTTACCATTTTCAAAGTCCATGGAAGTTTGGGAAGTTGATCTCCTAATCAAATTTGCTTTACTAGTCCTCCAAATCATTGTTGATTCAGTAGCACCAAGCAAATAGATATGATCATTAAGGTTCATGTCATAGTCTGTTTCATAGTAGTCCAAAGGAACTAACTATGTGACTTAGAAAGTGATTGAACATCCAACTTTCTTAAGACTTTGACACCCAACTCTCCTGGCTTGTCAATATGTGACTTCAATGGCATGTTTCAATCTCGAGTGTGCCCTTCAGGTTTTGTGACTGGGATGCCGAGGATCACAAAACAAGGTGTGAACTAACCATCCAAATATACTTGGTACCCTCAATATTTACCCCTCAATCAATGTGTCTGTTAACCATACGAGCTCCACCGATACTATGATAAATATTAACTTACCCTTTGCCTACCTTATTAAATCCAGGTTAGTGTGTCGGTTAACCACACACGCTCCACTAACGGTTTAAGCAAAGTGCAAAGTGTAATTTCATGGATTAGCACCTTATTCACATTTTCCTAAGTAACTAAGATTGAGAATTTTAAGTGTTTAGTTACTTAGTATTTATCATTAATACTTTTAATGAAAGGAGAATTATAGTCCTTGTCCTACCTGTTCGGCTAACGACCCTCCACCAGTCAAGGAAGCGGTGGGTGTGAGTGGACACCCATTAAGCTGCCATTTTATAGACAACAACCTTATACCCCCCTTATAGACCGGCTTCGTGAATGAGGCCTACTAATGGTAAGACTGACTTGCTCTTATACATATATATATATATATATATATATATATATATATATATATATATATATATATTATTAACTTACAATATTATAAAGTATAAGGGTTGAATTTTAACTTTTAAAATTCTAAGGGCTTAACTTGGAATTAAAGTATTCATGAGAGAAACTTTACAAATTCCAAAACTTGAGGGCAAGTTTTGAAAATATTCAAAACCATTTAATTCCATAACTTATGTGTTTAAAGTAGTTTTAATTAAAACTTTTCAAGTTCCATAACTTGAGGACAAGTTATGGAAGACTTTAAACTATTAAAGAATGTAACTCTTCTTCTTTTGTAACTTATGGAACTAATTAAGGTTACACATTTTTATTATTTAATGAAGTGACTCTTGAACCTCCATAACTTGAGGACAAGTTATGGAGTCATAAAACCATTTAATGAGGACAAGACTCTTCATTTTGTAACCATTGCCAACTTTTATGAGTTTTAAGAAACTTTAATGTGACTTTTCATGTAACTTGAGGACAAGTTACACAAACACATTTTAGAATCCAGTCTTAGATTAAAATGGATCAAAGACACATAATCAATCAACCTTTTTCTATTAATCTAAGCAACTCATATGAACAAGATAATTGGAATCATACTTTTTCATGTAATTAGCATAACACTTAAACTAATACAAAACATGAATCTATTGACAATTATCTTTGAAGTTGGATTAGCATGAACATTACCACATCAAAAACAAGTTTATAAGGTCAAAAACAGCTTAGGGTAATGTTCCTAGTCCAATTCCAGCCAAAACGGTCGAATATATGCTGTCTGGGGGTCCAACTCGGCGAGTTGGATGCATTTTGCCTTGGACTCGTCGAGTCCCTTCATGGACTCGGCGAGTCTGCTGTTCATACAACAACAAAATTCGATTTTTCAGCCATTTTGCAAGTATAACAAGAAAACAAGCCTAGGCTCTGATACCACTGTTGGGTTTTGAGCATTCTAACACTCCTAAGTGTACATGCAACCCTAAATACCTTGGATCTATGTTTTCTCTATTATACATGCAAATATGAATATCCAAGGTATTATACTAACTAGCATACAAAAACTTTGATTCATATGAAATATAGCAAGTTAGAATACATACCTCTTTGATGTAGAATGACTCCATGAAGCTCGAGAGCCTAGTGCCCCAAGTATGACACCTCAAATGGTTCACACAACATCATATGCTTTTGGAATAACTTAGAGAGAAATACACACTTCATGAAAATCGGCTAGCACTCATGTTCATACTCTAGTGGTCGATTTTGTCAACAATAAGATGCTTATATAGTTATTGACAATTAGGGTAAACCCTAATTGTCATGGCTTTCCATTTCCTTGGATCCATGGGTTCAAACATACCATGGAGCATCCATGGAGCATCTTATGGGTTTTAGCCCAACTTGACAATCCATGGAGCATTAGCCCACTATACAAGTATGGGTGATTTACACAATCAACCCATATATTTAATTAGTCTTCTTTTGATCACTTAATTAATTCTAGATTAATTCTTGATCAATACTAATTAAATAATGTTATTAATATATTATAACTTATAATATATTAACAAACCTTAAGTGTTATTTCTCTCATTATAGTCTATCCAAATGCATGATGCCATGCAACCCAAATGGACCATATCGGGTCGGGTCAAGTCTTACCAATTATAGTTATGGACTTAGACATTAATCCAACATCAAGTACATACACGATTTGGTTGAGGACGTTATTTTTGAAATTTTTTGGTGTGCCGAGTTTTCAGCCAAGAAAGAGGCACCTATGAACTTCTTGACAGACCCTTTGGATGGTAGATCAATGCTTAGACCGACTGATGTTCTGATTTTTGGATGGGTAGGATGGAAACACACATATGTGGATCTAACATGGGTTTCCCCTCTTATGCGCTTGGGGAGTGAGGATTTCACTGTATGGCAGGCTGCTTTAAAACATGCATGGAAAATAAACTCATGTTTATACCTTTCATGTTTGATAAATTTGGTTTCTTTGCGCCCGATATTGTGGAGCTCCTAATTGGAGTTCAACAGGTGATGCATAGTAATGTTGTGACCCTAGATCTACGATGTGATTTTCAAAAAAAAAATAGTGTTAATATTCAAAAAGGGTTGCAGTGTAGCTCGTAGCCCATTACCTACTATGTCTATGTATAACTTTTATTAAGATATTTATTTAAAACTTTTAACTTAAAAAAATAAAAAATTAGAAATTATATACCAAAAAGTTTAGGACCTACGCTAATTAAAAATTCCGAAGGACTTACTTTATAGTGTTACACAAAAAAAATGAGAGGTATAACTATAGACAATGGAAAACATAGTATATAAGTCTCACATCTACTCCAATAAGGAAATGGTGGATGGTTTATAAATAGATGTTGCCTCTTTCACACATCTACACCACAAAGTTTGTTGAATTACTTGTAGTCAAAACAATACAAGGAATAACCAATTTGTGCTCGGTCTTCTAACCACCTTTTTTTATGGCGTGTTTGACATTGAGTTTTAGAAGCGTTTACGAGTTTCCAGCTTTTAGCTTTTGACAAAATGCTCTAAATTTAAAAAAAAAAAAAGTTTCGATTGGCAGTACGAGCGTTTAACTTTTAGTTTAAACAAAATGCTCCAAATCTAAAAGCTACTTCATGTAGCATTTAACAAAACACTACTGCGCTTTTGAAATTAATTTCAATAATTATCCTTAAAAATATATTTATTTATATTTAATCAATTATCATTTTATATAATTTTATATATTTCAAAAGCTTCAACCTATTTTTATCAAATAATCATATAACAAATAAAAATTACAGTTTTCCCACTACCAGTTATCCGCTACCCGCTACCACCTTCCGGTTTACAACTATTTTTGTCAAAACACGTTCTAAGTAATTATTTTTTCTATTTGAACTAGTCAGGTTGAACTTGATTTTCTCATGAACCACCTCGTTGAACCTGATTAAAGAATGAATAAGGAACCAGATGTTCACTGAACGAAACATCTTATATGACATCTTAGAATATAAAACAAAACAAATGAATGCGGCACAAGATGTTCAGGATAAGAATAGGTTTCAAAATGTCAAAGCCAATGAAAGCTTGGTCCCAGCTCCTAACCACCCAACCAATCTGCAATAAATCTTCATCTGCATAAATCCTTCCATAAATAGAGGAATATTACCACAATGGTTCTTCATCCTTCTTCCATATAGTTTTTTTCTGAAACAGTTAAAATGTCTTCGAAGACTTTCCTTCTTCTTGCACTTGCTCTGGCCACTATTCTTTTAATTAGCTCTGAAATGGCTGCAGCTAAGAACCTGGAGTCCAACAATGACAGTGAGTAAATTTAATGTTCTTAGATGAAATTGGCTTTTTGTACAGGATGTTTCCATAAAATTCCCAGAATTCTATACATGGATTCATGCAATAAAATGTACATTACTAAAATGATGATTGATGCAGGTGACGTAGAAGATGCAAAGTATGGTGGTGATGACCGTGGATACAACAACGGTGGTGGAGGATACAATAATGGTGGTGGAGGATACAACAACGGTGGTGGAGGTTACAACAATGGTGGTGGAAGATACAACAACGGTGGTGGAAATTACAACAACGGCGGTGGAAGATACAATAACGGTGGTGGACGATACAACGGTGGCGGCCGTGGAGGAGGATATTGCAGATATGGTTGTTGTGGTGGTGGACGTTACTACAATGGAGGGTGCAGGTGTTGCAGCACTTATGCAGAGGCAACTGCATACAAACAAGCTCATGAGGCCCAAACTCACAACTGATATAAGCATTTAAGCTCTATTTCACTATTTGTAGTATATAGCGGCCTTAGTGCTTATGTTTTATAAGTGTGGGTGTATGGTTTTCTGATGAAGTATGAACTTAATAATTCTATAATGAAAATATTATAACACCTTTGTATGTGGGAGTGTACTCCTTTGTTTCTATTGAAACATAGCAGAGACAATGTTCTCTATATAAATGTGAGTTTTAGGTTACTGTTATTTGAATATGAGTTTTAGGTTACAAGACAAAGGAGAATAAAGCAAGGATTTATAAGATAAAATATAAACTAAAATAAAAAAATACAAGAAAATCAAAGGATAAAAATTCTTAACAGATATAGATTTATTATATCCAAGCAATACATAAAAAACAATACAAACACATTTGAAATACAAAATGTAAATATTGAAGAACAAGAGAGAGAAGATGAAAAAATGGAGGAGCATTTTTATGACCAAGAGAACTATATGTCATAGGGTTCATATACATATACATATATTACATATCTAGTACCTATATTTTGCAATAATATTTATACATAACTCTATAATATGTACTGGTTAATGCTCCTTTCCATTAAATTTAATTTGTTTTAAATTTATCGGCAAAACAATTATGAACATAAGTATTCAACATTAAATATTAAACCAATATCAAGATTTAAATAACGAGAGAACTTCCACGTTTTAACATCCCCCACTCAATCTTGACATTGAAACATGATATCAACGATCTTCGACTCCTTGCAAATAAACTAATATTGTCAAACAGGCAGGATTTTGGTAAATATATCAACAACTTGATTAGTTGATTCGATTTCACAGTTTCTATGATTTCTTTTGAAAATTTTTACTTACAAAATTATATAAATGGTCTCTCTGGTTTACCATAAGATCTCAAACTCAGTTGTTACTAACCTGTTTTGACGAAGATGGTCTCTGTTGTTTCCAAAACTTGAACGAAGGGTCCATTTTGCTCACACCGTTACTTTTCCTCCGTTAATAAGAGGGCAATTTGGTCTTTTCACGTTTAGCATGGACTAATTTTGTGATCATGAATAAACCATACGGACAATGTATATAATTTGTCTATATTTTATATTTATGAGTTTGAAACTTTTCCATCACTTTACTTTGTCATTTTGACCATCCACTTTCAACTTTATAAAATGTTACTTTGATCAATTTATTTTCTAAAATTTCGTTTTTATCCCCCGTGGTTCATATATTCTGACTTTTCTTGATAACTTTCGTTCGTTAACTTAATAAAAGTTAATTTTTTGCGTGCCTATTATTATTTATCTATCGGTATAAATTCATGTTCGTCAACTTTTCTAAGTAAATTTAGAATTTTCGTTTGGTAACTTTTTTTTAAAGTTCACTTGTTTTTTTTATATACGTTTCAGTATAAATTCAAATTTGAGTTTGTTTCTACGTTTCAGTATAAATTCAAATTTGAGTTTTTAAAGTTCACTTGTTTTTTTTTATTCTTTGAACCTTTGTTCGTTAACTTAAATATATATATATATATATATATATATATATATATATATATATATATATATATATATATATATATATATAATCTTACATATTTATTTTTATATAGGTGTCGATATAAATTTGAGTTTTCTTTACGTTTTTCTGTACATTTATGTATGTTTCCTACGAATAAGTTTGATCACTTATAATACATTTTCATTTCACGGTATAAACTGGAGTTAGTCACTGGTAAAAACTTTATATATTTTCTTACCAACAAATGCAATGATATCTAACTTTTATCAATACAATCGTCTAAATTCAACTTTTATCACTACAATCAGTAAAAGTGTGATTAAAAGAACTGAATTTTTTAAGTTGAATTTTGATGATTATATTGATAATGATACATCAAAACGTAACAAAATAAGCACGAACGAAAAAAAATAAAAGCATGATTAAAAGTACTGAACTTTTTAAGTTGAATTTTGACGATTATATTGATGGATAATACATCAAAACATTACAAAATAAGTAAGAACGAACAAACAAGCATGTACATAAAAATAAGCATAAAAACGATAAAAAAAATTATGTCGAAACATAGACAAACTAGAATTTATATCGTTACGTGCATAAAAAAGCAAGTAAGATTTTTTAATTAAAGAATGAAAGTTTTAAATTTATATCGAAACGTTGACCACTTTGAATTTATACTCACACATACATAAAAATAAGCACTAAAAAACTTGTTTTTTTAAGTTAATGAACGAAAGTTATTAAGAAAAATCAAATTATATAGATACTATGAGATATAAACACGAAAGTTCAAATAATCAAAATTGTATTATATGTGACCCGACTCATATGTAGTAAATATACATAAAATTAAGCAAGAATATGTAAACAAATTACGTCGACACGTAGAAAAACTCGAATTTATACTGATACGTACATACAAAAACCAAATAAGTTATTATATTTTTTTTCAAAAAGTAAAAACCAAAATTTCTAAATTTTTGTCGAAACATCGACTGCTTTAAAGTTATACCAACACATACATAAAAATAAGCTCGTAAAAAATAGTTTTTCTAAGTTAACGAATGAAAGTTATTAAGGAAAATCAAATTACTGCGGGAGATAAAAACGAGAGTGCAACTAATCAAAAATGTATTATATATGGCATACTCATACATAGGAAAAATATATAAAATTAAACACCAAAACGTAAAAAAAACTAATAAATAAATAAAGTGATTCACACCATAGTTTATGTGAAGAAATGTCAAAAAAGGGAGGGAAGATGATTCATGAAGAAGAAAGAGAAAAAGAAAGTACATACTTCTTTGATACAAGAAAGAAAACATACCAGTTTAACTGAACCCCAATCGTCATCAATGAAGTGCAGTGGGGAACCGCAATTGTCGGTGCGGTGAGGGTGAGGAGTGGAATTCGCCGACACAGTGACGTGAGGAGTTAGAGTCATAGTGGCTTATGCCGAGAGCGAGCGTGATTTTGTGAGGTCTCCGGTAAAAAGCCCTAGTTTGTAATCGATTTTGTAAAAGGGTCATTGGGTTTGCAAAATTATAAGATCACAGCCTTTGTAGTTGACACACACATTTTTACGGGGGTATACTCCATGTTTATTTAATTGTGACATCAAGCTTTTGACATGCAGAATTGCATATCGTAAAACCTTTAAATTTTAGGATATATGACATGTTTTTTATGATATACACTTTCGTGTGTTGATAAACATGGTTCATCGCATCGTCCGACTCGCTGGTACGTCAACTTTTTGGGTTAGGTTACGGTTGGAACAAGAGTTTAATTGTCTCTCTAAACTGGTTATGCTTGGTCATGTTTCATTTGGCGATGTGTCGGTGGCAGTGGATTGTGGCGGAGTGTGTGCTTTAGAATGGTATGACTCCTGTATTTTATCACAAGTGCAAAGTGGGATGTTGATTGGGTTCCTACCAGTTAGTGGAATGATGGCAGTGTGTTTTAGGTTGTTGGATGTTGGTTGGGAGTCATCACACTTGTGGGCGGATGATGGAAAGAACAGTGAGAATCAGTGAGTTTCTCATCCCAATGGCTGAATGGTCTCACGAAGTGTTGTGAGCCATCGTGGATTTCACTTTTTAGGGGGGAGGGCCACAGTTTTGTAGTGGAGACCCAAGTGTGGGTCTGTTAATCGTGTTTCATAGACGTGCATTGTGCAGTATACTATTGTCACTGGCAACTCATTGACCGGCAGGTTGAGTATGACAGTTGTAAGGTGTTGACTTACTGGAGAAGTCATGGTGGTATATTAACAACTTATTATTAGGATTCTTGTTATCAGAATTGTCTTCGTTTTATGATGAGGTTCCATGTGACCTCTCCCCTATATTGTCTATGTCATAGTTGTAACGTCCCAAAATTCATAGCCAAAAATTTCATTTTTAATTAAGTAATATATAAAAACGGTAGTCTAAAAACATCAATAGTGTCATCCAAATCATAATCACACCCAGGTGTGAAAAACCACAACATGTGAAAGGAAAATAGTATCAGAGTAAAATCTCCAAGAATCTCATAATGCGGAAAAATCATTGTGTGATGCACTGCGATCATGCCGGATCCTTTCCTTTTGAAGAAGAAATACATATAACCAAAACTGAAAACCGTAAGCACGAAGCTTAGTGAGTTCCCCAAGCTACCCCATACCATAACAAACCACATACTGCATGGACCAAAAGGAACCAAACATCCATTAAAGCTTCCAATCCATAAATCAATACCCACAACCTTTGCATGGTTGGTCCTCAACCATCAAGTTCAATCCTAGGCTTTTGGAGTTGTTCAATCCTAGCAATTAAAACTTGAAAAACCCCCATGCTTAATTGGATCAAACTTATGCATGCAATATGAATCTTATAATTCCTGAGATGTTACAAATCCCCCCCACTTAAACTATACTTCATCCTCAATTTTTGTCGTAGCAAACCATTCCAGATACTGCTCACACGCCGCTTCCGCAGGCCCCCATTATCTGCTATGAACCCACTAATGTTTCCCACGAGTACTGACACCCTCCACCCTGAGGGTAAAACAATCACCCCGCGCAATCAATGGCCTTCCTAAGGCAACCGAAACTTCTATACTAAACATAACACTCGAATCAATGGCCCACTTCTACCTTCTGAGACCTGAAATCTACAGTAACCTGACTTCCCGACAGCTCGCCCATGCTGAACAACTCTCTGTCAATCTCTCAACTGATGGCAAACCAGTCATAACCCTTCCAACTCTGATCATGCAATGAATCTTTAGAATAATACTTCAAGCCCGGTGAAGAACGAATCCTCAATCTCTCAAATAAAGCCAACCCTACTTCACCTGAAATTCGAAGCCTAAGTCAAAATGGTCTGACTCCCAATAAGATTTTCCACCAAACCAACCTCATAGAGTCTCGCATCACAAAAATTGATTTCAATCCCTTATCACATTACTATCTCGAACGGATCAGATAATCCTTTGAGTAGAAGGTTCATCCCTGCAACGGTTAAACTCAGAAGAGAGCTACGCAACACGGTCAAATCAATTAATCTGAGATTATTTAATCCTGCTTTGAGTGATCTAGCATTACCCAAGAAACCAATTACTCTATCCACTCATGAAATCCTAAAACACAAATACTGCCTGAAACCTTGAAACTGCCCGAAACATTGAATTGCCTGAAACACTGGACTGCCCAAAATAGATTGCTGCCTCCTGGCTGCTTTTCAAAATCCACCGAGACCTCCCTGGTCTCAATTCTTCTTCCAGTCATCTGAGATATCGGGTTCTAGCCTGTTTGCTGAGCCAAAAGACTCCCACACAGTCGCCTCACTCGACTTTCGAACAAAATCCTCATCTGTCAATAGTTGCGATTAGTTATCTTGCCACTATGTCTCTAGCGACCTTCTGATCCAACCGATCGGATCCATACGTCGAATCCTGACATCACCAAATCCAAGGCTAAAAGTGAATGCTACATGACCAAAGGTATCCTTATATCACAAACGATCTTATACGGTCCATCGCTTCCTTCATCCCATGACTGCAGTGGTGTTTCTTACTGTCTTATCACTGGCTCAAATAGGTCTAATCCATCTGGGTAAATTCGTAACCCAATATGTGGATTTTCCATGCCCTCACTATTGCACCAGAACTGGTGGGTACTACGGTTCTTCCCACGATCTACCAACACTCCCATATTGTCTACCAACCTAGTGAATGCTACGACTACCCCCGAGGTCTTACAACACTCTAGCACTATCTGATAACCTTGTGAATGTTACGGCTACACCCGTAGTCTTACAACACTCTAGCACTATTAGCCAACCTCGTGAATGCTATGGTTACCCCTGCAGTCTTACAACACTCTAGCACTATCTGACAACCTTGTGAATGCTACGGCTACACCCACAGTCTTACAACACTTCTAGCACTATTTTCCAACCTAGCGAATGCTACGGCTACCCCCGCAGTCTTACAACACTCTAGCACTATCTGCCAACCTAATGAATGCTACGGCTACCCCCGCAGTCTTACAACAGTCTATTACTGTCTATCAATCATGGTCTTACCGCTTATTACCAATCCGAAGACATACAAAGTCGAGATCACACACGGTCTAACATTCCAAACTGAACTCATGTCCTGACTAGGATCCTCAACCTGGTTCCCGATAGTCTGCTATCACACACTAATCATATGTGGTTCCAAAGTCAGGAAGTTTTTCTGAACTTCCCACCCACACTATTCCCCATTCAAACAGCCACTTGGGCTGCTTTCCCTTCCCCGATGGGGATACGAGCTCATCCTGATTTCATACTTGCTTTTGACCTGGATACTTGAACGGTTCTCCCCCAATTCGATTTGACTAAGTCTCCACAACATACGAGAAAATAGAAGGATTTTCGATCCTTCCGACCTTCGAATGATCGATCTGCTGACAACCGGCGCTTACTCATGCTAGCGATCCATTACTGATAACTCCATATGCCTTGAGATGATACCGTACTCAAATCTTGCAGTCTAATTACCGATACTCAGAGCAAAACTTTGGTAATAGACCACTTCCATTGGCGACCCCATGAGTCAATCTGATCACAATGACTGAATCCATCGAAACCTGATGAGGGTGGATAACCACCCTGCTGACCCCTGACCGCGGACCTTCCACATAATTCCCCTGAATCAATCTCGACTACATCAAAATAACAACCAAAAACAGGGGACATGCAATGCATAAGGATTCGACCTCGTACTACTCCAATTCCTTATGTTCTTATGCTGGGACTAAAACCATAGACATGCTATGATCTGACGAATCTTCACCCCGAGTTCCAGCTTCGGAGAATCTCTGAATTCTAACTATCTACAACCCATGCGAACATAGGACTCCCTGACATTTACAATGGCCAATCACTCATGCACTGACATTTCCATCTTCCTGGTATCGTTCCTCTCCTAGAAACAGTAGTGTGGAACCCCAAAGGTTCTTCAATAGACAACTGATGATCCTATCAGATCAAGGATGAAAAAACTGAACCCTGTCTTTTTTGGAGAGCTAACCCGCTAACCCTGACCAAGGATTCTCCAAGCCATTACCTGAATTGCTTCCGAAACAGACCCTGAATAACAACTGAGCACACTGAACCCGCCCAACAAGATACGACCCACTAACGATTCATTGAAGACTCATGGCATGTAGAATGGTATGAAACAATCGTTGATAATATAACGCAAACAATAGCAAATGACCAAACCAGAGATAATGCTTACCCAACCCAGAACAAAATTCCCAAGCAATATAAATTCGGATAACCAAGGAGAGGCAAAAGATAACATACCCACAATATCTCCTGAAGAAACCCTGAATCTCTCTTCCTGCCGAAGTACCTGCGATGAAACCTGAGTTGCCCTAACGACTAAGCGGGGGCAATTCGCCATGATATGACTAGGCTGATGAGAACGATGGCACAAGTCTACCTCCAATGTGCATTCTCGGAGGAGATGACCCTTCCAACCGCACCTTCCGCACTTAGACCTGCTGCAAACATCCTCATGTACCCCTTCATCCTTTGTGCAACCACCACGACCCCTCGGCTCTCCGACACTCGCTGCAGCCGCACCCAACTGCTCAGTTCGTCAACCCATACCATGATCCCGCTTCCATTTTCCTAGTTTTGTATGCAAACCAATCTCCTTCTCCCGAGTTATCCCGATTACCACATCAACCGCCTAAATAGCCGCGGTCCGACCCTAAAACTTAGCGATCAACCTATCAGTGACACGCCCAATGATGTTGGGTAACTCCTTGCATAGGGCTCACGAAATCTATAAGATGATCCAATCATGCGGTAGCCTCTCCTGAAGACAAGGTGCATAACCCACCTCTGATCCCAAATGACTCGAGCTAACAATAAGATCCTCCTTACTGAAGGATCCTAGGGATCCATATGCATTGGGCTCCAGATGAGCGCTAAATTGCCCCGTAACGATCTCGGCCCGAAAGGCCCTGAGGCGACTGTCATGTAGCTCCAAAATCCCCTCCTTGACCGAACCAAATATCACAGGGGTCTGCTCCATAATATTACGGGTAGTCTCCGACAAGATGAACTCCCGCAGCTGCTCACTAATCTGCTCATCACTCGCCCATGATCCAGAACCAGAACCCGAACCAGAACCACCTCTCTGAGTGCTCATCTCCAGACTAAAAAACCACGAACCAATGATCAAAACAAGCTCAAGGATTCTCGTCCCCTACGCTTCTTAGATTCTCTAAGACTCTCGCTGACTTTCAGTAGTATGAGCCCAATACTACCTTCCACACCTATCTATGTTTTCCTCAGTAATCCTCCCGAATCCTCTAAGTCACTTCTTCAAACTGATACACCCAAAAATCAATTAACCGCACTACTAACCCACTAAATCATATCCTAGGCTTTCCTAGGTTCCCGAACCCACCTAGTCCTCAGTTGCTGAAGGATTCCCATTAATTTCCACTAGCTACCTCATGAATATAGCCACATGCAACAGAGGTCAGATAATCCTCCGAGTAAAAGACTCAATCTTAGAACGGTTGGACTCATACGAGAGCTGCGTAATAGGGTCAAGTCCATCACTCTAAGATTATCCAACCTGTGCCATATGTGACTTAGAATATTCACTTGGTAGCTAACTCACATTGCTAAGAGTCCCAGAAAGCACAAAGCAAGCAACATTCGGACAACGAAAAAACTAACCAACACACTCCAATCAGGATATTCTATCTTCTTATCAGGAATCTGTACCGGCATGCAATTCTAAGGCTCATACAATCAGGCATAACCTAAACATGCCATCCTACCACTGGCTGATCAGTTATATCATGCAAACTACAAGCTCATACAAGAATACAAAGGCATCTTTCCGAGATCGTTAGCTCTAATCTAGCATGTGAATCATATCGTATAATTATAAGAGACATGTATTTGTAATTTGGGAGAACTTACTTGAGCTCGGCCGATTGCACGCATCACACTCCTTTTCTCTTTTTAAATTTTTTTTATAAAAATGATTTTCTTTTGAAAATTTCCATACCAAGTCCTTAGTTCGAGTTCAGACACATCCGAGAGTGTGCCCGAATCCCTCAAACCAAGGCACTGATACCAACTTGTAACGTCCCAAAATTCATAGCAATAAATTTCATTTTTAATTAAGTAATTTATAAAAACGGTAGTATGAAAACATCAATAGCGTCATCCAAATTATAATAAAACCCAACTGTCAAAAACCACAATATGTCAAAGTAAAATAAAATCAGAGTAAAATCCCCAAGATTCTCATAATGCAGAAAAATCATAATGTGATGCGTTGTGATCATGCCAGCTCCTTTCCTTTTGAAGAAGAAGTGCCTGACACAAAAAATGAAAACCGTAAGCACGAAGCTTAGTGAGTTCCCCAAGCTACCCCATACCATAACAAACTTCATACTGGGCCCCCGTCCGACATCATGCTCTTCCTGGCATCAGTCCCCGCCTGGCATCGAGCCCTACTCGGTATACAAATCTGTTGATCCCAGGCCTTGCCTGTCACTAGGCCTCGACCGCTATACATATACAATCAATATCACACAATCATACAAACACATAAACCATACATACATAGTACTATATGTTCTAGTCCTAAGGCCTCGCCTATCATGGGCCCCGCCGCTACTCTGCTAATGATGAGATATGAATCTCCGTCCATACTCAGCTAGTGATGAGATACGTGACCCCGACCACAATCACCTCCCTAACCAGGCACATACAAGTATCACACAGACAACAAGTATAACTAAACATGCACATACTCATTCGGGTACCACCCGACATCGAACCGTAGTCCGAAAACACATATAAACATTCATCGGGCACCGCCCAACATCGGAGCTTAGTCCGGAAAACATACAATCTTAAATACGGGCCGAAATTGGTGCCTTTGACCCGTTCATACAGGAGGAAACTCACCTGAAATGCTGAAGCTCACTACAAGAAATCCCTAGCTGCAGCCCTACCGACTCCCCGAGCTATCAATACCAAAATATCACCCAATTAGCAGTTATGTTCCAAACCATGATCCATAATCCTTACTTGGGGTGAAATGACTGTTTCACCCCTTCCCAACAAAACTCACAACCAAGGCCCAAGCCCAAAACCAACAAGGCATAAAACTATAAAATCTATAAAAGCCCACTAATGACCCAATTTTCCAAATTTTGCCCACCCCCATTTGGGCCTTACCCAAAAGCCCAAAAATTCCTAGTCCAATAATAACTCTCCGATGGCTCAAAGATCCAAGCCCATTGTGCCCACTAAAGTCCAAAAACATTGGGCCCAACAAGGATGGGCCCAATAAAAAATATTGGCCCAACTAGACATCTCCAAATAAAAGTGCAAAACTCTAAGAACCCTGTAACCAAAAAGCCCAACACGCGAAAAATCCAATCCAAGTCAGAAGCCCAAGATGAACAAGCCCAAGAATCCCACTATTGGACCGGACGTAGGGCATTCCCCTGTGGAACGCTCAGCGTTCGTTTCTTGACTGTTGATCGTGACTCGATGTCGGAACGCACGACGTTCCTGATATAAACGCGCTGCATTCCCGACCAGGGACCGAAAATTACATTTATGTCTTAATACTTTATGTCTAAAGCTCAAATCTTGAAAATAGCTTCCTATCAGAGTCTTAATCCATAAAGTCCTCAACTTGGCACCTTTGCATGGCCCAAAAGGACCCAATCCTAGGCTTTTAGAGTGGCTCAAACTCCCAAAGAGTATCCACATGATCATCAGAAGCACAAAACAAGCCCTAATCTAGATCATAAGCTATAAGATAGCAAGATAGAAACTTTATACCTTCTGAGACTTGCAAATGAGCTAGAGAACCTGGATCCAAAAGCTCTTCGTTGAGATGAACGCTATGGAACCCTGGGCGTTACCCTATGGAACCCTGGGCATACTAGACTGGTTGGGAGTTACCCTATGGAACCCTGGGCGTTCGTTTCCTGACCATTGATCGTGACTCGACACGAGAACGCACGACGTTCATGAGATGAACGCGCTGCATTCCCGACCAGGGACCAAAAATTACATTTATGTCTTAATACTTTAAGTCTAAATCTCAAATCTTGAAAATAGCTTCCTATCAGAGTCTTAATCTATAAAGTCGTCAACTTGACACCTTTGCATGGCCCAAAAGGACCCAAACATCCATTGAAGCTTCCAATCCATAAATCAAGACCCACAACCTTTGTATGGTTGGTCCTCAACCATCAAGTTACCATTTTTATGACTCTAACAACTCAGAAATGTGAGGATCTTCAATCCTAGGCTTTTAGAGTGGCTCAAACTCCCAAAGAGTATCCACATGATCATCAGAAGCACAAAACAAGCCCTAATCTAGATCATAAGCTATAAGATAGCAAGATAGAAACTTTATACCTTCTGAGACTTGCAAATGAGCTGGAGAACCTGGATCCAAAAGCTCTTCGTTGAAAAATGAGACTCCAAGGTGATCATTCATCTTCAAGAACACCAAAATACACTTAAAGATGGTCTTCCAAGCTCACACACTCACAATTAGGGTTAGAGTTTCGAAAAGAGTCTTAAGGAACAGTGAAGTCTGAGAGAATGAAGAGCCTCGGGTCTTAAGTTGTTTAAATAGTGCACACTTAGTGTGTTTGAGTACAGACGGCGGACGCCCTACATTCCTCCGTGGAACGCCCTGTGTTGTCTTGGCCTCCGTGTCCAATTTCATGCACTAAAGGGTGAGCGTTCAAGATATGAACGCCCAAGTTCGAGCCTTCCCCTAACAACAAGATAGCAATTAAAAGTTCTAAGCTTGAAAAACCTCCACTCTTAATTAGATCAAACTTATGCATGCAATATGAATCTTATAATTCCCGAGATATTATAATAGTGGTGTGCATACTAGACTGGTTGGGCGTTACCCTATGGAACCCTGGGCGTTCGTTTCCTGGCCGTTGATCGTGACTCGACGCGGGAACGCACGGTGTTCCTGAGTTGAACGCGCTGCATTCTCGACCATGGACCAAAAATTACATTTATGTCTTAATACTTTAAGTCCAAATCTCAAATCTTGAAAATAGCTTCCTATCAGAGTCTTAATCTATAAAGTCCTCAACTTGACACCTTTGCATGGCCTAAAAGGACCCAAACATCCATTGAAGCTTCCAATCCATAAATCAAGACCCACAACCTTTGTATGGTTGGTCCTCAACCATCAAGTTACCATTTTTATGACTCTAACAACTCAGAAATGTGAGGATCTTCAATCCTAGGCTTTTAGAGTGGCTCAACCTCCCAAAGAGTATCCACATGATCATCAGAAGCACAAAACAACCCCTAATCTAGATCATAAGCTATAAGATAGCAAGATAGAAACTTTATACCTTCTGAGATTTGCAAATGAGCTGGAGAACCTGGATCCAAAAGCTCTTCGTTGAAAACTGAGACTCCAAGGTGATCATTCATCTTCAAGAACACCAAAATACACTTAAAGATGGTCTTCCAAGCTCACACACTCACAATTAGGGTTAGAGTTTCGAAAAGAGTCTTAAGGAACAGTGAAGTCTGAGAGAATGAAGAGCCTTGGGTCTTAAGCTGTTTAAATAGTGCACACTTAGTGTTTTTAGTATAGACGGCGGACGCCCTATACTCCTCCGTGGAACGCCCCGTGTTGTCTTGGCCTCCGTGTCCAATTTCATCCACTGAAGGTTGAGCGTTCAAGATATGAACGCCCAAGTTCGAGCCTTCCCCTAAAAAAAAGATAGCAATTCAAAGTTCTAAGCTTGAAGAACCTCCACTCTTAATTAGATCAAACTTATGCATGCAATATGAATCTTAGAATTCCCGAGATGTTACAATAGTGGTGTGCATACTAGACTGGCTGGGCGTTACCCTATGGAACCCTGGGCGTTCGTTTCCTGACCGTTGATCGTGACTCGACGCCAGAACGCACGACGTTCCTGAGATGAACACACTGTGTTCCCAAACAGGGACCAAAAATTACATTTATATCTTAATACTTTAATTCCAAAGCTCGAATCTTCAAAATAGCTTCCTATCAGAGTCTTAATCCATAAAGTCCTCAACTCGGCACCTTTTCATGGCCCAAAAGGACCCAAACATCCATTAAAGGTTCCAATCGATGAATCAAGACCCACAACCTTTGCATGGTTGGTCCTCGACCATCAAGTTACCATTTTTATAACTCTGACAACTCAGAAATGTGATGATCTTCAATCCTAGGCTTTTGTAGTGGCTCAAACTCCCAAAGAGTATCCACATGATCATAAGAAGCACAGAACAAGACCTAAT
The DNA here is from genome assembly GCF_052849685.1 of Lactuca virosa. Classification (NCBI taxonomy): domain Eukaryota; kingdom Viridiplantae; phylum Streptophyta; class Magnoliopsida; order Asterales; family Asteraceae; genus Lactuca; species Lactuca virosa. The sequence goes on from NC_136432.1 coordinate 191,953,928, forward strand.
CTAGATCTTAAGTTATAAGATAGCAAGATAGAAACTTTATACCTTCTGAGACTTGCAAATGAGCTGGAGAACCTGGATCCAAAAGCTCCTCTGTAACGACGTGAAATTATCAAACATTTTTTTTTCATTTAAAAAAAAACACATTAAATTCTCATTTCACCATCTCAAAACAAAAGTATCCAAAATCATATCACAATGTAATTCACAATCCCATAATCATTAAAACATCTCCCGCCAGTGTGTACAATCATGTTGGTGCCTTGCTGCGATGCTCGGAACTACCTGAAACACATAACACATAACACGGTAAGCATAAAGCTTATTGAGTTCCCCAAAATACCACACACATCTCATCATCCACTCGAGGCTATAACTCAATAATACCCTCCGGTCAATGTGTCTCAGTGGGACCCTCCGGACCCACAACTCAGATGGACCCTCTGGTCCCTCAACTCAGCAGCTCAGTATAATACACAGTAAGCATATCACATAACAAATAGCAGGTTATCTCAATGCACATCTCATTCACATAAGACCCTCTGGTCACACATAAAAATACCACACAAGGTAAGTATATTGAGGAGACTCACCTCGTAAGCTAGCAAAAGATAATCTCGAACTCGGAATCTCGAACTCTACCCACCAGCCTAGCTTCCGCCTAGTACATAATAATTATCCCTAATCAATCTTGGCTCTCAAGAACTAGACTAACCCTTTTACACTCACAGAAGGGTGAAAAGACCATTTTATCCCTCCGTAGGATTAATAGTCCACACTTTTGACCAAACCCTAAAAGTCAACAAAAGTCCACGCCAGGGAGTACGCTGCGCGTACTCGATCTCTACGTTGCGCGTACTCGGCTACCATGTAGGCATCGGGGATGCTCGACCCCTACGCCGCGCGTACTTGGATTACGCCCAGCGTACGCCCCAGTTTCACTCTTCTCACATTTTTGGTCTTAACCAGTTAAGACATAGGCTCATATCTCAAATCTGGACTCTCTAATGTCTCTTAATCCATAAAGTAATTGACTTTAAGCCTTTGCATGGCTGATTAGGCACCATCTTCCAAAATATACACTTTTTTTATCTCAAAGATCTAATAACTCATGCATGGAGTGATTTCACCAACCAAGATTGGATTTTTATGACATAACACTACTCATACACTCAAAAGAGGTTAGTCCTAGTCTCTGGAGTTCAAGATCTCATCAAGACGCCACCTTTTTTGGACAAAACCCAAAAATGCTCAAATAACATGATCATAACAAAGGAAAGGCAACGTCTGAAGCTTTATACCTCAATAAGAAGCTTCCCACTCATATTTGCTCAGATCTAGAAGCTTGGACTCCAACTCCAACTTCTTCAAGACCTTCTCTTCTCTTTAAAACCACACAAACACTCTCAAGGCTCAAACACATACACATAAGCTCTAGAAAAGAGGTTAGGGCACTCTTAGGGTTTTTTCTCTGGGAATGGTGGCCAGAAATGAGGCCATCATATCCCTTATATAGGGGACTCACCCCAAATTAGGGTTGCACTCTGGGCCTATTACGCCCAACGTAGTCACGGGTACGCCCAGCGTCCTAAGTGGTCTCCGCATCACATGCACGCTGACGATTACGCTAAGCATACACCTCATGTACGCCCTGCATACTCGTTTTACACTCTTTTATAATAAGGACCAAAAATGACAATAGCTCAATAGATCAAGGTTCTCGAAGTATACCTGGACTCGGGATGCTACAATTCTCCCCCATTAGAATCAGACTTCTCCCTCAAAAGTCATGCTCCTCAAATAGCTCCGGATGCTGCTCCCGCATCTCGGACTCTGGCTCCCAAATTATATCGGACCCTTTCCGATGTTGCCACTGAACCTGAACCAGGGGCACCTCTTTGTTCCTCAAAACCTTCACCTTTCGATCCATAATTTCGATCGGTTTCACGATATAATTCAGGCTTGCATCCACCTGAATGTCCTCTAGTGGCACTACTGTCGTCTCATCGGCCACACACTTCCTCAACTGAGACACGTGGAAGGTGTTATGGATCTGGCTCAACTCCGCAGGTAGCTCCAAGCGGTATGCTACCTTACCCACTCTAGCGATCACCCTGAAAGGACCGATGTATTGGGGCCCCAACTTGACCCTCTTCCTAAACTGTATTACCCTTTTCCACCGGGATACCCTCAGGAGAACGAAATCTCCAACCTGAAACTCGAGTTCGGATCGTCTCCTGTCCACGAAACTCTTCTGGCGACTCTGAGTCATCAGTAATCTCTGTCTGACCTGCTGAATCTGCTCAGTCATCTTGAACACTATCTCAGTGCCACCCATCACTCGCTGCCCTACCTCTCCCATAAAGGAGCTCAAAAGGAGGCATGCTGATACTGGAATGGTGGCTGTTGTTGTAAGAAAACTCAGCCATGGGTAGGTATGTGTCCCAACTTCCACCGAAGTCCATAACACATGCTCAAAGCATGTCCTCGAGCGTCTGAATCGTCCGCTCACTCTGTCCGTCTGTCTGTGGGTGGTAGGCTGTGCTAAAATGCAATCGCGTACCCAACTGCTCATGGAACTTTTTCCAGAATCTGGAAGTAAATCGCACATCCCGATTTGACACTATAAATATCGGCACCCCATGCCGAGCTACCACCTCTCTCACATATATCTCTTCCAGCTTCTCTGCGGAAGAGCTCTCACTAATAGCAAGAAACTGAGCGCTCTTTGTCAACCGGTCCACAATCACCCAAATCGCGTAGACACCCCGCGCGGTCATCGGCAACTTGGTGATAAAATCCATAGAAATTTGTTCCCACTTCCACTGGGGAACCTCCAGTGGCTGCAACATGCCATGAGGACGTTGGTGCTCGGCCTTAACCCGACGATAGGTCAAGCACCTTTCGACTACCCACGCAACGTCGCTCTTCATACAGGTCCACCAATAATCTCTCTTCAGGTCCAAATACATCTTAGTGTCCCCGGGATGGATTGAGAATCTCGATCTATGCGCCTCCTCCATCAGTGTACGTCGAGCTCCGCCCGTATAGGGCACCCAAATCCTCCCCTGAAAGGTCATAAGTCATCGGCTATCTGTTACAAACTCGGACACCTGCTCAATTACCCGCTCCCTCTTGCGGTTCTCCGGTCTCACGGCCTCCGCCTGGGCCTCTCGAATGATATCTAAGACTGGAGTCATCACAGTCATTCTCACACACACGTCTCGGATCGGGGTACTCTCTGCTCTACGACTCAGGGCGTCGGCTACCACATTAGCCTTGTCCGGATGATACAGGATCTCGCAGTCGTAATCTTTCACCACATCCAACCATCTCATCTGTCTCATGTTAAGGTTGGGCTGATCCATAAGATACTTCAAACTATTTTGGTCCGTGTATATGGTACACCGAACCCCGTACAGATAGTGACGCCAGATCTTGAAGGCAAACACCATTGCCCCCAGCTCCAGATCATGGGTGGGATATCTCGTCTCATGAAGCTTCAACTGCCTCGATGCGTACACTATCACGTGCCCTCTTTGCATCAGGACCGCACCCATGCCCGTAATAGATGCATCGCAATAAACCACAAAATCCTCCATTCCCTCCGGAAGGGCAAACATGGGAGCCTCCCACAATCTCTGGCGAAGGGTCTCAAATGAGGTCTATTGCTCGGTACCCCAAGTAAACGCAACGCCTTTCCGGTTCAAACTGGTGAGAGGGACAACAATCTTGGAGAAATCTAGGATAAATCTCCGATAGTATCCGGCCAGTCCCAGAAAACTCCTGATCTCAGTGGGGGATCTCGGCACCTCCCATCTCATAACTGCCTCAATCTTGGCCGGATCGACCAAAATACCATTCTGGTTAACGAGGTGTCCCAGGAACTGGACCTCTCGTAACCAGAAATCACACTTGGAGAACTTGGCATAGAGCCTCTCCGATCTTAGTATACCCAGAATCTCTCTCAGATGCTCCTCATGTTTCCCTCTGGACCTCGAATACACCAAAATATCGTCGATGAACACAATCACCGAACGATCCAGCATGGGCCTACACACCCGGTCCATGAACGCTTCCGGTGCGTTGGTGAGCCCGAAAGGCATCACCACAAACTCATAGTATCCATAACGTGTCCTGAAGGCCGTCTTCTGGACATCCTCTTCGCGGACTCTCATCTGATGATACCCAAACCTCATATTGATCTTGGAAACCCAATACGCCCCCTGCAACTGATCAAACAAATCGTCGATCCTCGGAACTTGGTAACGGTTCTTGAGCGTCAACTTGTTCAACTCCCGGTAATGAATGCACATCCGATGTAAACCATCCTTTTTCTTTACAAAAAGGATCGGGGCTCCCCACAGCGAGCTACTCGGCCTGATAAACCCCTTCCCCAACAGCTCCTGCAGCTGTGAGGATAACTCATGCATCTCTGGAGACGCAATGCGATAAGGTGCCTTGGCAATAGGCATCGCTCCCGGCACCAAATCGATCTGAAACTCTACCTACCTCTCGGGAGGCACTCCCGGCAAGTCCTCGGGAAAAACATCTGGAAACTCGCGCACTATCGGAACCTCGGTGATAGAACTCGATCTCCCTGCCAAAGCCCGCGTATCCATCACATACGCCAAAAATCTCATACAATCCTGTTGTAGACTCTGTCTCGCTCTGGCGGCCGAACAAAATGCCGACCCAGATCGGGTACCCTCGCCATATACTGTAAGCACTCCCCCACCAGGGTCTCGTATGGTCACCAGCTGACGCTCACAGTCGATTATAGCTCCAAATCGACTTAACCAGTCCATGCCCACGATGGCACAGACGTCCCTCATCGCGATCGGTACTAGATCAATCGGAAACTCAACTCCGAAAATCTCAAGCACACATCCACGAATCACATCAGTCACAAATACCGTGTGCTCATCGGCTATGGACACTCTCAGAGGTCAACTCAACGCCTCTCGTCGGATACTGATATGACGACTAAATGCTAATGATACAAAGGATCGACTCGCACCCGAGTAAAATAACACCAAGGCAGGCACAGAAGTCATAAGAAAAGTACCTATAGACAATCACAATATAAGCATAAAATATCTCAAAAGAATATAATAAGAACACGTACCAGCCACAACATCAGGTGTTGCACGGACCTCCTCTGTTGTCAGCTGAAAAGCTCTCCCACAAACCCTCGGTGTCTCGGCCTTCGCTGGCCGAATCTCAGTAGCACGCACAGAAGTAGGCGCAGATCCCTGGGCTGATCCCTGCACGAGCTGAGGGCACTCGGCCTTTCGGTGGCCGGTCTGGTTGCAATCAAAGAAAACCGAGAATCCATTGGGGGAATCCTTCGCGATATGCCCCTCCTTGCCGCATTTGTAGCAAATCCCCGAACGACAAGAACTCTCGTGACTCTTGCCGCACTTGCCACAAGTGCGGCCCTTCTGGCCCCCAACTCTGGAATCAGCGGGCTTGGCCCGCTTCGTTGTCGGCTGCGACTGCACTGGTCTCTGGTCCCTCCCCCGGGACTCCTCCTCCTCCTCCCTGGTTTGTAACTCAAGCTCAATCTCCCTCCTCCTGGAATTAGCCTGAAGCTCGACCAATGTCCTATACGACGAGTTCGCCACGAACTCTCGTATGTCCCTCCTCAGTATGCTCAGATATCGGCTCACACGTGCCTGCTCAATGGACACGTGTTCAGGGCAAAACATCGCCCTCTCATGGAACATCCTCGAAATCTCAGTCACTGATTCTGTCTTCTGCTTTAGAGATAGAAACTCCTGTTCCAAACGTTCTCTTTCCACCGAGGAACATACTCGTCTCGGAACATCTGAACAAACCTCTCCCATGTCTCTGCAGCATGATCTGCAGGGGTAAAACCAGCTGTCACAAACTTCCACCAGTCCTTCGCTCCCAAGCGAAGCTGGTTCAGTGCAAACAGGACTCTGAAGTGGTCGGGGCATGAACACGTATAAAAACACCCCTCGATATCAGAGATCCACCTCATCGCAGCAATCGGATCCTGCATCCCATCAAACTCTGGTGGCTTCGTGTTGCTGAACTCTCGAAACAGCAACGAGTCACCTCCCTGAGGCCTAGCAGCAGCGACGGCTGTAGTGGTCGCGGCAGCAGCAGCCTCAGTGATAGCAGTGTATCGCTCATCGAACGTCTGTATCAAGGTGGTCTTGATAGACCCAAACATCTCTGGAATCTCTGCTCGGATAGCTGCAGCCATCTCCTCGTGGATCATCCTCTGTATCTCCTCATCACTACTCCCACTTCTACCAGGGTTATGGCGTGTACCCACCATGATGTCTCTGAAACACAACACAAAATCATCAGAGACTCGCTCGAGCATACTCACACTCGATCACCCGCCCCTACTTGTTTCTTAGCACCTTAAGGATTCTTACTTGGACTGCTCACTGATCCGGTGCTTCCAGTAGTACGGGCCCAATACTACCTTCTACACCGCGTCAATGTTCACCCCAAGTCCTCCTCCTCGGATCCCTATTACAAGTACTCTATGCCTCACCAGCTACTCTCACAGTAGTCCTCTCATTGGCTCGCTCCTGCTAGATACTCGTACTCAAAACAAATCACTGATAGCAGAAATCCCTAGGATAAGGCATTACAAATCAGGCCACCCTAGTCCTAATATATGAATTATCTAGCCTATTCTCTAGCATGCATTATATCTCATAAAATATCTTGTAACACAAAATGAGGGTATTTTGGGAAATCACCGCTCGGGCTCTAGCTAATTGTACACACTGCTCCGGCTCGTCTTCTCTTAAACTCTTTCTTATTTGTAGAAAAATTTATCTCTGTTGAAAATCTTTCTCAAATCCTCAGTTTGAGTCCAAACACACCCGAGGGTGCATCCGAATCCCTCAAACCAAGGCTCTGATACCAACTTATAACGACGTGAAATTTTCAAACAATTTTTTTTCATTTAAAAAAAACACATTAAATTCTCATTTCACCATCTCAAAACACAAGTATCCAAAATCATATCACAATGTAATTCACAATCCCAGAATCATAAAAACATCTCCGGCTAGTGTGTACAATCATGGAGGTGCCTTGCCGCGATCCTCGGAACTACCTAAAACACATAACACATAACACGGTAAGCATAAAGCTTAGTGAGTTCCCCAAAATACTACACACAGCACATCAGCCACTCGAGGCTATAACTCAATAAGACCCTCCGGTCAATGTGTCTCAGTGGGACCATCCGGTCCCACAACTCAGATGGACCCTCTGGTCCCTCAACTCAATAGCTCAGTATAATACACAGTAAGCATATCTCATAACAAATAGCAGGATATCTCAATACACATCTCATTCACATAAGACCCTCTGGTCACACACAAAATTACCACACAAGGTAAGTATAGTGAGAAGACTCACCTCGCAAGCTAGCAAAAGAATACCTCGAACTCGGAATCTCGAACTCTACCCACCAGCCTAGCTTCCGCCTAGCACATAATAATTATCCCTAATCAATATTGGCTCTCAAGAACTAGACTAACCCTTTTACACTCACAGAAGGGTGAAAATATCATTTTACCCCTCCATAGGCTTAATAGTCCACACTTTTGATCAAACCCTAAAAGTCAACAAAAGTGAACGGCAGGGAGTACGCTGCGCGTACTCGGCTGCCATGCAGGCATCGGGGATGCTAGACCCCTACGCTGCTCGTACTGGGATTACGCCCAGCGTACGCCCCAGTTTCACTCTTCTCACATTTTTGGTCTTAACCAGTTAAGACATAGGCTCATATCTCAAATCTGGACTCTCTAATGTCTCTTAATCCATAAAGTCATTGACTTTAAGCCTTTGCATGGCTGATTAGGCACCATCCTCCAAAATATACACTCTTTTGTCTCAAAGATCTCATAACTCATGCATGGAGTGATTTCACTAACTAAGATTGGATTTTATGACATAACACTACACATACACTCAAAAGGGGTTGGTCCTAGTCTCTGGAGTTCAAGATCTCATTAAGACTCCACCTTTTTGGGAAAAAACCCTAAAATGCTCAAATAACATGCTCATAACAAAGGAAAGGCAAAGTCTGAAGCTTTATACCTCAATAAGAAGCTTCCTACTCAGATTTGCTCGGATCTAGAAGCTTGGACTCCAACTCCTCCTTCTTCAAGACCTTCTCTTCTCTTCAAAACAACACAAACACTCTCAAGGCTCAAACACACACATACAAGCTCTAGAACAGAGGTTAGGGAACTCTTAGGGTTTTCTCTTTGGGAATGGTGGCCAGAAATGAGGCCATCATATCCCTTATATAGGGGACTCACCCCAAATTAGGGTTGCACTCTGGGCCAAGTACGCCCAGCGTACTAGGTGGTCTCCGCATCACATGCACGCTGACGAGTATGCTAAGCCTACACCTCAGTTATGCCCCACATACTCGTTTCTCAATCTTTTATAATAAGGACCAAAAATGACAATAGCTCAATAGATCAAGGTTCTCAAAGTATACATGGACTCGGGATGTTACATCCTCCTTGATCAATGAGGCTCCAAGGTGATCGTTCTTCTTCAAGAACACCAAAATACACTCAAAGATGGTCTTCCAAGATCACACACTCACAATTAGGGTTAGGGTTTCGAAAAGAGGCTTAAGGTATAGTGGAGGGTGAGAGAATGAAGAGCCTTGGGTCTTAAGTTGTTTAAATAGTGCACACTTATGGTTTTTGAGTGCAGACAGAGAACGCCCTACGTTCCTCCCTGGAATGCCCCGCGTTCGTCTTGGCCTCCGCGTCCAACTTCATGCACTGAACGCTGAGCGTTCAAGATATGAACGCCCCACGTTCGAGCCTTGCCTCCAATACCAAGATAGCAATTAAAAGTTCTAAGCTTTAAAAACATCCATGCTTAATTATATCAAACTTATGCATGCAATATGAATCTTATAATTCCCGAGATGTTACAATAGTGGTGTGCATACTAGACTGGCTTAGTCTTAGTAGTTGATAGATGTCATGAATATTTTTAGGACTAATGTGATAATCCTTGGGTCACTGATGACCCATAGTTTTTTGGATTGACATAGGGGTATAGGTATGCTGGTTTCACTACAAACAAAATGACATTTAGTGGCACACGTTTTTAAGGGCATATATTTTTTATGTCACCATAGTATGTTTTTAGTGACATATTTTATGTGCCACTATAAACTTAATAGATTTAGTGACACTTAAAAATTTATGTCATTAATATAATACTAATCAGTGGCATAAAAATATTAAATGCGACGGAAAACTCTTTTTTTTGTGTAATATATTTCTTTATATGCCACTAAAGTTTTATTGTATGATTTTACTAATTTATTTTGTGCCACTAAAAAATTGAATTTCCGCTTCATATTCCCCTCTCCAAAAATGAACTGCCGTTTATTTCCAAAAAAAACATATATATGGAATTTGACGCTTCCCCCATTTATCATACAGTAATTGACCGTATTTCACAACTCAGAGCGTCATACCATCATCATAGATCCCCAAGTCCGAGTATGGATCTAATTTAGAGTATGCCTTTATAACCTATAAGTCTTCAATTAATTTGAGTATAGCCCTAATTTTGAATTTCAAACTTCTAAGTCTTCGATTGATTTGATTATGTCACTATAAGCCATCGATCGTGTTGAATGATTCAATTGAAGAAAAAACCGTTGTCTACTGATATCATCATATCCATGACAAATATCGATAATCGTTGTTGAAGAGGAAGTGAAAGTTAGGGATTGAGGGATTTAAATCGACGATAGTAGTTTGCTGAGAATAATTTTCATAGAACGGGAAGATCGTGGATGTATACTAAGGAGGTAACACTAGTGGATTCTGATGAACGACGACAGTAGTTTGCTGTTGGATTCTCCATTAGCACTAGTGAATTCTGATAAACAACTACAGGTACATGAGGTTATTTCTTGAGGCGTGCATATATTCATCTAAATCTTGTAATAACAACATTAGGTTGTTATTTCTTAAGAAATAATAGCCAAAATTGTAAAGCTTGCTTAAAAATTGAATAGATGTCTCTTGTTCACATATATCATGTTTAAACATCAATCTAATTGATTTTTGATGGTAGCTACAAGTAGAACATTCTAATTTATGTGGCTAAACTAGTTTTTGAGCACATTTGTATGAAATTCTTAACCTAATGAGCTAGATTATGAAACTTACCGGACTTGCAGGTTTTGTTTGAAATCTTCTAAATATGTAGTGGTATACATAAATTTAATGTTTTTCTAAGCTTTAAGTGTGAGAATGATTTCCTTGATCTAAGTTGAATGCACTAAGATATGATTAAGTCTTCTTGGCAAGTTGAAGTTTCTATTTTCTTTATTCAATATTTTTCTATGGTAAATGCTCTTTGTTTATAGGCCTTTATTGTCACTTAGTTTTTTTTTTGCAAATCAATGTTATTAATATTTTGCCTTTTTGAATCTTTAAATCTTTTTAGTAGTTAATAGGGTTAAAGTATTTAATTGCTAATTTGTGCCATTGCTTTTTTTTTTGGCAAATCAGTTTTGACACATTGCCTCTTTGTAATTGTTAATAGGATTACAATATTTAATTGTTTTGTTAGTTAAAGTTTAAGATATTTTTTACAAATATATGTTGCTATTTCGGATTTTCTTACAATGTTTTTTTTGCAAACATGCTTACTAAGGAGTATTTGAAAGCTTAGCAGAGTATTTTAATGGTTTTATGCACAAGTTTAGTCCAAATTCGGTAATTCATTCTTATGTTAATAGGTTCAAATCCAATTTTTAAAGTTATTTTGGCTTCTGTCATCTCTGTTTTTGTCTGATAAATATTCTAATTTTTGAAGTTATTTTTTTTCTTTTTATTTGAAGAGTTCTATTATTTCAATTTTAGTTATATCAACCAATCAGAATGTTTTCCTCCTTCTTAGTAAAATACATTTAATCTATGATAATGTCTCTTTTTCAATTAGATATTAATAAATAACAATATATCATTGTTAGTAGGGTGTAGCTTAAACCCATTATTTTATTGGGTTGAAGAAACACTATTGTTATAAATCATATGAAAATATGATGTCTTTTGAGCAATCTAATCAATTAGAACTTCAACCAGTACATGGATGTACGTCTACCTCTTTGCATTTACTGGTTTTTTTTTTTCATATTTTTTTGTATTGAATCCATTAGAGGTGGATGATCTTAGAGTTTCTTATATTGTGAGTATCGAAGTGCAAAACCATATGTAATACTAGAAAGAGAAAAAATAGCGATATTGTTGTGGAAAATCACAATTTTCCAACGGGGAAATGATCAATAACTTGGCTGCTTTTAGTAGGGGTGCCACATCTTTCTCCATCAATATCTTTTGAACAAATTCAGTGAAGTATTATAAGAAAACAAATATTATAATTTTATATAGAATTAAAATAAAAAACTAACCTATCATCATAGCCCATGTAGTATGTACTAAATTTGGGTACGTATTTATGTTTATACATCAATTAATTGTTATTTGTTTTATTCTTATCATTATCATTATTATTCATTATCATTATTATTCTTGAAACAACTTGTGATATTTGAATATGTAATATTCATAGTGTTACCTTTTATGGACATGATTTGTAGCCTTATACTCAACCACCATCTTCCAGTTGGGTTTCTAGCAAAAAATTAATAACTTTTCACTTTGCTGGACAATATTCAAATGTATTATCCACAGCTGCTTGTCCTCCAAGAGAAAACCAGCTAACATATGTAAGAAACACCCCCAACTTCCATACCTAATGCCCATAAGTTTCTCAAGTTAAAAAAAATAAAAAAATAAGTCTTATTTTAATGCAAAAGCAAAACAAAACTAACCCTTTTTCATCTATATTTTCTCCAAGTACCCACTGCCACATGTAAGAAAAGTCTCTATCTTTTTCCTTCTACGTCCAGGGTACAACTTCTTAAACAAAACGAGTGCTTGGATTACTGATGATATGCACTCCACATACCTAGTCAAGACATTTCATGAGCCCCTTGAATGGTAAAATTGTCATCTACTATCATTCAGTCCAGAAAAGAAATATTCTTACTTGTGCTCAATGAAAATTTCAACAAACAACTATGTAGGATTGAGAATCTCCAACAATCACTACTAGAATATATGCCTTTAATGACATGCAATTCACGACACTCGTTCATTTATGATACGCAATAGAGAGTGACCTTAAAATAGTGTCATCTCTCCAAAAATTTTAAGGGTTTAGGTCACGCATTATTGCGTGCGCTTAAATTAGCGTCTCAAGAAAAAAAATTAAAAACACGGAGGGCGCTTTATCTTAAACGCGCGTCCTCTGTCACCGTCGCTTTATAATTTTAGTGAAACGCGGCTTGAGTAGATAACGGGGGAAACGAAACCCTAAAATTTTGAAAACCCGCCTTGTTTTTTTCTACCTTCTTCCTTTCATCTTCACAATCTACTCTAGGCTCTTGTTTCTCTATTGTGAGAAGTGACGGAAAGAGGGGAGAGTGGGATGGATCCGCCGGTGATAATGAACGGAGGTGCTTTCCGGTCAATTTCAGAGATGGCGTTGTCGATTTCGATGGTGGTGTCGGCTTACATGCGTGAATCCTTAGCAACAAGGAATCAAATCCACCCTTTTCTTCTTGGTATTGAAAATTCGATTTCAAAGGGGTGAAATCCATATCTTTGATACTTATTTTACGTCTCGATTTCGGATTGCTTAGACAAGAACAATAAGAGAGTCAGCGATGGGAATCGTCAGAAATCTGAGTTCTGACCTGCTTTGGTTCTTCAATTATCAAGGTAATGAGCTTCTTCTTCTATTCCCCCAAACCCTAAGCGTTTCCTGGTTCGCCTAAAATGATTAACATTTGACAGATCCAGAAAATCATCTATTCTTATCATTTACGCATTTATTCTTCTCTTCTCTTATCTTTTCTTCAATATACTAAACAAAGAGGAATACTACATTTTTCTACGATTAGTTTTCTAATGTCTTGTACATGCTATCAAGTATCAAATAGTTTGGTTTTGGTATGCTGTATATACCACCACCTGATTCATTTAGTTTTCCAGTGCAAAAACATTGGAAGTTAATTTAATTATTATTACTACTACTAAGGATTTATTAGTAAAGGGGTGGTTACCTGACAATGGTTAACTAGAAATTTCCAGGAGATCCATGAAGCGCTAGAATTTTCTGGTGATGATGAAGGGGGACATTTGTTTGGAATTTTTTCAGTGAAATTTTCTATTGATGGCAGAGAACTTGTAGCTAGAAGCAATGATGATTCAATCTCTGTTTATGATGTTGAAGCAAACAGACTTTCCCTTCAAATTCAAGCACATACGGTAATAGTAATACCCTTTTTTAGCAAAATTTTGATTCTACAATCAGGTTGTTTCAAAGTGCTTATGTTTTTTTACTCAAGTTCATGTGCCTATTCCTTTTAAACATGTACCCATTACATGTTGACCCATTTTCTTTTGTAATTTCTCTTTTATTTATTATGTATTAAAGCCTAAATACTTGTACATCTACATGGTATGAATTGTATAGATTATTAGAGTAACATATGTTGTTACATGATGCAGTCAAATGTAAACAATGTGTGCTTTGATGATGAAGCCAGCCATCTAATATATTCTGGGAGTGATGATAATACGTGTAAGGTAATAAGAAACGGTTGTTTGTAGTTAGAAATCCTTATTTTTTTATAAATGGATGGGGAAATAGTGATATTAGAAGTATTTATTTATATATAGGTTTGGGAAGATGCTAAAGGAAAACCTGCTTGAATCCTGATGGGGCATCTAGACAGCCGTAGAGATGGTCGTTATTTCATTTCAAATGGAAAGGATTAGACTATCAAACTTTCACAGATGATGAAGATGATCGTACAACTGCAGATTTAGTGAAAGGATGAAACACCTTTTATATGAGGTATATAATATATTGACTGTTTTTTATGGTGATTCTCTATAAAAATATTGATTTAGGATTATGGTTTGGTTGCATGTTGTGTAAGTCCCGGTTAGGGTTGCTGGAGGTTTATTGTTTCTATTGCAGAATCTGACACTAAAGATTTCAGTTTTCATGATCAAAAAACCACTACGGAATCAGACAAGCCGGTTGAAGAAGTTGATCGGGTTCCCCTTGCAGAAGCTGACACTCAAGATTTCATTTTCCACGATCAGAAAATCACTCCGGAATCAGACAAGCCGGATGAAGTAGTTGACCAAGTGTCGACTGAAGAATCTAACACTAGAGATTTAAGTATCCATGATCAGAAAAATACTATAGAATCACACAATCCAGTTGTAATCAGACGTCCAATGTAGAATCCGACACTAAAGTTTTCAGTTTCCATGATCCCAAAACCAATCTAGAATCAAAGAATCCAATCATAGAAGTTAACCAGGGATCTACTGGAGAGTATGACACAAAAGATTTCAGTTTCCCTAATCACAAAACCACTCCGGAATCACAGAATCCAATTGGAAATCAGGCGTCCATATTTATCAGAAAAAACCACCGGGGTCCACAAAGCACGATCTTCATCACAACTTTTTGCAATGAGTTTATGGCAAAGTCACATCATCTTTACTTCAATCTGTAAGCTTTCAAATGGGAAATTACAAAGGTTGTAATTAGAGAAGATTCTGATATGAAAATAGGTTATTACAGATCATCACTCTGTGCATATCTTTTATCAGGATGAAAATAGATTTTGAGTAGAATCTTTTGTTTTGCTCATATTCTAACCATCATACTTATCTCAGTTGCAGTCAAACGACAAGCTTTTGGGGCCAATTCAGTTGCTGAGGCCTTTTCTGAATTCAAACACCTTCTTCCAATAACAGATAGGAATCCTTATCCCTCTGAATGAACTAAACATGTTATTTCTCTCTTTATTTCTTCCACCCTTATTTGTATTATTAAATAAATGAAAATAAGATCTTTAATCTTTTTCTCCTGATTCATCCATGACTCTTAACAGGCTGCAGCAACTACAACAACTACAGCTGCTTTGGCCAAGAAATATGGTGCTGACATACGGTTTTAGTTATGATGAAGAAGCGACTTACTTTGAAGATGGTGTTACATCTGCCAAACGAAATCAGTTGGAAGAGGAGTTGATTCAAGTAAGATCTTGTTCAGTTGTGTTGCGTGTTCTGAGTGTCCAATTTGCCGTGCAAAGATTGCTGATAGAATTTTTGCTTTCACATCTTGATATTTTCACTTTACTCCCCTCCCTCCAAGGTATTATTTATATACCAAAACCAACTATTGCTTTCTGTTTCTGATGATGAGATAATCTGTCTAATATTTATATGGTTTCTTTTATGCAGATTTGTGATAATATTCACCTCAACCTCAACCTCACATGTTGCATGGTTATATTTTGTGTTGTTTAGTAGGTGTCATTCTTTAATTGGTCAAGCTGTATGTAAACTTCTACTACTACTAAAGTTACCAATTCTTACTAATCATGTGTGATTTTCAGAGGAAAGGAAGGAGACTGATCTAGATCTTATATGAGGAAGTATGAATATAATGTGGAGAATTTAATGATTCTGGAGGTTTATGTTTATAGAGATTTATGTAATACAGGAATTTGAGTTGCTTATATGAGGAAGTATGAATATAATGTGGAGAATTTAATGGTTTTGAAGGTGAAACTTCTTCACCTATTTATTTTTTTGATAATTTTCAGGGCTATGATAATTTTGTTGAATATTATTCTTCGAGTTTTTGTTTGAATATGTTATTGACGTGTTCATGGGACAATAAGAATACAATTTCAAAATCAAAGTTGGACTCTGATAATGTGTCGGAAGAAGTATTTACCTTCAATGATTTTTTTTTATATTGATATATTGTTTTCTATTATAATCTATTATGTTGAAAGTGTTATATTCTATGTGGATCTGTTGTTTGATTCGATTATGAGCAATGGAAGATCTGCTATATAAGGAGCTATGGAAGGCATGTGCGGGTCCACTAGTATATGTTCCAAGAGATGGAGAAAGAGTTTTCTACTTTTCTCAAGGCCACATGGAGCAAGTAAGTATAATAAATTGTTAATTTCCTTCAAAGTCTCTCATATCGTTTATATTTTCAACATTCTTTTGTCCTTCAACTTCTATTCTTCTTCTTAAATCTTGATTATATACTGTTTTTGCTCAGTTAGAGGAATCCAACAATCAGTAAATCAATCAGAGTATTCCTCACTTCAATCTCAAATCAAAGATTCGCTGTTGTATTGTTTATACTCAGCTTTTGGTAAGTATGTACACATGTTGTTCTTACAGTGTGTTATTTGGATTATGAAGTTTTAGAATCTATATTTTATTACCATTACAAGCTAAACAAGATACAGACGAAGTTTATGCTCAAATCACTCTACTTCCAGAAGCAGATGTAAGAGTTCACATCTTAAATTCTTTACAATTTATAACCTTTTTTAACTGTTTTCTTTTCTAATAATGAATAGCAAAGTGATCCTACTAGTCTTTATAAATGCATTGATGACCATCCAAAGGCAAGTATCCACTCTTTCTATAAAGTCTTAACAGCTTCAGATACAAACACTCATGGTGGTTTTTCAGTGCTCAGAAAACATGCAAATGAATGCCTACCTACATTGGTAATTTCACTCTCTTTCTTTACTTCTAGTTTCATATGTTTTCAACAATTTAATGTTCTAATTTTTTTGAAGTATTTTTTGTTCAGGACATGTCTCAGCCTACTCCTACTCAAGAACTTGTAGCTAAAGATCTTCATGGGATTGAGTGGCGATTTAAGCATATATTTAGAGGTCATTCATTATGCTCTCATGTTTATACTTTATATGTTAGTATAGAACATATATATTTGTGTCTTTATTAAAAAATTAAAAGTAAGATCTTTTTTTGGTTGACCAGGTCAACCGCGAAGGCATTTGCTTACAACAGGATGGAGTACTTTTGTTATTGCTAAAAGATTGGTGGATGGGGATTCATTTGTATTCCTTAGGTATTAATTGGAATGTTTAAATGTTTTTCAAACATCTAAAAGACTAACATACCCTTTTCTTTGTTTTACTATGTGATCATTTAAATGTAATTATAGGGGCAAAAATGGGGAATTACGTGTTTGGAGTTAAACGTGTTGGTCAACAACATAACTCCATGTCATCTTCAGTGATTTCAAGCAGAATAATGCACCTTGGTGTTCTTGCTATAGAAAAAGGGGGAGTCACTCCATCTGTTTATTCATGAAAGGAACCGGTGGCAAACCAATGATATGGAGGATTTTTTTTGACCTGATATCTAAAACAAGAAGGTGTCCCTTAATACCAATGTAACATCAGGTTATATAGTTAGGGAAAACCTCTTAATAACAATGTACAATCAGATCCCCTTAATATCAATGTATTACAATTTTTTGACATGATGTTATTGGATGAACTTGGTTGTTTTGGTATATCTTTTTTCTATATTTTTGTATTACGCGTAAATGAATATTATAAAGGCACGTCGTAAATGCATATTGTAAATGGTTGCTGAAGTTTATGACACGCAAATGTGTGTCATCTTCATTTATGACAGGGACTATAATTATACGCAATGCGTGTCATCAATGCGCGTCATAAGGTCACGACATGCAAACGCATGTCGTCTTCCTTTATGACAGGGCCTTCCTTGATACGCATTGTGTGTCGTAAATGTGTGTCGTAACTGTGCGTCGTAAATGCGTGACGTAAATAGACGACACACAAAAGCGTGTCGTCTTTCGTTATGACATAACATTCCTTGACACGCACTTGCGTTTCGTCTGAGCGTTTTACGACACGCATTGTGTGTCGTAAAAGCCTATTTTTCTAGTAGTGAATTCTGATAATCTTGTTGTTTCCCATACAACTAGCCCACTATTTTTGCCATGTATCATCGTCAAGATCAAATTAGTTTATTATTAAATGATTTTCTTTTAAGTGTTTCCAGGAAATCTAGTAAAAAAGTTACAAAAATGTCTTATGAGTTTTAGAGATCTGTGAAGTTTTAATGAATTCATTTCCTTTCATCAAAGTAAAGCCAATTTCAACTTTAAGATCCGTAGCAAGTCAAGCTTGAACTGCAAAACCAACATCCCACTCTTGACTCCCAAAACTCTATTTCTAAAATTTTAACCATCAAATCTTGAAATTAATAATAAAAATTATGGTTTTTATGATGGGTTTTGTAAGACTTGCATTTTCATTCCTTCTTCAAATACCCAGAGATAATTTGAAATTCGGGCAAGATGCTTTTTGAAACAAACACTATTGGATCCTCAACCCAACATGCAAGCATACACAATGCCTACACAAAGGTGAAATATTAAGCACCTGTCTTTTTCAATCCTGCTTTCTACTTGTGTCTAAATGCAAAATGTTAGGCAATATAGTTTTAATTATTTGTGTATCATAGTATCGTACTTTCATTTTTGTTTGACAATTTTTTCCTTAAAAATAAAGCATTGTAGTTTGAAATATGTATGGAACTATAGTAATGCACTTTCAATTTTTTTTCTTATTAGGGCATTATACTTCGAAGAATCTACCCAAATATTGATAGAAAATATGATATTATAATAAAAAAAAATAATGAAAGTATGTTGATATGTAGTAGATTGTGCTTCAATAAGTCACGAGCCTGTTGTTGAAGCTGCAAACAAGGTAGTCATTTCCTCAGCCTTTTATCAATCGTTGTTTGTTATATATATGTATATATATATATATATATATATATATATATATATATATATATATATATATATATATATTACTTCTATGGCTTTACACAAATTTCACACGCTTTAAGAAACTTGGGAATCACACATGTGACATCAGTCATATCATTATTCGTTGATTATGTAGCTACTTGCCTCGCTAACAATTGCTCACTAACCCGGCAGCGAGAAGAAATAGAAAGAGAAAGGGAAGACAAATAGATATGATTGGCGCAGAGAGTTTTTCTCTGGGAGGAAGAAAGACACAGAATTTACAATTTGGCATTTTTGATCCCTTGATTTTGACCTTATGACAGATTCGACCCTACTTTACAATTTCTTTTACAATATAAATTTTCAGAATTAGCACAAAACCCCCTGAAAAATCTTATTGTAAGTTTTTAAATTTAATATCAAATGTTTGTGTTTTAGAAAATATAATTTATTTGGTATTAATTATTTGTGGTTTAAAAAAATATAATTTATTTAATATTAATTGTTTGTGTTTTAAAAAATATATATTTTAATTAAATTTGAAAAAGAAAAAAAATTTGGAGTGCTAGGAGTGTTACCACTCCCTACCAAATGCTAAGAATAAGGTTCTAAGAGAAAAAATGACATGGCACCTAAAAAGATGATGTGGCAAGGTGTTAGGAGTGTTACCACTCTCCGTAACCTTATAGGAATCAGTTGGAAGTGATATTAGTCAAGCAAGGGTGAATTTTTCCTAGGTGAAAACGTTGGTTACTCTTTTTTCCTCATAGTCTCTCCCTCCCTCCCTCCCTCTCTCTCTCTCTTTCTCTCTCTCTCTCTCTCTCTCTCTCTCTCTCTCTCTCTCTATATATATATATATATATATATATATATATATATATATATATATATTATTTACCTAATTTTAACATCTTGATTTTTTATAAAGAGGAGAAAAGGTATAAAAGACAGCAATGTTGATACAATCAGGAAGCAAGTGAAAGTTTTCTTGGAATCTAGTCTCCCTACTATCGAATATTACAACTTTAAAACGGATGTATGATATTTGATATTTAAGAATCGATATTTGATATTTAAGGGTCAAATGTGTAACTTTCTAAAAATTCACTGAACGTGCTTTCAGATTGATACTGCTAAGCCTGCTGGAGAAGGTGTTGATCCAGTTTAGGCCCTTTTCACCCTATTGGTTGAATATATAAAATAACATATGATCCCTCTAATACTATATATTCCCAATCGGACCGATGTATAGAATTTACTACAATATATATATATATATATATATATATATATATATATATATATATATATATATATATATATATATATAGAGGTTCAGGTTCATTTGAGACCATGCTAATTTTGTGAGACCGTGAGACCAAATCTAAAATTAATTTTAAAATGCAAAATAAAAGGAAAAATCCAAAAATTCTTTGTTTAATTATTATTTTCGGAACTTTATTTACCTTAAAGAAATAAAAAAAATATAAAAAAATAAAAAAAATTACCGTTTTTTTTTAAATACGTGAAATATTCTAATATAATATTACACTGTACATATTCTAATATGGTTTTTAGAATGTTTAGAATATTCTACTAGATTTGTCAGATATGTAGAATATTCTAAATATTCTACTAAAATATGTAAAAAATGTATTTTTTTTGTATATATTTTTTTATTTTTTTTGGTATTTTTTTTATTTTTTTTTTGGAAAATATATATTCCGAAAATAATATTGGAAAAAAAAATTTCGAAAATTTTCAATTATTTTGCATTTTAAAAATGATTTTGTTTTATCTAATAAATGAGTGGCTAGGATTGCGTCTCACGGTCTCATAAAATTAGGTTGTCTCACATGAACCTAACCCTATATATATATATATATATATATATATATATATATATATATATATATATATATATATAACAAGAGTTATAAAATAAATTTTATGTCTTGCAGGTTGATATTATCTCAGTTACTTACTCTAAAATCTTTCGTCTGGTGTTTAATGAGGTAACAAAAATTCTAGTAAAATTACAATAAAAATTGGCATTTTTATTTGTGTAATTAACAGGGAATTGCTAGTATTTGTTCTATACAAGGTTATTCAAGATAACATGAAGTTTGGGGAAGAAGTTCAACTACAATAAAGTTTAAAGTTTTTTTGTTACCTTTGTTTAGTTAAATTTTATATTTAGTGGCTATGTGTTTTGGCATTTAAAGTTATTTGGCATTGATATAGAATAATGAAATTTTTATTATTTTCCATGGATTATAATTTAATTAGCTTTTTTTTTATATTATAGCTTGAAAAATGTAGTTCTATTAGTTGTATAATTCTAGAATCTCCATCGGTATTTAATGACATAAAATATGTGCCACAAAAAACTTTTATTGTAATGTGGAACTTAAAAAAGTGCAACTAAACCAACATGAATTCTAAAATTGTATTACTATTCACCGATACAAAATATATGCAACAAAAAACTTATTTTCTATTGTAGCAAATAAAGAAGTGCCATTAAAGTCCTAAAATGCTGCAACATCATAACCGAAATGTACCACTAAAGGGTTTTAGTAGGAGCGTTTCTAGTGGCACTTTTTATTGGTCCCACTCATTCTCCTAGCAGTCATTATTGGCATTTTTTAGAGTTTTTAGTGGCACTTTTTGTGTGCCACTAAATGACATATTTTTTGTAATGTTGGAATGCTAAGAGATCAGTGATATATTTGGTGATAAGTCTCTAGGATGTTTTGGCAGATGGTTGTGCACCTGAGCTGTTGTGGGAGTTTGAGTGTCGCATAGGGTTTTGTATTAACCATGGTTATGCTGATGGTAAACGTCGGTTAGTCACGACTTGACAGGAAGTCAAATGTATATTTGAGAACATTTATGCGGTTTCCAAATTTAGGTTGGGTTGGAATTCTTGATCGAAATGTTTTGAGTGTTGATATGCAGTTTATGAGTGTTCCTGATCAGGGACTTGGGGTAAGAATGACGAGTGGATGATCGTCAGCCATTATGTATGTCTCTAGAGTTAGACTGTTGGACTCCTAATTTTGTGTAGTACATTGATGGACATGGTTAAAAGATACAGTTATGGAAGTTCCCGTTTAAGTGGCTTCGGTATGAGCTGGCTCTTAAAATTTGGAAAAAGAGGTAGTTATTGCAACTGAGTGTTCTAAATATCTGGGTGGTTTGATGGCATCCGTTGGGTTACGGATGGCCTCTCGAGTTCGATATGGATGTATTGATTATGTGAAGTGGTTGGAGGTAGCATATGGATTGTGTTAGTGCGGTCAAAATTATAACCACGTCATATTTCAAGGGCGAAATCTAATTTAATTGGGGGAGAATTATAACACCCAGTTTCTGAAGCAAATCGGCTTAGGGTATCAAGGAGTCAAGGGCATGACTTTTGGGAAAAATGGGTGTCACGCATGACCATCAGGAGGTTGTGACGTGACACGTGGAAATGAGCGTCACGATGTGACATTATGATCCTCACGTTGTGAGGCTGGTTGCAGCCAAGCCCATGAATTGTAGGGTTTTCTCCATATTAAAGGAACTTGTCTTATAACCTAGGGTATCTTCTTTAGCCTCCCTTCATTTTAAACAAAACCCTGGCCCCATCCTTGAGTTCTTGAGCATTTGGTGGTGTTTTGGTGACTTGAAGAAGAAGCGATCATCTTTGGAGCATAGATCCAACTTGCAACGTTCATTTGCATCTTCTAGCAACATTTATGGATCTTTATGAGTAACAAAGATTCAAGCTTTATGAGTTCTTGTTGCTAGATCTATGGTTTTATGCATGATTATCCATGGTTAGATGAGTTAGAGTGTTGGGACACCATAAAGTTAGCAACTTTATGGGTCCTTCGAGTCCCTTGGTGATTATATGTGGTGGATCTGAAGTTTGTGTGACGTTTGAGCTCATGCTTGAGGTTTTGACCTCATTTTCTTCATAAATGCCCTAACTTGAACTCAAGTCTTGCATTGGACATGCAAGACCTTAAAGCATCAATTTTTATGGCTTTTGGGGTGTTAGGACGCCTTCTGGAGGATGCGGATTAGTGGCATAATGGATTAAGGGGCTTTACTCATCAAAATGTCATTCAGAAAGTTCTCACGACGTGATGTTATGCATGTGATGTCGTGAGGATCGAAGGACCGTAATTATTTTGTCTTTTAGCGGCTTACAATGTGACCAATACATTTTCATGTTGTGAGAGGCAGTTGGCCTGTTAACCTTTGACTTTGTGCACAGTTTGATTTTGAGTCAAACTTGAAGGAGTTGGGCTGTTGATTACTGTTCTACCATGTTTTTTGTGTTAGAAGGTTCGTGGGAGCAAGCAGTGTAGAAAAGGAAGAGCGTCGCAGTGTTTCTGTGTTCTTCGATTCAGGTGATTTTTCCTCACTATACCCGTGGGTCAAAGGCACCAATGTCGGCCCACTAGATTTGGTTATGTATCCTTTTGTATAGGATATTTCTACGATGTAGTGAGTTGTTCGATATATTTATATCCTTATGTGGTAGGATGCAATAGTAGTGGTACGTTGGTTAGAGTATCAATAGGTGAGTTATCATTTGGTTGTGGCTCTAGAGCAGGATCATCTATTCGGGTGGTTATCTCACCTCTGGTTGCTTATGGTTGTGCATTCCATGGAGATTTGATGGTAGCAAAGCAGTGTGTTGTGAGGGGTCTAGTGGGCGGTAGTGAGTTGTATGATTGGTAGTTTCCTTTATTTATGTGCCTACTCGATCTAATGATTGTTTATATGTCGACATATTGTAGCAGTTAGGTTGAAGTAGCAGGCCAACATACCCGGAGAGTGGTTGGGTTGAGGCAGCATGCCAACAAACCCGAAGAATGGTTGGGTTGAAGCAGCAGGCCAAACAACCTAGTATGCATGCTGTATATATTTATTTGTTGTGTAAGGTATTTTGGGGGAACTCATTAAACTTCATGATACCCCAACTGTTATTGTTTTCAAGTATCATCAGTGATCGTGGAAAGGTGAAGGCGTGACTATACACATTCATGAGTAGCAATGAAGATTCCGTGTTTACTATAATACTCTGAGTTTAAACAATTTACTTTGGAACAATTTGTTTTCTTAACTTGTATTATGAAAAGGAGCAACTTTACCTTAATTAAAAATGAAAATTTTTGGTTACGAAAAATGGGACGTTACACTTAAACTGAATATCAAGAAAACTAAACTATTTTGGCCTTTATGTGATAGTAGGAAGTTTTGTGAGGGGTATTGCATGTCAACATTGGAAGGCCATTATTAGGGGTGAAGATTCTTGGGGGAGCTATTAGTAAGGACGTGAGGTTTATTAGTGGCTTAACTATGAAGAGACTTGCCAAAATTATTGTTTCTATGCCCCTTCTCCATATAGGTTTGATGATATGGGGTGAGTTCCTTTTGCTTTGATCTCGCATGGGCATTGCCAAACTATTCTTTGGCTGGAGTATATGCCAACCTGTTCACATGTAGGAAGCAACAACGATCTTTGATAAAAGATGTCATGTGTCGATTGCGGATATGGTTGTTTGTGGAGTTCTTTTCTTTGGGGACATCCAATAGCAACTTGCTTCATTAATATTAGGTTTGATGCTCTAGGGTTATACTCAGTGGTAGAGGCTTCCTCATATGCTTTTGTGACCTTACGAGCTTAATCACTCGTGTTGTAAGAGCACATCTTATGGGATAATGACATATGTGCTATGATTTTTTATTATGTTTGTGCTTTGGCTTTTCTTCATGATATGATTTCAGCTTTGACTTTAGTAGTTTCACTAATAATGACATTACCCCTCCTAAATCCTAACATGCGTTGGCGAGTGCCTTTTTTAATAAAATTGCCAAAGACATGGAAGTACATTTAAACTTGAAAGTTAGAAAGAAACAGTTTTTAAGTGTCTCCAAACACCACATGATTAATATTTTCTTATGACATTTGTATTGATGGTCTTGGCTAACATATGTTACCGTTGGAGTATCATGCTATGCTCATGTATCACCTTATGATCACATTATTTCTGGTTGACAAGATATGTCCTATTTATCGCAAATCATGATTGGACTCTTTTGGAGAGCACACAATACATTGTAAACAGCTCTCGTGTTTCAAGTACAGACACAATTTTGTTAGGGACGTTATTTTTGAATTTGTTTGGCGTGTCAATGTATCAGTCAAGAAAGAGGCACCTGTGAACTTCATGATTGACGCTTTGGATGGTAGATCAATGCTTAAACCGACTGATGTTTTAATTTTTGGATGGGTAGGATGGAAACAAGCATGTGTGGATCTAATTATAAGAAAGGTTTCCCCTCTTATGGGCTTGGGGAATGAATTTTTCAGTGTAGGTAGACCGCTTTAAAAGCTGCCTTATACAAAGTGTCAAAACAAGAAAAAATGCGCATGGCAATTCAACACATGTTTATACCTTTTACGTTTGATAAATTTGGTTTCTTTGCTCCAGATGTTGTGGAGCTCCTGATTGGAGTCGAACGGGTCATGCATAATAATGTTGTCACCCTAGATCTAGGATGTGATTTTCAAAAAAATTAGTTTTACTATTCAAAAAAGGGTTGTCATGCAACTTTTAGCCTGTTTACCTGCTATGTCTATGTAAAACTTTTATTAAGATCTTTATATAAAACTTTTATCTAAAAAAATAAAAAATTAGAAATTATATACCAAAAGCTTAGGACCTACCCTTACAAAAATTTTGAAGGACTTACTTTATAGGGTTAGACAAAAAAATGAGAGGTATAACTATAGACAAATGAAAACATAGTACATTAGTCTCACATCCGCTCCAAGAAGAAAATGGTGGATGGTTTATAAATAGATGTTGCCTCTTTCACACTTCTTACACCACAAAGTTTGTTGAGTTGGTTGACTAAATTTAAGGAATGACCAATTTGTGTTCCGTCTTCTCACCATCAGTTTTTATACAGTTTTTATACGTGAACAAGGAACCAGTCAGGTTGAACTTGATTTTCTCATGAACCAACCCAGTTGAACCTGATTAAAGAATAAGCAACCAGATGTTCACTGAACGAGACATCTTATATGTCATCTTAGAATATAAAATAAAACAAATGAATTGCGGCACAAGATGTTCAGGATAAGAATAGGTTTGAAACTGTCAAAGCCAATGAAAGCTTGGTCCCAACTCCTAACCACCCAACCAATCTGCAATAAATCTTCATCTGCATAAATCCTTCCATAAATAGAGGAATATTACCACAATGGTTCTTCATCCTTCTTCCATATATTTTTTTTCTGAAACACGTCAAAATGTCTTCGAAGACTTTCCTTCTTCTTGCACTTGCTCTGGCCACTATTCTTTTCATTAGCTCTGAAATGGCTGCAGCTAAGGACCTGGAGTCTAACAATGACAGTGAGTAAATTTAATTTTCATAGATGAAATTGGCCTTTTGTACTGGATGTTTCCTAAAAATTCCCAGAATTCTATACATGGATTCATGCAATAAAATGTACATTACTAAAATGATGATTGATGCAGGTGAGGTAGAAGATGCAAAGTATGGTGGTGATGACCGTGGATACTACAATGGTGGACGTGGAGGATACAACAACGGTGGTGGAGGTTACAACAATGGTGGTGGAAGATACAACAACGGTGGTGGAAATTACAACAACGGTGGTGGTCGATACAATAACGGTGGTGGACGATACAACGGTGGCGGCCGTGGAGGAGGATATTGCAGATATGGTTGCTGTGGTGGTGGACGTTACTACAATGGAGGGTGCAGGTGTTGCAGCACTTATGCAGACGCAACTGCATACAAACAAGCTCATGAGGCCCAAACTCACAACTGATATAAGCATTTAAGCTCTATTTCACTATGTGTAGTATATACCGGCCTTAGTGCTTTTGTTTTGTAAGTGTGGTTGTATGGTTTTCTGATGAAGTATGAACTTAATAATTCTATAATGAAATATTGTCCAGAAGATCACAAACTCAATCGTTTTTTTGACGAAGATGGTCCGTGTGGTTTCCAAAGCTTGAACGAACGGTCCATTTTGCTCACACCGTTACTTTTCCTCCATTAATAAAATGGCAGTTTCGTCTTTTCAGGTTTAGCATGGACTAATTTTGTGACCATGAGTAAACCATATGGACAATGTATATAATTTTGTCTATATTTTATATTTATGAGTTTGAAACTTTTCCATCACTTTACTTTGTCATTTTGACCATCCACTTTGCATTTTATAAAATGTTACTTTAATCACTTTATTTTCTAAAATTTGGTTTTTATCCCCGGTGGTACATATAATCTGACTTTTCTTGATAACTATCATTCGTTAACTTAATAAAAGTTAATTTTTTGCATGCCTATTATTATTTATCTATCGGTATAAATTCATGTTCGTCAACTTTTCTAGGTAAATTTAAAATTTTCGTTCGGTAACTTTTTTTCTTAAAGTTCACTTGTTTTTTTTATGTACGTTTCGGTATAAATTCAAATTTGTGTTTGTTTCTACGTAATTTATTATGCTTAATTTATGTGTGTTATTACATATGAGTCAAGTCACATATAATACATTTTTGATTATTTGAATTTTTGTTCGTTAACTTAATATATATATATATATATATATATATATATATATATATATATATATATATATATATATATATATATATAATGTTACATATTTATGTTTATATTGGTGTCGGTATAAATTCGAGTTTTCTTTACGTTTTCCGGTACATTTATGTATGTTTCCTACAAATAAGTTTGATCACATATAATACGCTTTCATTCGACGGTATAAACCGGAGTAAGTCACTGGAATCAACTTTATATATTTTCTTACCAACAAATGCAATGATATCTAACTTTTATCAATACAATCGTCTAAATTCAACTTTTATCACTACAACCAGTAAAAGTGTGATTAAAAGTACTGAATTTTTTTTAAGTTAACTTTTGATGATTATATTGAGAATGATACATCAAAACATAACAAAATAAGCACGAATGGAAAAAAAAAAAACAAAAGTGTGATTAAAAGTAGTGAATTTTTTAAGTTGAATTTTGACGATTATATTGATGGATGATACATCAAAACGTAACAAAATAAGCACAAACGAAAAAAACAAGCATGTACATAAAAATAAGCATAAAAATGAATATATATATATATATATATATATATATATATATATATATATATATATATGTCGAAACATGGACAAACTAGAATTTATATCGTGACGTGCATAAAAAAGCAAGTACGATTTTTTTAATTAAAGAATGAAAGTTTTAAATTTACATCGAAACGTTGACCACTTTGAATTTATACTCACACATACATAAAAATAAGCACTAAAAAACTTGTTTTCTTAAGTTAATAAACGTAAGTTATTAAGAAAAATCAAATTATATAGACACTATGAGAGATAAACACGAAAGTTCAAATAATCAAAATTGTATTATATATGACCCGACTCATATGTAGTAAATGTACAAAAAATTAAGCAAGAATATGTAAACAAATTACGTCGACATGTAGAAAAACTCGAATTTATACCGATATATACATACAAAAACTAGATAAGTTTTTTCTTTTTTTTTAAAGTAAAAACCAAAATTTCTAAATTTATTGTCAAAACATCAACCGCTCTAAAGTTTTACAAACACATACATAAAAATAAGCTCATAAAAAATAGTTTTCTTTAAGTGAACGAATGAAAGTTATTAAGGAAAATCATATTACTACGGAGATAAAAACGAGAGTGGAACTAATCAAAAAATGTATTATATATGGCATACTCATACATAGGAAATATATATAAAAGTAAACACCAAAACGAAAAAAATAAAAATAAATCAATAAAGTGATTCACACCATAGTTTATGTGAAGAAATGTCAAAAAAGGGAGGGAAGATGATTCATGAAGAAGAAAGAGAAAAAGAAAGTACATACTTCTTTGATACAAGAAGGAAAACATACCAGTTTAATTGAACTCCAATCGTCATGAATGAAGTGCAGTGGGGAACCGCAATTGTCGGTGCGGTGAGGGTGAGGAGTCGAAGTCGCCGACACAGTGACGTGAGGAGTCAGAGTCATAGTGGCTTATGCCAGGAGTGAGCATGATTTTGTGAGGTCTCCGGTAAAAATCCCTAATTTGAAATCGATTTTGTAAAAGGGTCGTTGGGTTTGAAAAATTATAAGATCACAACCTTTATAGTTGGCACACACATTTTGACAGGGCTTTACTCCATGTTTTTTTAATTGTAACATCAAGCTTTTGACATGTAGAATTGCATATCGTAAAGCCTTTAAATTTTAGGATATATGACATGTTTTTTATGATATACACTTTCGTGTGTTAATAAACAAGGTTCGTCGCATCGTCCGACTCGCTGGTACGTCAAATTTTTGGGTTAGGTTACGGTTGAGACAAGAGTTTAATTTTCTATCTAAAACTGGTTATGCTTGGTCATGTTTCATTTGGCGATGTGTCGGTGGTAGTGGATTGTGGTAGAGTGTGTGCTTTAGAATTGTATGACTCCTGTATTTTATGACAAGTGCGGAGTGGGATGTTGATTGAGTTCCTACCCGTTAGTGGACTGATGGCATTGTGTTTTAGGCTGTTGGATGTTGGTTGGGAGTCATCACACTTGTGGTCGGATGATGGAAAGAACGGTGAGAATCAGTGAGTTTCTCATCCCAATGGTTGAATGGTGTCACGAAGTGCTGTGAGCCATCGTGGATTTCACTTTTTAGGGGGGGCCGAAAGTTTTGTAGTGGAGACCCAAGTGTGGGTTTGTTAATCGTATGGCATAGACGTGCATTGTGCAGTATAGTGTTGTCACTGGCAGCTCAGTGACCGGCAGGTTGAATCGGACGATTGTAGGGTGTTTACTTAGTGGGGAAGTGATGGTGGTATATTAACAACTCATTATTTGGATTCTTATTCGCGGACTTGTGTTCGTTTTATGATGAGCTTTCGTGTGATCTCTCCCCCTATACTGCCTATGTCATAGTTGTAACGTCCCAAATTTCATAGCCAATAATTTCATTTTTAATTAAGTAATTTATAAAAACGGTAGTTTGAAAACATCAATAGTGTCATCCAAATCATAATCAAACCCAAGTGTCAAAAACCACAACATTGATGGGTTTTGAGCATTACATCAATCTTATGGTGCACATGCAAACCCTAAAGCTTTGGATCTAGGTTTCTCTAATTATACATGCAAATCATCCAAAGCTTATAAACCCTAATACTAGCATACAAAAATCGAAATTAATAACTAATACAAGTTTAGATGATTACCTTTCAATTGTAGCAAGAATTGTCAACCTTTGAGAGTTTTAGTATCACAAGTGTAATACCTCTAATCGATCAAAAGCACCAAGGCAAGTTGGATGATATTTGGAGAGAAGGGAAGGAGGCTCAAAATCGGCTCTTGGTCTCTAAGGTTCAAGGTGGGCTTCCTCCTTGATTTCGTCCACCCCTTTCTAAGGGATCCACAGCCCAAAATCCAATTATCTTATAATTGCAATTCCAATCCCCTAAGTTCAATTAATATCTTTTGACCATAAAATTAATTTCTTAATTAATCTTGACCAATATTAATTAACCAATATAATTTCTCTTTTAATATATTATTCATATAATATATTAATAAACCATAATAACCTCTTTCTCCATTAATCATCCAGTCAAGTTGGTTTGGTGAAGGCAACCCAAAAGGACCATGCTACAACCGGGTCAAGTACATACCAAATATAGTTATGGGCTTAGACACCTAATCCAACAGTCTCCCACTTGGATAAGTCTAATAAATATATATATATATATATATATATATATATATATATATATATATATATATATATATATATATGCAAGTATGACTTCAAAATCCGATTAGCAATCGTAGCTCTCAAAAGCCGCTGTCGAACTCTGACACGTCCTATCGATAAGGGATCGTATAATCCTCCTTTCTCAAGATATCTTGTGGACAATCACATGGAACATAGTCATACTTATTATCCAGCAGTTTATTTCTCGGTCTCTGATTCATATGACATGGAAGTTAATTGAACACATCAACTTAGTCCTGACCAGGCCCGGCACATAAGTCAAACCAAATCATCGAGGTGCCCAAGATATCCCTTTTACCCTCGCATGATAAAAGGAACAGATAAACTTCGACTTATATGCATTTACTATTTACTCATCAAATCATACACAATAATGTGGTTTATAACATCAAGTTACTGATGTGTTTACGCATTATCAATGCACAACCAACTTGTAAACAATAAACCATATATCTAGGTTCAAAGACTATATGATATTATCGTCTCACAATCACTCATGATTAATTCCATGAAGTGATTCATCTGAGTGCGGGTTTAATCCAATACTCAAATATTATTTCACGAGCACTCATGAATATTGCAGCAAACCTTTTCTATGTCTAAACACTTAGACAATCTACAATCCAATTCATGGCAGTCTTCTTTCATACCTACTTCCAAAGTATGATCAACTATGGATAGTTTAAATAATCTTATTATTTAGGATGTCAAAACAAGCAAAGTGAAACAATAGTAAATAATTAGCATAAGACAGTAACATTACTCATAAATAATACTTTTTTATTTAATCATCAAATGTTAATTACAATTTATCTATTACAAGTTTCTAAAGCTATCTAATCACTAAAACTAATATCGTCCTTCAGCCCAATGCTCCTAGCGTGTTGTAAGTGCTTAACCCTACTTAGTCCCTTCGTAAGGGGATCTTCTGAGTTATCCTCTGACGATACCCTCTTCACTACGAGGAGTCCCTCTTCTACCCGATGTCTAACGAAATGATATTTCCTGTCGATATGTCTGGATCTGCCATGATCCCTTGGTTCCTTGGTTAAGGCAACCGCACCTTCGTTATCATAGAAAATCTCCATAGCCTCCTTTATGGCTAGCACAACTCCAATGTCTCTGATGAAGTTATTCAACCATATTGTCTCCTTCGACGCTTTGCTTGCCGCTATGTACTCGGATTTGCACGTTGAATCAGCTACGGTCTCTTGCTTGGAACTCTTCCAAGTCACTGCTCCTTTATTTAGGGTAAAAATCCAGCCAGACTGCGAGCGGAAATTATCCCGGTCAGACTAAAAACTAGCATCACTATACCCTCTCACTCTCAAGTCATCGCTCCCACTGAGGATAAGAAACCATTCCTTAGTCCTCCGAAGGTACTTAAGAATATTCTTTACTGCGATCCAATGTGCCCTACAAGGGTTCCCTTGATATTTGCTGCCCATGCTCAAAGCGAAGGCCACATCAGGGCGAGTACATGTCATAGCATACATGATTGAGCCAACTACGGAAGCATAAGGTACTCGGCTCATCTCTGCTATCTCGACATCAGTACTCGGACTTTGATTCTTACTCAACAAGGTATTGCTTTGGATTGGTAACTCCCCTTTCTTGGAATTCTCCATGCTGAAACGTTTCAGAACTTTGTCCAAGTAAGTACTTTGAATAAGTCCTATTAGCCTCTTACTCCTGTTTCTCAAAATCCTTATCCCTAGAATATAGGCAACTTCTCCAAGGTCCTTCATAGCGAAGCACTTCTCAATCCAGGACTTAACTTCCTGCAAGGTTGGGACGTCGTTTCCTATGAGTAGTATGTCATCCACATACAAAATGAGAAAACTAACTATACTCCCACTGGCTTTTACATATACACAGGAATCATCCTCTCTTCTCGAGAAACCAAACTCTTTGACCTTCTCATCAAAACAAAGATTCCATCTGCGAGACGCTTGTTTCAATCCTTAGATGGATTTCTCAAGCTTACACACTCTATTAGGGTGTTTTGCATCGACAAAACCCTCTGGCTGACTCATGTAAACATCCTCAGCCAACTTCCCATTAAGGAAAGCGGTTTTGACATCCATCTGCCGAATTTCATAATCATGAAATGCAGCTATGGCTAGCATGACCCTTATAGATTTAATCTTCGCTACTGGTGAGAAGGTCTCATCATAGTCAACTCCGGGAGTTTGAGTAAAGTCCTTCGCAACCATCCACGCCTTATACGTGTGTACTTTCCCATCCATGTCAATCTTCTTCTTAAAGATCCATTTGCACCAAACCGTCTTATGACCTGGCACATTGTCAACCAAGTTCCAAACTTGATTGTCATACATGGACTGAATCTCGCTGTCCATGGACTTTTTCCATTTCGCAGACTCCGTGCCTATCATGGCTTCCTTATAGTTGTTTCGTTCATCCAAATTTATCAGTGTGATATCACTGATAAATGTATCACCTTCAGTAGTAATATGGAAATCATAAAACTCAGGTGGAGCACTAACTCTACTGGAACGTCTAAGAGGTAGGGACTCGTCAATTGGTTCAACAGGAGTTTCCTCCTGGGGTTGAGTGTCAGTGTTAGAGGTTCCTTCATCGCTTGATTCTTGAATCTCTTCAAGATCAATTTACCTCCCACTGTCCTCTTGGCATATGAGTTCTCGCTCTCGAAAAACCCCTCTACTCGCAACGAAGACAACATTGTCACTCGGTCTATAGAAGAGATATCCAAAGGAGTTTTGTGGATAGCCGATGAAAATACACTGCTCACTACGAGGTTCGATCTTGTCGTGAGTCTCTCGTCTTACAAAAGCCTCGCAACCCCAAACCTTGATATGTGCTAACGAGGAAACTTTCCCTGTCCACATTTCATGAGGGGTTTTGGCAACCTTCTTAGTTGGGACTAGATTAAGGATATGGGCAGCAGTCTCTAAGGCATACCCCCAAAATGAGATAGACAACAAAGCACGACTCATCATGGAACGAACCATGTCCAACAAGGTTCGATTGCTCCTCTTACCCACACCATTCAACTGTGGTGTCCTACGCAACGTCAATTGCGAAACGATTATGCATTCCTTGAGGTAGTCGTGTAATTCAAGACTAAGGTACTCACCACCTCGATCGGATCGGAGCATCTTAATTTTCCTGCCCAGCTGATTCTGCACTTCCTGTTTAAACTCTTTGAACTTTTCAAAGGTTTCTGGCTTGTGCTTGATTAAGTAGATATACCCGCATGTGCTATAATCATCAGTAAAAGTCACATAGAACGGCTTGCATCCCTTGTAGTGGATCTAAAGGGTCCACACACATCTGTATGTATGAGATCCAATAAACCCTCACCCCTTTCACAAGAACCAGTGAAGGGTGACTTGGTCATCTGTCCAAGTAAACAAGATCCGCACGTGTCATCCGATTTGAGGACGAATGACTCCAACACTCCATCATTTTCGTGTTGGGCTATGCGCTTCTTGTTGACATGTCCAAGAAGACAATGCCACAAGCATGCTTTGTCCAAACCATTGGACGAATCAATATGCAACACATTATTTCCTAAGTTATCAACAATATTCACAGTTTGATATACTCCATTACAAGGCAATGCTTCAAAATAGAAGTACCATTCAAGAAAGCATTAATAGAACCAATTTCACTATTAAACAAAAATCTAAAACCTTGTCTGTACAAACCATGAAAAGAAATAATGTTTCTCGCCATTTCCGACGAGTAGCAACAATCATTTAAATCTAAACCTAACCCACTACTAAGAACTAAAAAGTAAACTCCAATCTTGGTGACAGGCAACGCCTTCCTATTCCCCATGATCAGGTTCATCTTCCCATGCTCCACATTCCCTACTTCTTCTTAGACCCTGCAAATCAGAACAAATGTGAAAACCACGTCATGTATCAAGGACCCAATAAATAGCATGTGATGAGTTATTAGATTGTTTAGTATAAATACATGCGAAGGATGGCTTTATCTTCCCATCCTTGATGTCCTGCAGATATTTCAGGAAGCTTCGTTTCCAATGCCCTTTGTCGTGACAATAGAAGCACTCTGCCTCTTTTGGGTTGGAAGAGGGACAATGGAGCCAACATTGGTTCCACTAGAAGAGGATCCTTCATGGGGTTTACCCTTGTGGCTCTTAGAAGCAGCCTTCCTCTTCTTTCCTTTTCCTTGCCCAATAGCCAAAACAGGGGCAGCAGCAGTTGGAGTTGATGCAACGGATTTGTCTTTCAAGCTACTCTCAGCAGTCCTTAGCAGGCCTTGAAGCTTGCTTAGAGTGACCTCCTCCTTGTTCATGTGGTAAGTCATATGGAACTAGTTATAACAAGGAGGTAAGGAATGTAGAATGATATATATGGCCAACTCCTCATCGAAGTTAACATTTAACTTCAGCAAGCGGTCCACAAACATCTACATTTTATGCAAGTGGGTCGTGACAGACTCTCCGTCCTTCATTTTGGTAATGACCATCGAGGCGATGATCTTGTACCTTTCCTTCCTCGTGCCTTGATCGTACCTGTCCATCAAATCTTGATGCATCTCGTAGGGGTATTAGTCCTCGTAGGACTTTTGGAGTTCAGCAGTCATTGTTACGAGCATGATGCAATGAACTTTCATACCATCTCGCTCATGAGCCTCGAATGCAGTAATTTCCTCGGGAGTAGCAGTGTTTGGGTTGACCTCTTTTAGCTCCTTATCAAGAATATACTCCTTGTCCTCGTAGCGGGTGACCATGCGGATGTTGCGGATCCAATCATTGATATTGGTCCCATCGAATATCACCCTCCCATACAAGTTCATGAGTGAGAATAAGTCAGAAGGGGTTGAGCCAGAAGCGTTGTTTTGAGTAGACATCTGAAATAGAAAAGGAAAAAAGTTTGATTAGATAAGAATCCCCAATTAAACGCCCAAAATGAGAAATTAGGGCTAGGATCCAACAACATTATTTACAATTTAGAAGAGGGATGCCGTCATCCAAACTGCAAATAATTTGAAGGTAATTGAATGACGATTCACTAATTTCTACCATGAAAAACAAAAAAAAAAACAATTAAGTTTTAAATGTGTTGAAACTCCTAGATCCTTTGAGATTCATTGAACTTTTCAATTGCATGTTTAAATCTTAATATGCCCTTCAAGTTTGTGACTGGGATACCGAGGATCACAAACAATGTGTGAATAACCATGCAAATGTACTTGACACTCTCGATGTCATTTACCACCTAATTGATGTGTCGGTTAGCCACACACGCTCCATCAATCTATGATAAACATCGAGTCACCCTTTGCCACCTTTGCTAGCCCCAAATTAGTGTGCCGGTTAACCACACACGCTCCACTAACGACTTGGCAAGGTGCAAAGTGTAATTTCATGGAATAGCATTATTTCACATTTTTCCTAAAGTAACTAAGATTGGGAATTTTATAAAGAAACATTTAGCTACTTTATCATAATCATTATACTTATTAATGAGGAATTGGTTGCCCTATCCTACCCGTTCGGCTAACGACCATCCACCAATCAAGGAAGTATTGGGTGAGAGTAGACACTCATTAACCTGCAATTTTATAGGAAGCAACCTTATACCCCCTTATAGATCGGCTTCGTGAATGAGGCCTACTAACGGTAAGACCAGCTTAATCTTATACATATACATATATATATATATATATATATATATATATATATATATATATATATATATATATATATATTATTAATCTTATAATATTATAATAGTATAAGGGTTGAATTTTAAACTTGTAAAATTGTAGGGTTTAGAATTTAAATATTTCAAAATTAATCTTTTAATCAAAAATTTAAATTCCAAAACTTGAGGGCAAGTTTTGAAACTTTTCAAAACATTCTAGATCAAATTACAAATAATTTAGTGAAACAGTTAAGTAGTGACTATCTAAAATCTAACCTAATTCAATTTCATGGCAAGATAATTCCATCAAATAATTCAAATAATCAAAGTTATCATATAAGGCAATAATTATCTAATTAATTGACAATTATCTTCTATTTGGATAAGGATAATCATATCAATTAAATAAAAATCGGATTTTATTAGTCAAAAACATTTTTGGTAATTATCCCAATCTAAAATAGGCCAAAATCTCGAAAGATCTGCTCCCAGATGTGACAACTGTCAATTCAGGTCATTCTCGGACTCATGCATCTTTATAATAACCATTCATGCACATCATGCCATGGCCTAGTAGTATAAATTAGGTCAAAATCTTGCATAAACTAGGACCCAACTAAGATCTAGGATTAATATACTTGACACTTACGATTCTAGTAAGTTGCTTAACTACAATAGGAAATGCCAATGCTATAATTTGAATGAAACTTTCAAGCTTTGTTATAATTGAAAAAGGGTATAAAACCCTAAAAATAAATTAAAATATTCTAATTATACTTCATTATGATGATGAATATCAAACAATATTCCAAAAACCCTAAAGAGCCCAAAATCCAAATTTATAAATCTTAAAGCTTAAAAACTTTATAAAATTTGGCTATAAACTTCCTAATATCAAATTTTTATTAATCAAATTATGGATTATACCAATGAAATAGAAATATAATTTATCATGCATTAATCATAATTTATTAGTTAAAAACAAGATTTTTAAATAAATCAAAAAAAAAATTGCTTAAAGAATCACTTTTATAAAAATTAGATTTTTATAAAAATTAAGGAGGGATTTTTATAAAATTTGAATTGAGGAGAGAGAATGCCTTAATGCCTCAAAAATCCAGCCACTCTCCCCTCCCTATGTCCTCTCTCTTCCCAAAACTCAATCATTAAACTTAAACCTTCACTCTTCCACTTCTCTCTTCATTTCCTCTCACACTCCACCTTTCCAACTCTCTTCCTCTCTCTCTAACTCACGAAAATCCTCCATTCTCTGCCATAATTTCGAGATTAAGGAGGCCTTGAAGTGTTCTTGCTTCTCTCAAGATCAAAACCAAGGTAAACAACACAATCCTCCCTCATGGTTTCATGATCTTACTTCCTCTTCGTCATGATTTTCTCTACTCTTCGGATTCTATGCCCTTCCATGGCTACAAATCCTTACTTTTCCCTTGTGGTTTGTAGATTCTCACCATAACACAATGTATGTGTTTGAGATGGTGAAAATCTGGGATCAAACCCATGCAAGGAGTGAAAAAGATGCACATGTGTTCATGTGACTTCAAAACCGAGTATTACATCTTCTTCTCCATTTCTTTTGTGTTCTTGCATGACCAAAAGCATTTAAACCATTTCTAGTACATCTTGGATGCTCATTCACTCCATGCATGTGCTAGAAATCGGACCTTAATCGAAGCATGCATGTTGTTCTTGTCAAAATGTCCTAAGGATGCACTCAAAGCAAACATGCAATCTGCCAGATTACTTTGTTCAACTTTGAACGACCATAACTCGGTCATTTCTTAACCAAATAATGATATTCTTTTTGTATTGGATAATTTCATGAGTTAACTTTCAAACCCAACTGGTCTTACTGTAAAATATTAAATATCCCATTTTTGGCAATTTTTACAAAATGGTTGCGCAAACAGCTCTTTTTCTATGATCACCATTTTTGCCTTGCATGATCAATGGCCTTAAACCCAACCATAAATCTGGGGAAAAATACTTTAGAAACTTAACATATCCAGTGAATGATGGCTGAAATTTCGTGGCTTAAAACCCCACAGAATGTGCTTCACAAATTCATGAACTTTAGCCACATTTACATCTCATGCACCATTGCATGCAACATTTCTTATCTTGTTTGGGTTCAATACCCCTATTTCCCTTCTGAATAAATTTCGAACATTTTTCCTTTTGAAAGCCCTCACATGCATGTGATAATCTGTAAAATACCAAAAGCTTTTATTATTTCTTTGATTTATTAAAATTATTGCTAGAAACCAAGGGCATAAATCACATAAAATACTTCCAGAGGTCAATAAATCCGGAACAAATTCATGAACGACCCTTATGATGGATAATGACCCCTCACTAAATTTCATCAATTTTTGTTGCTGTTTGGTATGATTTCCAATTTTCTTTTTGTTAGGATATAATAAATCACAAAACCACTTTGGAGAGTGTGAAAATTTTATCTAACAATTTTCGCATACCTTACCTGTGATGGATGACTCAGAAAAATAATTTCAACATTTTTCATCATGCCTTGCTATTTTTCCCAATTTTTGGTAATTATAATGGTTTAAAAATAGGAAAAATAGTTCTGATTATCCAAAATTCATGAAAATTTACCAGAACATCATGTTTTACAGTAGGAGATTACATAAAAATTTTAAGGATTTTTCTCCACTGTAAACTATTTTTCTCTTAATTTCTAAAGTTAATTACACTTAAATACACATAAATACCCAAAACCGGATTATATAATATGAAGACCACTTTTGATATTTTTCTCAGGTTATTTATACTGTAAATGATGTTACAAAAATTTTTGGTAATTTATTTTAACTGTTTAATATTATTTCTTCAATTAAAGA
This sequence comes from Lactuca virosa, assembly GCF_052849685.1. NCBI lineage: Eukaryota > Viridiplantae > Streptophyta > Magnoliopsida > Asterales > Asteraceae > Lactuca > Lactuca virosa. The sequence goes on from NC_136432.1 coordinate 191,993,146, forward strand.
TTATTTAAAGGAATAAAACAAGGAAAAATAGAAATACCCACTGAAAAATATCTTTTATATTTTTCCCAGCCTATTTATGTATAATAACAGTTAAATAAAAAGTTTGGGTAATTTTGGAAACTGTTTTCTATTTATTTCAATTTTTATTGGAATAAATGCTCAAAAATCATAAAATATAATTAAACAGCTTGGAAATCCATTTTTATAATTTTCCCAGCTTAGTATTGTGTAATAACAGTTAAATAAAAAGTTTGAGAATTTTTATCCTTTGAATGCTATTTCCGTGAATTTATGTTGTAATAAGGACTTAAAAATTTGGAAAATTTATATTCCAATGTTGTAATTAATCGCACGATTTGTAGAATTTCATTATTTCAGAAAAAGTGTAACCAATTAATATAAAATCAAATACTAAAACATAAATTGGCATTTCACTATATGTAGAATTTAGTATATTAGCATTAGATTTCGACATGGAAACTCACTAGTGTGTGTTTGATGTCGTAGGATCCCGGTAGTAAGACGTTGGTGCATTCCGAAGTACCACTTGTACCTACTCGAAACGTTGTGAGTATTCACGCACTCCCCTATTTTCAGTTTTTATGTTTGGGGTGGAAAAGCATGTCCCGAAAAACTATTATTTTAATGTTGTATTTAAATTGATTTGTATCAAACATGATTGCTATTTTATTGTTATGTCTCTCTATGTATGTCTATGCAACACGGAACATGAGAACTTATCGTACTAAGGCCCTTCCCTTATCTCTAACCATTAACTCTTTGAGCCAATGATCATTATGGATAGTGCTATTAGGAATTGACAACTCCTCACTCGCCCGAATCGCTGGAGTGCATGATACCATATTCATCTATGGAACGATAAGCATAGATCTCGATAGGGCTTCAGTCATAGGTTTGGTTGAGACTCATTGTTTGCTCATACACATACAAACTCGTTACACATTATAGCAATAAACTTGTTATCTATTATGGCAATAAACTCGTTTATCAATTTTAGCAATCAACTTTGTTTCTCATTATAGCAATGAACTTTGTTCTCATTAAAGCAATGTACTTGTATTTATGAAAAGTCTTATACCAAATCTTGATTTTATAAACCTGTGAACTCACCAACTATTTTCATAGTTGACGCTCGTTTTACATGCTTTTTCAGGAAATAATTAGTAAGTGGATATAGAGATTCATCATCATAGAGCATGCTGCATCGTATGGAAGTTATTTTATGAAGTTATATTTTGAACAATGTCATTTTGGAAAACTTGTACTTTGTTTTGTTTAAGCTATGGGTTGTAAACTTTTAAATATTGCTATGGTGATGTATCTTTATCTTTTGCAATGAAACCTTTGTCGCTGTCATACCTTGCGTTTCCGCTTTAGCGGGGTGTGACAGAAATGGTATCAGAGCTAAAAGTTATAGAGAACATCAGTTTTCCTTTAAGAAAACACAACCTATAACCAAAACTTATAAAAATTCTTTTTACATCAAACATATTACTAATATAATTAGGTCGGGAATTGTATCGTTGGATCTCAATTAAACATAGCCTGATCACCTATGTTTAATTAAGGAAAGATTTATACAAAGCTTGAGCTAATTATAATGGGAATATGTTCAACAAAATTCTTAAGAAAACTTTATTTCAAAAATTCAAAAAGGTTAATTTTGGTGTGTGTAAGCATTGCATATTATAGCCATGCATTGTCATTTATTTCATATCTCATTGAATCTATGTCTCAGTCCACTATGTCGACATCGTCATCTTCTCACGCTACCGCCTCAGCTGATGAGTCCGGCTACGTCACTATTCTCCCTCGACGTAACCCCCCGCCTCGGTAGAAGAAGACCCATCGGAGGATACGGAAGATACAGGAAACTCGGTGGAGATCAGCAATGACAACTCCCCGAGTCAACGACGCGAGGCATCGCCTTCATCGGTGTTGCCACAGCCACCACTTTATGGGCTTCGTATTCGGAGGACGGCGAGGAAGAGTGTTCCTATTCCAGGAAGGATAGCCACCAGCACAGCAGGACTTGGCACGGCAGGACCTAGCGGGGTAGGACCCAGCGTTGCAGGACCGAGAGCACCCACACCACAGCAAGTCATAGGGATACCTGTCAGGCAGCCAGGTATGACCCCGGAGGAGTCCCGGAGATTGCAGTCGATGGCAGCGGGCCTACGTCACAGTCTCGCTGTGATAGCTGGGCATCGGGAAGTTTTGGATGAAGTCTTGACAAGGATGGAAATCCTGTTTCAGCATTCGATGGAGGTTGCTGACATTGCTAGTGCTGCTAGACGAGTGGCATGTCGTGCGATGACCGCATATTATGTGCTTGTTGGGCTATTACTGATTGTGGTGCTGATGTTTCTTGTTGGGATAGCGATTCGTACTTGGTTCTGATTTTAGTATTTTATTGTGTCATGAAATGAAAACCCATGTTGGGTATCTTTTGGGGAAAGATATTAAAACTTTATTTTGGGATTGATGTATTGTTTTGGTTTTAAGACTATTTCAAATGGTAATGAAGAAGTTTATTTTATGTTTCAAAACTTTTACTATGAGGTCAAACCCTAGAATTTATTTAGTCAATAGTTGAATAAAAAGATTTTTTTTTTCTTTCCTTTCTCAAATCTATGTGCATAGTATTAATGCAAACCATTGATTTGACAACACTTATGGTTTTCAAAATAGTAGTGAACTAAAAATTATACATTATTTTATGTATTCATATGTATTTCTTCTCTTGTGTCTTAGAACCATGTCAGGAAGGCCTAATCGCGGGCGCCCACAGAACGAAACACCCGATGTTGCTCAAGTGGTAGCACAACAACTCATGGCAGCAATCCCAAACATTGTCACTCAAGTAACTGCGGGACTTAATGCTAACCAAGGAAGTAGTGGAGGAAATCGGGGAAACAATGAAAGAGAATGCAACTACAAGTCCTTTATGGCCTGTAAACCTAAGGAGTTCCATGGAAAGGAAGGTGCGGTCGGGTTGCTGAAATGGATTGACAGCATGGAGTCGGTCCTTCACATTAGCAAATGCCTCGAGCGCAACAAAGTTGAGTATGCATCTTGCCTATTCCAAGATAGGGCATTAACCTGGTGGAATACTCTAGTGCAAACCCGAGGCCGTACAGCGGCATATCAGCTAACTTGGGAAGACCTAAAGAAACTGCTGATAGAGGAGTATTGTCCCAAGGATGAACTTCAGAAGCTTGAATCTGAATTCTGGAACCATTCTATGGTTGGAACACAAATAGAGAAGTACACAGTCCGATTTCATGAACTAGCAAAACTGGTACCTCACATGGTTACTCCTGAGGAGAAACGGATAGATCGTTACATCTGGGGTCTGGCACCAGAGATTCGGGGAATGGTTACCTCAGCAAACCCAACTACTATTCAAAGTGCAGTAAGCCTAGCAAATCGACTAACCAATGATGTGATAAGGATGGGAGCATCAACAAAGGAAAGCTCTAGTAGCAAGAGGAAGCCAGCAGATCAGGGAGAGAAGAAGTATGGAGGCAAGTCAGGGAGGAAGCAGAAGGTCTCAAGAAACTTTATGGTAAGAGCCCAGGATCAAGAACCAGTGAAAACTCAGGAACAGAAAGAACGGGAAGTGCAGGAACGAAAGCAGTACTCAGGGCCGCTTCCGAAGTGCAATAAGTGTAACTTCCATCACAAGGGAGCTTGCCCAGTGTGCCAAAACTGTAAGCAAACAGGCCACTACTTGAAGTATTGTAAGGTGAATAAGGAGGGAAAAAGGACATGTTACGAGTGCGGGAGTACTGATCATCTCCGTAGAGCATGTCCCAAACTGAACAATGGACCTGGTAACAATGGACAAGGCCAAGCCAGGCAAAACTTTCAAGGAAATCAAGTTGGACGGCCAAGAGGTGTAGCCTTTGTGATTGGTGCAGAAGAAGCTCGTCAGAACCCTGAAGTGATAGCAGGTACGTTTCTCCTGAACAACCATTTTGCATCAGTAATATTCGATGCGAGAGCAGATAGGAGTTTTGTTTCTTTAGCATTTAGACCGTTAATTGGCTTGAAATCGAGAAAGATGAGGAATGCTTATGCTATTGAACTTGCTGATGGGTATGAAATTAGGGCTGACGATATAATTCCTGGTTGTACTCTGAATTTAGCTGATAAACTCTTTAGCATTGACCTAATTCCTATAGAACTAGGTAGTTTTGATGTGATAGTAGGGATGGATTGGTTATCCAAAAATAAAGCAGAAATTGGTTGTTATGAGAAAGTCATTAGAGTGCCTCTCCCTAATGGAGAAACCCTTATCATACACGGTGAGAAGCCAGGAAGAAGTTTAAACATAGTATCAAGCGTGAAGGTTCACAAGTACCTGAAAAAGAATTGTATTGCATTCATGGCCCACGTGCTAGAAAGAGAACCTGAAGCTAAGCAACTCAAGGAGATTCCAGTGGTTCAAAACTATCCCGAGGTGTTTCCGGAGGAATTGCCCGGTCTACCCCCTATCTATCATTTCTGATAGAGATAGTCGTTTTACATCTCGATTTTGGTGGATGTTACAGAAGGCGCTAGGAACCAAGATAGATTTGAGCACAGCTTACCACCCTCAGACAGATGGGCAAACAGAGAGAACAATACAAACATTGGAAGACATGCTACGAGCGTGTGTCATTGAGTTCAAAGGAAATTGGGATACTCATTTGCCTCTAATTGAGTTTTCCTACAATAACAGTTACCACACGAGTATCCAATGTGCTCCATATGAAGTATTGTATGGACGCAAGTGTCGTTCGCCCTTATGCTGGACAGAAATCGGAGACAGACAGTTGACTAGACTCGAACTTATCCAGGAAACATCTGACAAAATTGCTATCATCAAGGATAGGCTTAAAGCTGCTAGGGATCGTCAGAAAAGTTATGCGGATAATCGTCGTAAACCATTAGAATTCCAAGTAGGAGACAAGGTACTTTTAAAAGTGTCGCCTTGGAAAGGGCTTGTGCGTTTTGGTAAGAAAGGAAAACTAAGCCCGAGATATGTTGGACCCTTTGAAGTCATTGAAAGGATTGGTTTGGTAGCTTATAAACTCCAATTGCCCCAAGAGTTAAGCGCCATTCATGACACATTCCACGTCTCCAATCTTAAGATATGTCTAGCCAACGAAACATTGATAGTACCCCTGGAGGAAATTAAGATCAATGATAAGCTCAACTTCGTTGAGGAACCGATAGAAATCCTTGGCAGGGAGGTAAAACAACTTAAGCGGAGTAAGATCCCGATTGTGAAAGTTCGATGGAACTCAAAACGCGGATCGGAGTACACCTGGGAGCGTGAGGACTTCATGAAGGAAAAGTATCCACAACTTTTCCCATACGATGACAAGCGATGACATAGAATGAATTTCGGGACGAAATTCTTTTTAAGTGGGGGATACTGTGACAACTGTCAATTCAGGTCATTCTCGGACTCATGCATCTTTATAATAACCATTCATGCACATCATGCCATGGCCTAGTAGTATAAATTAGGTCAAAATCTTGCATAAACTAGGACCCAACTAAGATCTAGGACTAATATACTTGACACTTACGATTCTAGTAAGTTGCTTAACTACAATAGGAAATGCCAATGCTATAATTTGAATGAAACTTTCAAGCTTTGTTATAATTGAAAAAGGGTATAAAACCCTAAAAATAAATTAAAATATTCTAATTATACTTCATTATGATGATGAATATCAAACAATATTCCAAAAACCCTAAAGAGCCCAAAATCCAAATTTATAAATCTTAAAGCTTAAAAACTTTATAAAATTTGGCTATAAACTTCCTAATATCAAATTTTTATTAATCAAATTATGGATTATACCAATGAAATAGAAATATAATTTATCATGCCTTAATCATAATTTATTAGTTAAAAACAAGATTTTTAAATAAATCAAAAAAAAAATTGCTTAAAGAATCACTTTTATAAAAATTAGATTTTTATAAAAATTAAGGAGGGATTTTTATAAAATTTGAATTGAGGAGAGAGAAGGCCTTAATGCCTCAAAAATCCAGCCACTCTCCCCTCCCTATGTCCTCTCTCTTCCCAAAACTCAATCATTAAACTTAAACCTTCACTCTTCCACTTCTCTCTTCATTTCCTCTCACACTCCACCTTTCCAACTCTCTTCCTCTCTCTCTAACTCACGAAAATCCTCCATTCTCTGCCATAATTTCGAGATTAAGGAGGCCTTGAAGTGTTCTTGCTTCTCTCAAGATCAAAACCAAGGTAAACAACACAATCCTCCCTCATGGTTTCATGATTTTACTTCCTCTTCTTCATGATTTTCTCTACTCTTCGGATTCTATTCCCTTCCATGGCTAGAAATCCTTACTTTTCCCTTGTGGTTTGTAGATTCTCACCATAACACAATGTATGTGTTTGAGATGGTGAAAATCCGGGATCAAACCCATGCAAGGAGTGAAAAAGATGCACATGTGTTCATGTGACTTCAAAACCGAGTATTACATCTTCTTCTCCATTTCTTTTATGTTCTTGCATGACCAAAAGCATTTAAACCATTTCTAGTACATCTTGGATGCTCATTCACTCCATGCATGTGCTAGAAATCGGACCTTAACCGAAGCATGCATGTTGTTCTTGTCAAAATGTCCTAAGGATGCACTCAAAGCAAACATGCAATCTGCCAGATTACTTTGTTCAACTTTGAACGACCATAACTCGGTCATTTCTTAACCAAATCATGATATTCTTTTTGTATTGGATAATTTCATGAGTTAACTTTCAAACCCATCTGGTCTTACTGTAAAATTTTAAATATCCGATTTTTGGCAATTTTTACAAAATGGTTGCGCAAACAGCTGAAATTTCGTGGCTTAAAACCCCACAGAATGTGCTTCACAAATTCATGAACTTCAGCCACATTTACATCTCATGCACCATTGCATGCAACATTTCTTATCTTGTTTGGGTTCAATACCCCTATTTCCCTTCTGAATAAATTTCAAACATTTTTCCTTTTGAAAGCCCTCACATGCATGTGATAATCTGTAAAATACCAAAAGCTTTTATTATTTCTTTGATTTATTAAAATTATTGCTAGAAACCAAGGGCATAAATCACATAAAATACTTCCATAGGTCAATAAATCCGGAACAAATTCATGAACGACCCTTATGATGGATAATGACCCCTCACTAAATTTCATCATTTTTTGTTGCTGTTTGGTATGATTTCCAATTTTCTTTTTGTTAGGATATAATAAATCACAAAACCACTTTGGAGAGTGTGAAAATTTTATCTAACAATTTTCGCATACCTTACCTGTGATGGATGACTCAGAAAAATAATTTCAACATTTTTCATCATGCCTTGCTATTTTTCCCAATTTTTGGTAATTATAATGGTTTAAAAATAGGAAAAATAGTTCTGATTATCCAAAATTCATGAAAATTTACCAGAACATCATGTTTTACAGTAGGAGGTTACATAAAAATTTTAAGGATTTTTCTCCACTGTAAACTATTTTTCTCTTAATTTCTAAAGTTAATTACACTTAAATACACATAAATACCCAAAACCGGATTATATAATATGAAGACCACTTTTGATATTTTTCTCAGGTTATTTATACTGTAAATGATGTTACAAAAATTTTTGGTAATTTATTTTAACTGTTTAATATTATTTCTTCAATTAAAGATTATTTAAAGGAATAAAACAAGGAAAAATAGAAATACCCACTGAAAAATATCTTTTATATTTTTCCCAGCCTATTTATGTATAATAACAGTTAAATAAAAAGTTTGGGTAATTTTGGAAACTGTTTTCTATTTATTTCAATTTTTATTGGAATAAATGCTCAAAAATCATAAAATATAATTAAACAGCTTGGAAATCCATTTTTATAATTTTCCCAGCTTAGTATTGTGTAATAACAGTTAAATAAAAAGTTTGAGAATTTTTATCCTTTGAATGCTATTTCTGTGAATTTATGTTGTAATAAGGACTTAAAAATTTGGAAAATTTATATTCCAATGTTGTAATTAATCGCACGATTTGTAGAATTTCATTATTTCAGAAAAAGTGTAACCAATTAATATAAAATCAAATACTAAAACATAAATTGGCATTTCACTATATGTAGAATTTAGTATATTAGCATTAGATTTCGACATGGAAACTCACTAGTGTATGTTTGATGTCGTAGGATCCCGGTAGTAAGACGTTGGTGCATTCCGAAGTACCACTTGTACCTACTCGAAACGTTGTGAGTATTCACGCACTCCCCTATTTTCAGTTTTTATGTTTTGGGGTGGAAAAGCATGTCCCGAAAAACTATTATTTTAATGTTGTATTTAAATTGATTTGTATCAAACATGATTGCTATTTTATTGCTATGTCTCTCTATGTATGTCTATGCAACACGGAACATGAGAACTTATCGTACTAAGGCCCTTCCCTTATTTCTAACCATTAACTCTTTGAGCCAATGGTCATTATGGATAGTGCTATTAGGAATTGACAACTCCTCACTCGCCCGAATCGCTGGAGTGCATGATACCATATTCATCTATGGAACGATAAGCATAGATCTCGATAGGGCTTCAGTCATAGGTTTGGTTGAGACTCATTGTTTGCTCATACACATACAAACTCGTTACACATTATAACAATAAACTTGTTATCTATTATGGCAATAAACTCGTTTATCAATTTTAGCAATCAACTTTGTTTCTCATTATAGCAATGAACTTTGTTCTCATTAAAGCAATGTACTTGTATTTATGAAAAGTCTTATACCAAATCTTGATTTTATAAACCTGTGAACTCACCAACTATTTTCATAGTTGACGCTCGTTTTACATGCTTTTTCAGGAAATAATTAGTAAGTGGATATAGAGATTCATCATCATAGAGCATGCTGCATCGTGTGGAAGTTATTTTATGAAGTTATATTTTGAACAATGTCATTTTGGAAAACTTGTACTTTGTTTTGTTTAAGCTATGGGTTGTAAACTTTTAAATATTGCTATGGTGATGTATCTTTATCTTTTGCAATGAAACCTTTGTCGCTGTCATACCTTGCGTTTCCGCTTTATTGGGGTGTGACACCAGACTCTCTGACTCGCCGAGTCACTTACTGGACTCGTCGAGTTCATCTGACTCGTCTAGTTCATTAGGTGACTCGACGAGTTCAGCTGTCAGAGGAAAGTAAATTTGTCTTTTCAAGCAATGAATAGAAAACAGCCTAGGCTCTGATACCACTGATGGATTTTGAGCATTACATCAATCCTATGGTGCACATGCAAACCCTAAAGCTTTGGATCTAGGTTTCTCTAATTGTACATGCAAATCATCCAAAGCTTATAAACCCTAATACTAGCATACAAAAATCGAAATTAATAACTAATTCAAGTTTAGATGATTACCTTTTAATTGTAGCAGGAATCTTCGACCTTTAAGAGCTTTAGTATCACAAGTGTAGTACCTCTAATCGATCACAAACACCAAGGCAAGTTGGATGATCTTTGGAGAGAAGGGAAGGAGGCTCAAAATCGGCTCTTGATCTCTAGGGTTCAAGGTGTAGCCGAAAATGCAATGCCTAGGGTCCTTTATATAGATGAGCTTCTAGGGTTTCAGTCAAAACCCTAATTGGATTGCTTAGTCCTTAAGCAGTCCAAAGGAACCTTCCAGAATGAGTCCTTGGATGAATTCAAGGTGGACTTCCTCCTTGATTTCGTCCACCCCTTTCTAAGGGATCCACAACCCAAAATCCAATTATCTTATAATTGCAATTCCAGTCCCCTAAGTTCAATTAATATCTTTTGACAACAAAATTAATTTCTTAATTAATTTTTGACCAATATTAATTAACCAATATGATTTCTCTTTTAATATACTATTCATATAATATATTAATAAACCATAATAACCTCTTTCTCCATTAATCATCCAGTCAAGTTGCTTTGGTGAAGTCAACCCAAAAGGACCATGCTACAACCGGGTCAAGTACATACCAAATATAGTTATGGGCTTAGACACCTAATCCAAGAAATATGTCATAGGAAAATAATATCAGAGTAAAATCCCCAAGAATCTCATAATACGGAAAAATCATAGTGTGATGTGCAGCAATCATGCCGACTCCTTTCCTTTTGAAGAAGAAGTACCTGAAACCAAAACTGAAAACTATAAGCACGAAGCTTAGTGAGTTCCCCAAGCTACCCCATACCATAACAAACCACATACTGGCCCCTGCTCGTCCTCGGGCCCCACCCGGTAATAGGCTCTTCCTGACATCAGGCCCTGCCTGGCATCGAGCCCCGCTCGGTATACAAATTTGTTCATCCTAGGCCTCGCCTGTCACTGGGCCTCGCCCTCTATACACATACAATCAATATCACACAATCATACTAACACATAAAGAAAAAATACACAATACTATATGTTCTAGTCCTAAGGCCTCGCCTATCATGGGCCCCGCCCCTACTTTGCTAATGATGAGATATGGAACCCCGTCCATACACAGCTAGTGATGAGATACAGGACCCCGCCCACACTCAACTCCCTAACCAAGCACATACAAGTATCACACAGACAACAAGTATAAGTAAACTTGCACATAGTCTTCGGTACCACCCAACATCGAACCGTAGTCCGTAAATACATATAAACATTCATCGGGCACCGACCGGCATCAGACGTTAGTCCGGAAAACATACAATCATAAATACGGGCCGACATTGGTGCCTTCGACCCATTCATATAGGTGGAAACTCACCTCACCTGTTGCAGCTCACTGCAAGAAATCCCTAGCTGCAGCCCTACCGACTCCCCGAGTTATCAATACCAAAATATCACCCAATTAGCAATTAGGTTCCAAACCATGATCCATAATCCTTACTTGGGGTGAAATGACCGTTTCACCCCTGGCCCAACAAGATTCACAATCAAGGCCCAAGCCCAAAACCAACAAGGCCCAAAACTATAAAATCCATAAAAGCCCACTAATGACCCAATTTTCCATATTGGGCCCAACCCCATTTGGGCCTTACCCAAAAGCCCAAAAATTACTGGTCGAATAATAATTCTCCAAAGGCTCAAAGATCTAAGCCCATTGGGCCCACTAAATTCCAAAACCATTGGGCCCACCAAGGCTGGGCCCAATACAAAATCTTATCCCAACTAGACATGTCCAGATAAAAGTGCAAAACTTTAAGAACCCTATGACCAAAACGCCCAACACACGAAAACTCCAATCCAAGTCCGAAGCCCAACATGAACAAGCCCTAGAATCCCACTGTTGGACCGGATGTTGGGCGTTCCCCTGTGAAATGCTGGGCTTTTGTTTCCTGATCGTTGATTGTGACTCGACATCGGAACGCATGGCGTTCCTGAGATGAACGCGTTGCGTTCCCGACCAGAGACCAAAAATTACATTTATGTCTTAATACTTTAAGTCCAAAGCTCAAATCTTCAAAATAGCTTCATATCAGAGTCTTAATCCATAAAGTCCACAACTTGGCACCTTTGCATGGCCCAAAAGGACCCAAACATCCTTTAAAGCTTCCAATCCATAAATCAAGACCCACAACCTTTGCATGGTTGGTCCTCAACCATCAAGTTACCATTTTTATGACTCTAATAACTCAGAAATGTGAGGATATTCAATCCTAGGCTTTTGGAGTGGCTCAAACTCCCAAAGAGTATCCACATGATCATAAGAAGCACAAGACAAGCCCTAATCTAGATCTTAAGTTATAAGATCGCAAGATAGAAACTTTATGCCTTCTTAGATTTGCAAATGAGTTGGAGAACTTGGATCCAAAAGCTTTGCCTTGATCAATGAGACTCCAATGTGATCACTCTTCTTCAAGAACACAAAAATACACTCAAAGATGGTCAAAGCTCACACACTCATAATTAGGGTTAAGGTTTCGAAAAGAGGCTTAAGGTACAGTGGAGGCTGAGAGAATGAAGAGACTTGGGCCTTATGTTTTTTAAATAGTGGACACTTAGGTTTTTTGAGAGCAGATGAAAAATGCCCTATGTTCCTCCGTGGAATGCCCCGCGTTCGTCTTGGCCTCCACATCCAACTTCATGCAATGAACGTTGTGCGTTCAAGATATGAATGCCCCGCGTTCAAGTCTTGCCCTCAACACCAAGCTAGCAATTAAAATTTATAAGATTGAAAGACATCCATGCTTAATTGGATCAAACTTATGCATGCAAAATGAATCTTATGATTCCCGAGATGTTACAATTCTCCCCCACTTAAACTAGAATTCGTCCTCGAATTCTGCCGCAGCAAACCATTCCAGATACTACTCACATGCCACTTCCGCATGACCCCATTATCTGCTAGGAATCCACTAATGTTTCCCACGAGTACTGAAACCCGCCATCCTGAGGGTACAACCATCACCCTGCGCAATCCATGGCCTTCTTAATGCAACCGAAACTTCTATCGTGGAAATAACACCCGAACCTTCAACCCTTGCAAGCCACTTCTACCTTCTGAGACCTAAAATCTACAATAACCTGACTTCTCGATATCTCGCCTGTGTTGAACAACTCTCTGTCAATCTCTCAACTGGTGGCAAACCAGTCATAACCTTTCCAACTCTGATCATGCAACGAATCCTTAGAATAATTCTTCAAGCCCAGTGAAGAACGAATCCTCAATCTCTCAAATAAAGCCAACCCTACTTCACTTGAAATTCGAAGCCTAAGTCTCAATGGCCTGATTCCTAATCAGATTTGCCACCAAATTAACCTCATAGAGTCTCGCATCACACAAATTGCTTCCAATCCCTGATTACATTGCTATCTCGAACGGAGCAAAATCACTGACCATATACCGCTATAAAACACTTATACTTGACGAAAGCCTCAGATAATCCTTCGAGTAGAAGATTCATCCCTGCAACAGTTAGACTCATACGAGAGCTGCGCAGCAGGGTCAAATTAATTACTGTGAGATTATTTAATCCCGTTGTGAATGATCTAGCATTACCCAAGCAACAGCCACTCCATCCATTCATTAAATCCTAAAACACTAATACTGCCCGAAACCTTGAAACTGCCAGAAACAATGAACTGCCCGAAACACTGGACTGCCTAAAACAGCATGCTGCCTCCTGGCTGCTTTTCAAAATCCACTGAGACCTCCCTGGTCTCAATTCGTCTTCCAGTCATCTGAGATATCGGGTTCCAGACCGTTTGCTGAGCCAAAAGACTCCCACACAGTCGCCTCACTCGACTTTCGAACGAAATCCTCATCTGTCAATAGTTGCCATTAGTTATCTTGCCACTATGTCTCTAGCGACCTTCTGATCCAACCGATCGGATCCATACGTCGAATCCTGACATCACCAAATCCAAGGCTAAAAGTGAATGCTACATGACCAAAGGTAGCCTTATATCACAAACGATCTTATACGGTCCATCGCTTCCTTCATCCCATGACTGCAGTGGTGTGTCTACGGTCTTATCACTGGCTTAAATAGGTCTAATCCATCTGGGTAAATCCGTAACCCAATATGTGGATTTGCCATGCCCTCACTGCTGCACCAGAACTGGTGGGTGCTACGGTTCTTCCCACGATCTAACAACACTCCCATGCTGTCTACCAACCTAGTGAATGCTACGGCTACCCCCGCGGTCTTACAACACTCTAGCACTATCTGACAACCTTGTGAATGCTACGGCTACACCCATAGTCTTACAACACTCTAGCACTATCTGCCAACCTCGTGAATGCTACGGTACCCCTGCAGTCTTACAACACTCTAGCACTATATTACAACCTTGTGAATGCTACGGCTACACCCGCAGTCTTACAACACTTATAGCACTATTTACCAACCTAGTGAATGCTACAGCTACACCCGCAGTCTTACAATACCCTAGCACTATCTGCCAACCTAATGAATGCTACGGCTACCCCCGCAGTCTTACAACACTCTATTACTATCTGTCAAGCATGGTCTTACAGCTTATTACCAATCCAAACACATCCAAAGTTGAGCACACACACGGTCTAACATCCCAAACTGAACTCATGTCCTGACTGGGATCCCCAACCTGGTTCCCGATAGTCTGTTATCACACACTAATCAGATGTGGTTCCAAAGTCGGTAAGTTTTTCAGAACTTCCCACCCACACTATTCCCCATTCAAACAGCCACTTGGGCTGCTTTCCCTTACCCGATGGAGATACGAGCTCATCCAGATTTCATACTTGCTTTTGACCTGGATAACCGAACGGTTCTTCCCCACTTCGATTTGACTAAGTCTCCACAGCATACAAGAAATGGAAGGATTTACGATCCTTCCCACCTTCCAATGATCGATCTGCTGACAACCGGCGCTTACCAATGCTAGCGATCCATTACTAGCCAAACTCAAAAGATCATACAACCCCTGAAGACTAGATGAACACTTTCTGAATCCCAATAATACTGATAACTCCAAATGCCTTGAAATGATATCGTACTCAAATCTTGCAGTCCAATTACCGATGCTCATAGCAAAACTTCAGTAATAGACCACTTCCATTGGCGACCCCATTAGTCAATCTGAGCATAATGACTGAATCCATTGAAACCTGACGAGGGTGGATAACCACCCTGCTGAACTCTGACCGTAGACCTTCCACATAATGCCCCTGAACCGATCTCGACTACATCAAAATAAAAACCGAACACATGGACACGCTATGCATAAGGAGTCGACCTCGTACTACACCAATTCCTTATGTTCTTATGATGGGGCTAAAAGCATATCCTCGCTCTGAGCTGACGAATCTTCACCCCGACTTCCATCTTCGTAGAATCTCTGAATTCTAGCCATTTACAACCCATGCGAACGCAAGACTCCCCTGATATTTACAATGACCAATAACTCATGCACTGACATTGCCATCTTCCTGCTACCGTTCCTCTCCTAGAAACGGTAGTGTGGAACCCCAAAGGTTCTTCCATATACAACTGCTGATCCTATCAGATCAAGGATGAAACAACTGCACCCTGTCTTTACTAGACAGCTAACCCGCTAACCTTGACCAAGGATTCTCCAAGCCATTAACTGAATTGCTTCCGATACAGACCTGGAACAACAACTGAGCACACTGAACCCGCCCAACAAGATACGACCCACTAATGAATCATTGAAGACTCACAACATGCATATTGGTATGAAACAATTGTTGATAATATAACGCAGACAATAGAAAAGGACCAAACCAGAGATAATGCTTACCCAACCCAGAACAAAATTCCCAAGCAATTGAAATTCGGATAACCAAGGAGAGGCAAAAGATAACATACCCGCAGTATTGCCTGAAGAAACCTTGAATCTCTCTTCCTGCCAAAGTACCTGCGATGAAACCTTTGATGTCCCAACCACTAAGCGGGGGCAATTCGCCCTGATGAGGCTGATGACAACAATGACACAACTCTACCTCCAATGTGCATTCTTGGCGGAGATGACCTTTTTAACCGCACCTTTCGCACTTAGACCTGCTATGAACATCCTCATGTACCCCTTCATCCTTCATCCAACCACCATGACCCCTCGATTCTCCGATACTCGCTGCAGCCGCACCCAACTGCTCAGTCGTCGACCCAGACCAAGATCCCGCTTCCTCTTCCCTAGCTGTCTATCCAAACCAATCTCCTTCTCCTGAGTCACCCCGATTACCCCATCAACCGCCTGAACAACCGCGGTCCGACCCTGAAACTTAGTGATCAATCTATCAGTGACACACCCAATGATGTTGGGTAACTCCTCGTGTAGGGCTCGCGAATTCTCTTTAGTGATCCAATCATGCGGTAGCCTCTCCTGAACACAAGGTTCATAACCCACCTCTAATCCCAAATGACTCGAGCTAACAATATGATCCTCCTTTCTGAAGGATCCTAGGGATCCATATGCATTGGGTTCCAGATGAGCCCTAAATTGCCCCGTAATGATCTCGGCCCGAAAGGCCCCGAGGCGACCGTCTAGTAGCTCCAAAATCCCCTCATTGACCGAACCGAAGATCACAGGGTCTGCTCCATAATACTGCAGGTAGTCTTGGACGAGATGAACTCCCGCAACTGCTCGCTAATCGGCTCATCACTCACCCCTGAGCCAGAACCAGAACCAGAACCACCTCTCTGAGTGCTCATCTCCATACTGAAAAACCATGAACCAATGATCAAAACAGGCTCAAGGATTCTCCTCCCCTAAGCTTCTTAGATTCTCCTAGACTCTCACCGATTCGAGTATGGATCCTGTGCTTTCAGTAGTACAGACCCAATACTACCTTCCACACCTATCCATACCTTCCTCAGCAATCCTCACAAATCCTCTAAGTCACTTATTTAAACTGATGCACACAAAACTCACTAAATTGCACTACTAACCCACTGAAGTATATCTTAGGCTTTCATAGGTTCCCGAACCCACCCAGTCCTCAGCTGCTGAAGGATTCCCATTAATGTCAACTAGCTACCTCATAAATATAGCCACATGCAACAGAGATCAGATAATCCTTCGAGTAAAAGACTCAATCCTAGAACGGTTGGACTCATACGAGAGTTGCGTAATAGGGTCAAGTCCATCACTCTGAGATTATCCAGCCTGTGCCACATGTGACTTAGCATATTCACTTGGTAGCTAACTCATATTTCTAAGAGTCGCACAAAGCACAAAGCAAGCAGCATTCGGACAATGGAAAAACTAGCCAACACACTCAAATCAAGCCATTCTATCTTCTTATCAGGAATCTATACTAGCATGCAATTCTAAGGCTCATACAATCAGGCATAACCTAAACATGCCATCCTACCACAGGCTGATCAGTTCTAGCATTCAAATCTACAAGCTCATAAAATCATACAAAGGCATCTCTCCTAGATCCTTAGCTCTAATCTAGCATGCGAATCATATCGTATAATCATAACATTCATGTATTGGTAATTTGGGAGAACTTACTTGAGCTCGGCCGATTGCACGCATCACACTCCTTTTCTCTTTTTAAAATCCTTTTTATAAAAATGATTTTATTTTGAAAATTTTCATACCAAGTCCTTAGTTTGAGTTCAGACACATCCGAGAGTGTGCCCGAATCCCTCAAACCAAGGCTCTGATACCAACTTCTAATGTCCCAAAATTCATAGCCAAAAATTTCATTTTTAATTAAGTAATTTATAAAAACTGTAGCCTGAAAACATCAACAGTGTCATCCAATTCATAATCAAACCAAAGTGTCAAAAACCATAATAAGTCATAGGAAAATAATATCAGAGTAAAATCCCCAAGAATCTCATAATGTGGAAAAATCATAGAGTGATGTGCTGCGATCATGTCGGCTCCTTTCCTTTTGAAGAAGAAGCACCTGAAACCAAAACTGAAAACCGTAAGCATGAAACATAGTGAGTTCCCAAAGCTACCCCATACCATAACAAACCACATATTGGGCCCCCGCCCGGCATCAGGCTCTACCTGGCATCATGCCTCCCCTAGCATCAGGCCCCGCTTGGAATCGAGCCCCGCTCGATATACATATCTGTTCATCCCAGGCCTCGCCTGTTACTGGGCCTCGCCCGCTATAAACATACAATCAATATCACACAATCATACTAACATATAAAGCAAACATACATAGAACTATATATTCTAGTCCTAAGGCCTCGCCTATCATGGGCTCCGCCCCTACTCTACTAATCATGAGATATGGAATCCCGTCCATACTCAGCTAGTGATGAGATACGAGACCTCTCCCACACTCACCTCCCTAACCAGGCACATAAAAGTATCAAACAGACAACAATTATAACTAAACATGCACATAGTCATCGGGTACCACCCGACATCGAACCGTAGTCTGGAAACACATATAAACATTCAACGGGCACCGCTCGACATCAGACTCTAGTTCAGAAAACATACAATCATATATACGGGCCGATATTGGTGCCTTCGACCTGTACATACTGGAGAAAACTCACCTCAAATGTTGAAGCTCACTGCAAGAAATCCCTAGCTACAACCCTACCGAATCCCCGAGCTATCAATACCAAAATATCACCCATATAGCAATTAGGTTCCAAATCATGATACATAATCCTTACTTGGGGTGAAATGACTGTTTCACCCCTGGCCCAACATGACTCACAACTAAGGCCCAAGCCCAAAACTAACAAGGCCCAAAACTATAAAATCCATAAAAGCCCACTAATGGCCCAATTTTCCAAAATGGGACCAACCCCATTTGGGCCTTGCCCGAAAGCCTAAAAATTCCTGGTCTAATAATAATTCTCCGATGGCTCAAAGATCCAAGCCCATTGGGCCCACTAAATTCCAAAACCATTGGGCCCACCAAGGCTGGGACCAATAAAAAATCTTGGCCCAACTAGACATGTCCAAATAAAAGTACAACACTCTAAGAACCCTCTGACAAAAAAGCCCAACACGTGAAAACTCCAATCCAAGTCTAAAGCCCAACATGAACAAGCCCAAGAATCCCACTGTTGGACTGGACGATGGTCGTTCCCCTATGGAACGCTCGGCGTTAGTTTCCTGACCATTGATCATGACTCGATGTCGGAACGCACAGCGTTCCTAAGATGAACGCGTTGCGTTCCCGGCCAGGGACCAAAAATTACATTTATGTCTTAATACTTTAAGTCCAAAGCTCAAATCTTCAAAATAGCTTCCTATCAGAGTCTTAATCCATAAAGTCCTCAACTTGGCACCTTTGCATGGCCCAAAAGGACCCAAACATCCATTAAAGCTTCCAATCATAAATCAAGACCCACAACCTTTGTATGCTTGGTCCTCAACCATCAAGTTACCAATTTTATGACTCTAACAACTCAGAAATGTGAGGATCATCAATTCTAGGCTTTTGGAGTGGCTTAAACTCCCAAAGAGTATCCACATGATCATAAGAAGCACAAAACAAGCCCTAATCTAGATCTTAAGCTATAAGATAGCAAGATAGAAACTTTATACCTTCTGACACTTGCAAATGAGCTGGAAAACCTGGATCCAAAAGCTCTTCCTTGATCAATGAGACTCCAAGGTGATCACTCTTCTTCAAGAACACCAAAATACACTCAAAGATGGTCTTCCAAGCTCACGCACTCACAATTAGGGTTAGGGTTTCGAAAAGAGGCTTAAGGTACAGTGGAGGATGAGAGAATGAAGAGCCTTGGGTCTTAAGTTGTTTAAATAGTGCATACTTAGTGTTTTTGAGTGCAGAAGGCGAACGCCCTGCGTTCGTCCCTGGAATACCCCACGTTCGCCTTGGCCTCCGCGTCCAATTTCATGCACTGTACGCAGAGCGTTCAAAATATGAACGCCCCGCGTTCGAGCCTTGCCCCTAACAACAAGATACCAATTAAAAGTTCTAAGCTTGAAAAACCTCCACGCTTAATTAGATCAAACTTATGCAGGCAATATGAATCTTATAATTCCCGAGATGTTACAATAGTGGTGTGCATACTAGACTGGCTTAGTCTTAGTAGCTGATAGATTTCATGAATATTTTTAGGACTCATGATAATCCTTGGGTTGCTGATGACCCATAGCTTTTTGGATTGAAATAGGGGTATAGGCATGTTGGCTGCACTATAGACAAAATGGTCTTTAGTGGCACACGTTTTTAAGGGTATATATTTTTTATGCCACTATCGTATGTTTTTAGTGATATATTTTATGTGCCACTATAAATTAATAGATTTAGTGACACTTAAAAATTTATGTCATTAGTATAATACTTATTAGTGGCATAAAAATATTAAATGTGATGGAAAACTCTTTTTTTTTTGTGTAATATCTTTTTTATATGCCGCTAAAGTTTTATTGTATGATTTTACTAATTTAGTTTGTGCCACTAAAAAATTGAATTTCCGCTTCATATTCCCCTCTCCAAAATGAATTGGCGTTTGTTGCCAAAAAAACATATATATGGAATTTGACACTTCCCCCATTTATCATACAGTAATCGACCGTATTTCACAACTCAAGCATCATACCATCATCAGAGATCCCCAAGTCCGAGTATGGATCTAATTTAGAGTATGCCTTTATAACCTATAATTTGAGTATGGCCCTAATTTTCAATTTCAAACTTATAAGTCTTCGATTGATTTGATTATGTCACTATAAGCCATCGATCGTGTTGAATGCTTAAATTGAAGAAAAAACCGTTGTCTACTGATATCATCATATCCATGACAAATATCGATAATGGTTGTTCAAGAGGAAGTGAAAGCTTGGGATTGAGGGAATGAAATCGATGATAGTAGTTTGTTGAGAATAGTTTTCATAGAATGGGAAGATCGTGGATCTATAGTAAGGAGGTAACACTAGTGGATTCTGATGAACGGCGACAGTACTTTGTTGTTGGATTCTCCGCTAGCACTAGTGGATTCTGATGAACAACGACAAGTACATGAGGTTAGTTCTCGAGGCACGCATATATTCATCTCAATCTTGTAATAACAGCATTAGGTTGTTATTTCTTAAGAAATAATAGCCAAAATTGTGAAGCTAGCTTCAAAATTGAATAGATGTCTCTTGTTCACATATATCATGTTTAAACATCAATCTAATTGATTTTTGATGGGAGCTACAAGCAGAACATTCTAATTTATGTGGCTAAACTAGTTTTTGAGCACATTTGTGTGAAATTCTTAACCTAATGAGCTAGATTATGAAATTTACCGGATTTGCATGTTTTTTTTTGAAATCTTCTAAATATGTAGTAGTATACATAAATTTAATGTTATTCTAAGCTTTAAGTGTGAGAATGATTTTCATTGATCTAAGTTGAATGCACTAAGATATGACTGAGTCTTCTTGGCAAGTTGAAGTTTCTATTTTCTTTATTCGATATTTTGTTATGGTAAATGCTCTTTGTTTATAGGCCTTTATTGTCACTTGTCAATCGAATTAGGACTAGGGTAATTACTATTTAAATTAATTTTTGCTTATTGACTGTTAGTCTAGCAATGGCTCTGCGGTTGTCAATTAGTTTTTGTTTTGCAAATCAGTGTTATTAGTATTTTGCCTTTTTGAATCTTTGAATCTTTTTAGTAGTTAATAGGGTTAAAGTATTTAATTGCTAATTTGTTCCATTGCTTTTTTTTTTGGCAAATCAGTTTTGACACCTTGCCTCTTCGTAATTTTTAATAGGATTACAATATTTAATTGTTTTCTTTGTTAAAGTTTTAGATGTTTTTTACAAATATTTGTTGCTATTTAGGATTTGCTTACAATGCTTTTTTTGCAAATATGCTTACTAAGGAGTATTTGAAAGCTTAGTAGAGTATTTTAATGGTTTTATGCACAAGTTTAGTCCAAATTCGGTAATTCATTCTTATCTTAATAGGATCAAATCGAATTTTTGAAGTTATTTTTGCTTCTGTCATCTCTGTTTTTGTTTGATAAATAATCTAATTTTTGAAGTTATTTTTTTTTCTTTTTATTTGAAGTGTTGTACTATTTCAATTTCAGTTATATCATCGAATCAGAATGTTTTCGTCCTTCTTAGTAAAATACATTTAATCTATGATCATGTCTCTTTTTCAATTAGATATTTATAAATAACAATATATCATTATTAGTAGGGTGTAGCTTAAACTCATTATTTTATTGGGTTGAAGAAACATTATTGTTATAAATCATATGAATATATGATGTCTTTGGAGCAATCTACTCAATAAGAGCTTCAACCAGTACATGGATGTGCATCTAACTCTTTGCATTTACTGGTTTTTTTCATATTTTTTTGTATTGAATCCATTATAGGTGGATGATCTTATATTGGCTTATATTGTGTGAGTATCGAAGTGCAAAACCATATGTAATACTAGAAAGAGAAAAAATATGGATATTGTTGTGGATAATCAAAATTTTCCAACTAGGAATTGATCAATAACTTGGTTGCTTTGAGTAGGGGTGCCACATCTTTCTCCATCAATATGTTTTGAACAAATTCAGTGAAGTATTATAAGAAAACAAATATTATAACTGTATATAGAATTAAAATAAAAAACTAATCTATCGAGAATGAATCAATCTCATCATAGCCCATGTAGTATGTACTAAATTTGGGTACGTATTTCTGTTTATACATCAATTAATTGCTATTTATTTTATTCTTATCATTATCATTATTATTCATTATCATTATTATTCTTGAAACAACTTGTGATATGTGATTATGTAATATTCATAGTGTTACCTTTTATGGAGAGGATTTGTAGCCTTATACTCAACCACCATGTTCCAGCTGGGTTTCAAGCAGAAAATTGATAAATTTTCAAATTGTTGGACAATATTCAAATGTCTTATCGACAGCTGCTAGTCCTCCAAGAGCAAACCAGGTAAATATATGTAAAAAAAACACCCCCAACTTCCATACCTAATGCCCATAAGTTTATCAAGTTAAAAAAAATAAAAAAAATAAGTCTTATTTTAATGCAAAAAGCAAAACAAAACTAACCATTTTGCATTTGTATTTTCTCCAAGTACCTACTGGCACATGTAAGAAAAGTCTCTATCTCTTTCCTTCTATGTCCAGGGTACAACTTCTTAAACAAAACGAGTGTTTTGCACTCCACATACCTAGTCAAGAGATTTGATGAGTCCCTTGAAGGGTACAATTGTCATTTACTATCATTCAGTCCAGAAAAAAAATATTCTTACTTGTGCTCAATGAAAATTTCAATAAAGAACTATGTAGAATTGAGAATCTCTAACAATTCTGATGATCTTGTTGGTTCCCATACAACTAGCCCACTATTTTTGCCCTGTATCATCCCAAGATCAAATTAGTTTATTATTAAATGATTTTCTTTTAAGTGTTTCCAGGAAATCCAGTAAAAAAGTTACATAAATGTCTTATGAGTTTTAGAGATCAGTGAAGTTTTAATGAATTCACTTCCTTTCATCAAAGTAAAGCCAATTTCTTCCGTAATAGCAAGTCAAGCTTGAATTACAAAACCAACATCTCACTCTTGACAGCCAAAACTCTGTTTCTAAAATTATAACCATCAAATCTTGAAATTAATAATAAAAATTATGGTTTTATGATGGGTTTTGTATGACTTGCATTTTCATTCCATCTTCAACTACCCAGATATAATTTGAAATTCGGGCAAGATGCTTTTTGAAACAAACGTTATTTGGGTCCTCAACCCAACATGCAAGTAGAGATGCACACGAAAACCGGATTGGCCCATAGGATCCGATTCGATCCGGAAACCGCATTTGGTCAAAACCGGTTTTGACCGAACCGGTTCGGATTGAAACCGGTTTGGTGCTTCGGACGGAAAAATCGGATTGGACCCCGGATCGTAAACTGGATTTGACTGAAACCGGATCCAAAACCGGATTGAAACCGGAATTTTTTTTTGACCATTAAAAAACGGGCATTTTCGAAAAAAAATTTCTAACCGTTGGAACCCTCAAAAAACGGCTAGTTTGACTTTTCTTGACTTTTTGGACCTTCTAAACACATATAAATACATGAGATTTGCTACATTTCAAATTTACACAAAATTCTACTACTTTATACTTCTGTTTTCATAATACTCCAAAAAATGAGCTTGAGAAATTCTACTGCGGGTCAAGATTCGGATGCAACGGTGGTTAAAATCATAACAACCACTCGGAATAAAGAAGTGTGGGAACATTATGATTTGTGTTTGTTGTCGAACGGGAAGGAAAAAGCGAGATGCAAGAATTGCGGGATGTTTTTGGGAAAAACTGGCAATAGTACGTTGAGGAGCCATACAACAAAAACTTGTCCGATTGTAAAAGGTCAAGGCGATCCGGATCAACCAAATATTACTCCGGACGGGGCGATCTTTATTTACAACAATGATGACATTCGTGAAAGTTTTTGCAAGTTCGTGATTCAAGAAGGCTTGCCTTTCAACCACTTCGACAACCCACAATTAACAAAGATTTTGTGGGAAAAAATGCAACCACAATACCGGCAAGTAAGTCGCACTTCTCTTAGACGTGATGATTTAAATTATTGGGATATAGCCAAAAAAGATATGCAATTGGGATTTTTAAATATTAAAACCGGTGTTTCTTTAACTTGTGAAGTTTGGTCCTCCACCGGAAGTTGTCCCAAAAGCTATCTTGCCGTCACGACACATTTGATTGATCCCTCTACTTGGGTAATGAACAAACGAGTTATTGCTTTTAAACTTTTTGCGCATCCTCACACGTGGGCATGGTTATTTGCAATTTTAGTAAGCGTTATAGAGACTTATAATTTAAGCGACAAAATCTTCTCTATTTCGTTTGACAATGCAAGTAACAATACCGCCGCCGCAAAAAGATTAATTGCAAAATATAAACCTATTTTGGATGGCTCGTTTTTTCATACTAGATGTGTTTGTCACATTATTAATCTTGCGGTACAAGATGGTTTAAAAATGATAGATTCGACGATTGAAAAATTCAAAACTGTGTTCACTAGAGTTTTTGGAAAAAATAAAGCTACAATGGAAAAATATCAAAAGTTTGCTATTTCCATTAACGTAACTCCATATAGTCCTCATTGGGATGTTTGACACGACAAAGAATAGCTTTGCAATTATTTTACGACACAATTTCAAAAGGAAAAAACCCGGTTTCGGATTTTGATTGGGATTTGATGGAAGAGTTTGTGGAAATGTTAAAAAATTTTACCAAAATTTCTCAGTCTTTAAATTTGCACAAAGATGACTCAAAGTACATCCGTAACCAAATATACAATTTTAATAATACTTTACTAATTTGTTTGACATTTACGCTACAAAATATGGCAATATGTCATACACTTTTGCAAGTGTACGGGTAGTAGTGGGGGTCGAACGGATTTTCATATGGACCTCTATAACTACATTTTGGAGGAACAAAACAAAAGAGCACGCACACTAACCCCTAGTAGCAAACTTGGAATTTATATGGGTCAAACTTATTAAAATTCATGAGTGCACCACAATTTAAAATTTTGGTTCTTTTGGCTTGGTGGAGAGAAAAGGAAGCACAATTTTCTATTCTCTCCGTCATGGCCCGCGATTTACTAACCGTCCAAGCTTCCACGGTAGCTTCGAAATCCGCTTTTTCTTTTAGTGGTAGAGTTTTATCAAAGTTGAGGACGAATCTTACCCCGGTTATGGTAGAGGTTTGCGTTTGCTTGAAGGATTACTTGGATTCGGTGGAACGTATACAACATTTGGCATCACTAGAGGACCCACTAGCACAAAATGTTGAACCGGAGATCATGGATGAAGAATATGCACAAGGGTTATCAACACCTCCGGAAGACGAAGACGATGACGACGAAGACGAATAAGAAGATGAAGAATATGGTATTGATGAGACCCCTAACTATTAGTGTGGCAGTTGAATAATATTTTAGTGAACGAGACACGAAGTGGAAGGCCACAAAAACTATTTCTATTTGGCTAAATGTTTTAACGCCACTTTATTATTATTATTATTATTAATATTAGTTAACTAGGTTGTAAACTCTTTGTAATTCGACGTTTGATGTATGTTTTAACTATTTTAATGAACCTATGTTGCATTTTGTGTTATATATGAGGTCCAAAAAATGTTTTTTTTTAAATTGCAAAAATCGGATCGGATTTCGGATCGGATCCAAACCGGATCAGATTAAACCGATTCGGACTCGGGGGAGGGAAAACCGGTCAAAACCGGTTTGAACCCGGATTGGATCTTGGCTGAAACCGTATTGGCTTTGACGTCATCGAACAGGATCGATGGTTTGTGCATCTCTACATGCAAGCATACACAACACCTACCCAAAGGTGAAATATTAAGCACTTGTCTTTCTCAATCCTGCTTTCTACTTGCGTCTAAATGAATAAATATTAGGCAATACAGTTTTAATTATTTGTGTATCATAGTATCCTACTTTCATTTTTGTATTACAATTTTTTTCCTTAAAAATAAAGCATTGTAGTTTGAAATATGTATGGAACTACAGTAATGCACTTTCAAAATTTTATCTTATTAGGGCATTATACTTCGAAGAATCTACCCAAATATTGATCGAAAATATGATGTTATAATAAACAAATCAATGAAAGTATGTTGATATGTAGTAGAATGTGGTTGAATAAGTCACGGGGCCTGTTGTTGAAGCTGCAAACAAGGTAGTCATTTTTTCAGCCTTTTATCAATCGTTGTTTGTTATATATATATATATATATATATATATATATATATATATATATATATATATATATATATATATATATATATATATATATATATATATATATATATATATTGGCTTTACACAAATTTCTCCCACATTAAGAAACTTGAGAATCACACATGTGACATCACTCATTTTATTATTCGAACATTATGTAGTAATTTGGAGTTCATATGCATCTATGGTTATAGGAATTAGTTGGAAGTGCTATTAGTCCAACAAGGTTGTATATTTCCTAGGTGAAAACGTTGGTTATGTCACCTCTTGCGTCTGAATCAGGTTGGATATATAAATCTTTTTATTTCACATTTGTAAGTTTATTCTTTTAAGGAATGACCAATTTGTGATCCGTCTTCTCACCATCAGTTTTTATACGTGAATAAGGAACCAGGTTGAGCTTGATTTTCTCATGAACCAACCCAGTTGAACCTGATTAAAGAATAAGCAACCAAATGTTCACTGAAGGAGACATCTTATATGACATCTCGTATATACCCTTATTAAACATCTAAATATCGTATTTTCCTGACTTAAACTCTAAATATCATATTTGTCTTTCTTAATGTTTTAAAATACGATATTTGCCCAAATCTATTTTTTAAATAGTGTTTATTATTTAATAATCCATTTTTGCATTTTAAAATCATTAAAATTGAAAAAATTAACTAGACAGACGATAATACCCTTACCTTCATTTACCTATTGTGATTGCAAATTGAGTCGATCATCATATCCTGCATCGGCCTTTTTTTTTGTTCCATCTTGCCTCTTCTCTATTGCAATGGGCTACCATTATCAAGTAATTTTCTGGCTTTCTTTGTGAATTGAACATTCAATTCATGATTACAACTCATGAATAACTTAAAATTTTTCGACAATGCGTGATCAGTATTCGTGATTACCTGCTGCGATTGTAAATTTAGTAGATAATCATACACTAACAAAAAAACTCAGTTAAAACCACCCGATAAATCATTCAAATCTACAACTTGAACTAGATAAATCAAGATAAAAAAAAGGCAATATGTGAGTTTTTACCTGGGTGGGTGCATTTCGTCCCTGCTTCTACGACAACCAACCTGGGTATAAAAAAATTCAACTAAATTAAACCATAAACAATCCCAGTAGACTTAGAGCAGAAAAGAATTGAGTTCTAGACCAATTTGTTTACCTCTAAAGGGATTATTATAGAGACTCATACTAAAGTATTACTTACATAGTATTAAAAGGATAATCACTTTCATGAAACCAGAAAACAAAAGTGAAACAAACCATATATAAACGAACAATCTGTTCTAATCACTCTATGTATCTCTTCCTCTCAACATCAACTCAATTTACTTGGTTTTATGTGGTTATCATTGCTCTCTAAGTGCAGTAAGCAACCTAACAAAGATATTATATTAAATCAGCCATAAACAAACTATTAGATTAGCAACAAGACAATATATGTAAATGAGTTTTTGAGGTTTTGGGACTAAAACAAATAGATTACCGAAAGGTGATTAGAGTATCAACATCTAATAAAGTGGGATTTTCTAGTATGTTGGTGATTTTGTATCATCAATGTGTATTTAAGTGTAATGGATTGACTTGTTGAGCAAAATTCAATCTTGATGAATATTAAACAAGTAAGGAAGGTGTGGAGTGCACACTTGTTTAAATTTATTCAATATTCAAAGTAGACTGTCATTTAGGGGAGAAGCCCCTAAACGAACGGGTGTCCGGGGGCAGCGCCCCTGTGAGCAGGGTCCAAGGGACGACAACCCCTGGCGGGGTCTAAGGGGCAGAACCCCTGGCTGGGAAAAATGCCTTAGAAATCTGAATTTTCTGTAAATAAACCCGTTTTTGACTTCATTTTAACCTTTATTAAAAATTCGTTTGTAGTGACTGTTATTGGTTTTGACAGTTAGAGAAGTTTTTGGACAAAGAAAATTGTCTTGACAGTTTTCAGATAAATGAACTACTTAATCATTTTGGTCATCATTTTTCCTAGAACAGCAACAATCACGAAATTCATAACAACCTTATTTTCTGTTGTTGCTCTCAATTCTGAGTCTTATCCGATTAAAGATAGGGAGTACCACCCAAATACTTTAATCTGAAAGTGAAACCACAATTCTCAGAATTTCCAAGCCTTTCTATAACCCCGAATTTCTTACATGGTACATCTATAAGAAAGGGATCATCAAAATAGTGCAGCTGCTGTTGAAAGTAACGATATATAAGAACTTGAAACCACACCTATGTACCAATTATACATCACAACTTATAATTAACACCAATGTATGGTAACCTACGATTTAAATGGATTATAGAAGGGCATAACCAAACTTAAGTATATGCTTTGGAGGCTTGACCTAATCGAATGACATATATGTAAAAGGCATTGTGAAATTAATACATGGTTTCAAGAATTCAAGATTGTAGATGCATAACTGTTGATTTAGTTGCCAAAAAGAAGGGGATATATGGAAAGTGAATAAACACTTAGTGCTTATTAACAATTGCAAGATGGAAGCAGTGAGAGGCAAAAAGGACGATGTCGAGAGGTGAACGTATACCGGTGATCATGAGGAAGAGTGGTAGACGAATTGAAGAAGACGGCCAAAGCATAAAACCTCGTCTGAAAGATTCCTGCGATTTAGAAAGGAGGGGTATTATGGTCCATTTAGTTATTTTTTTAGTTTTAATAATTTTAAAATATAAAAATGGATTATTAAATAATAAAAACTATTTAAAAAATATATTTGGGTAAATATGATATTTTAAAACATTAAAAAAGACAAATATGATATTTAGAGTTTAGGTCGGACAAATACCATATTTAGATATTTAATAAGGATATATACCAAATTTTCTGTAGAATATAAAACAAAACAAATGAATTGCGGCACAAGATGTTGAGGATAAGAATAGGTTTCAAAATGTCAAAGTCAATGAAAGCTTGGTCCCAGTTCCTAACCACCCAACCAATCTGCAATAAATCTTCATCTGCATAAATCCTTCCATAAATAGAGGAATATTACCACAATGGTTCTTCATCCTTCTTCCATATAGTTTTTTTCTGAAACAGTTAAAATGTCTTCGAAGACTTTCCTTCTTCTTGCACTTGCTCTGGCCACTATTCTTTTCCTTAGCTCCGAAATGGTTGCAGCTAAGGACCTGGAGTCCAACAATGACAGTGAGTAAATTTAATTTTCATAGATGAAATTGGCCTTTTGTACAGGATGTTTCCTTGAAATTCCCAGAATTCTATACATGGATTCATGCAATAAAATGTACATTACTAAAATGATATTTGATGCAGGTGAGGTAGAAGATGCAAAGTATGGTGGTGATGACAGTGGATACTACAATGGTGGACGTGGAGGATACAACAACGGTGGTGGAGGTTACAACAACGGTGGTGGAAGATACAACAACGGTGGTGGAAGATACAATAACGGTGGTGGACGACACAACGGTGGCAGCCGTGGAGGAGGATATTGCAGATATGGTTGCTGTGGTGGTGGACGTTACTACAATGGAGGGTGCAGGTGTTGCGGCACTTACGCAGAGGCAACTGCATACAAACAAGCTCATGAGGCCCAAACTCACAACTGAGATAAGCATTGTACGCTCTATTTCACTATGTGTAGTATATACCGGCCTTAGTACTTATGTTTAATAACTGTGGTTGTATGGTTTTCTGTTGAAGTATGAAGTTAATAGTTCTATAATGGAAATATTTAAACACCCATGTATGTTGGAGTGTACTCCTTTGTTTCTCATAAAACATAGCAAGACTATGTTCTATATATAAATGTGAGTTTTAGGTTACTGTTATTTGAATATGAGTTTTAGGTTACTGGTTACAAGACAAAGGAGAATAAAGCAAGGATTTATAAGATAAAATATAAACTAAAATAAAAAATACAAGAAAATGAAAGGATAAAAATTCTTAACAGACCTAAATCTATTATATCCAAGCAACAAATTAAAAACAATACAAACACATTTGAAATACAAATGAATTAATGTGAATATGGAAGAACAAGAGAGAGAAGATGAAAAACTCGAAGATCATTTTTATTACCAAGAGAACTATCATAGATTCTAAAAAGTTGGTGGTGGCTTTGTCATGGCATGTTATAGCTTCAAGACTTATATTTAGCATCAAACTTTATCATAATGGCCTTAACTTATATATTTGTAAAAAAAATAAATAATAATAGAAAATAAGTATTAATTATATATAAAATAGTCGGCAAAAGTCACGTTGTTAGTAACTTGGAGTTAATATACATATACATAGATTACATATCCAGTCCCTATATTTTGCAATAATATTTATACATAACTCTATAATATGTACTAGTTAATGCTCCTGTCCATTAAATTTAATTTGTTTTAAATTTACCGGCAAAACAATTATGAACGCTAGTACTCAACATTAAATATATATTAAAGCAATATCAAGATTTAAATAACGAGAGAACTTCCACTTTTTAACATTCCGACTCAATCTTGACATTGAAGCATGATATCAACGATCTTCGACAGTTCGACTCTTTGCAAATAAACTAATTATTCTTACAAACTACCCTACATTCAACTCTCCACATACTGGCTTCATTCCCAACTCAAGTTGATTTCCCATTTATTATCTTGAGTTTGAGGGGATGCTGGACGTATACATAGGATTCTGATTATATCCTTTCATTTTAGTTTTCCTATCCTAATTTTATTATGTGAACATTATCACTCGCTTATAAAAGGTTCCTTTATTCTCCTTTTTATTGTAACACAAAACACACATTAATTATAGTCGATCGAGAACATATGTTTTTGCAATGTTTTTATTGAAATAAACGAGCACACTCACATATACATGGGAGGTGTAACTTTTTATTATAGAACGATAAAAGTGCATCATTTAAAAAGCCATGCTACCAGACTTTTAAACTAAAAAACCCTAAGTCCTTTACTACAAATACACTGAAACAGTTTGCAAGTACATGGCTCGATCACGTTGCGTAGATCAATTGTGGGTTTGGACCTCATGAGCTTGTTTGTATGCGGTTGCCTCTGTAGAAGTGCTGCAACACCTGCAACCTCCATTGTAATAACGTCCACCACCACAGCAGCCATACCTGCAACGTCCTCGTCCATGGCCGCCACCGTTGTTGTAACCTCCATGTCCACCATTGTAGTATCCACGGTCATCACGACCATACTTGCCATCTTCTAACTCGCCTGTAGCATTTCATGCAACGTACATTTTATTCTAATACGTGAAGCAGCATTCTGGGATTTTTTTTATACGAAAACATAATGTAAAGAGAAAAATATCTAAGACGATGAAGTTTACTCACTGTCATGGTTGGACGCCAAGTCTCTAGCTGCAGCCATTTCCGAGGTAATGAGAAGAACAGTGGCCAATGCAAGGGCAAGAAGAAGGAATGTCTTTGAAGCCATTTCGAATGGTTCGTTTGAGAAAAATAAAAAGATAGTAGAAGGATGAAGAATCGGTGTGGTAAATTTCTGTATTTATAAACAATTTATGTAGATGCATGATGAAGGTTGGTGACGAGCTTGGGCATGTGACCAATCTTTCTTTGGCCCTGACATAATTTGGGGGCCATTCTTATCATAAACATCTTCTACGACATAATCCACAATCATTTTATTCTTTTTATTTTTGTACCTATTTATTTCTACCTAAATCAGTTTCTAATTTTTTCGTTTCGTCGTTAAGACTTAATTGGTATTTTTCAGTTGAAGTCATATATTTTCATTCTTTATGATTTTCTTTGGAATGTGAAATAAGTACATTGAATTTTGAACCAAATTTAATTATTGTTGAAACTTATCCTCTGAAACTGGCCATGTGGTGGCATTTAACGTCAGGCATGGTTTTAGTTATAAAAATATCATCCATACCTTTGTCAATTGTCTCTTTGCCCGACATACACCTCATGCTGGTATGCTGGTATGGTATGTGAATCTTAATATTTGCTGGAATTTTTCAGTTGAAATTTGATGACTGTATTGATAAAATTAAATATTATTGTATTTATTGGTAGATAAATATATAAAGCAGGTACTACTGATTAACTTTAATATATACCGTCAAATAGAAAACGTATTATATGTAATCAAATTCATACGTATAAAACATATAAAAAAAATAAGCATGAAAACATAAAAAAAAAATTTGAATTTATAGCGACACGTACATAAGAATAGATAAGTAATTTTTTTAATCAAATAATCAAAAAATAGATTATATGTGACCTGACTCATACGTAAAAACGTACATAAAAATAAGCACGAAAACGTAAAAAAAAATTACGTCAAAACGTAGACAAACTAGAATTTATACTGGTACGTACAGACTAAAAAGCAAGTATGTGCTATTTTTAAATTAACAAATGAAAGTTCTAAATTTTCGTTGAAAATTTGACCATCTTGAATTTATAATAACACATACATAAAAATAAGAACGTAAAAATTTAGTTTTTTTAAATTTATGGAAAGGAATTTATTATAAAAAAAATAAGATTATGTATAGTACGGGAATAAACAAAAAAGTTTACAAAATGGATGAGGTGAAATTAATATTTACAAAGTTCAAAATCTAAAGGATAAAAATTAATACAAAGCAGATCGGTAGAAAATAACAATTTTAAAAATATTTTAAAAATAAAGGATCAGAATGAAGTTTTAAATGGTACAAAAATGGAAAGTATACTATTTAAAAGTAGAGGGGTTGTAATGTTGGTGGAAATTTGTACCCATATTGCAAATTAATATATAGTTTTATTTACATAAATGATCCAACGATAATATATAGTTTTGATTACATAAATGATCCATGTGGCTGTATGCTAGTTTTACTATTACTCCAGATTGTTTTAGGAAAATTAAGTAATCTAATAACTATTATAAATCCGGTTTTTAAAGAATATATATATATATATATATATATTATTTTTGAAAAATAACCATTTTTTTTAATGTCTTTATTCAGGAGTAGGAGTATTGTTCATATTCCAGACTTGTTTTTTTTTTTAATTTTCAAAGGATTTTTTTTTTCTTTTGGGATTCCGAAGGCTACATTTCGAAATCCGAAATTTCAGTCTGGAATCCGTAATGTTGGTCCAAAATCCATCAAAAAAATAGTTTTTTCTTGGTTCGGAATGCCCATTTCGAACCAAATGGTTATTTTTGCTAATTTATTCTTTGTTATTTTCTTCAAATACACATTAGAAAGTGGTTAGATTACTTAATTTCATTTTTTTTAATTATATGCTTTTCGGGTTTTCATTTATTATGAAGATGGTTTTTCATCATGTTCAGTTAATTTTTCTGTTAAAGTCATTATAAAAAAACAATTTTGCTTTTATATTACACATTTATTATTTTTTTAATACAAAAAGTAAACAATCTTTCTACATATAGCAGCGACATGAGGTTGGATGTGTTTTACGTCGTCGCTATAGCCTTCCTCCCCCAATCTGTGTGCTTCATGTGATAATAAATTAATAACCCTAGCCGTTGATAAGATAATCGAATCAAGTGAGATATGGTATTTGTTTGTGAATATTTATTAGCGCGACATGTTGTCACCGCTAATACACCCCAAAAAATTTCACATGAGAATTTTTCTCCAAACCTTTTAGTGATCGTCATCTAATTTGTTGCCACTAATGAGTCATGTCACCGCTAAAAGGTGTCGCTTCTAATGCCTAACTCGTTTAGACCACTTCTCCACATCTTTTTCAAATTATGAACGTTGTTATTCTCTACACCTCCATGTTGGCGATCAATCCTCCAAAGACCACCATCAGCGCTACAATCCTCTCAAAACCATCACAACCACCTTTGTTCTTCTCTCTGTCGGAGACCAACACATAAGCTTCTTTCTCTAATTTCACGCATAATTGTTTGAAAAATCGTTTAGTATGATTAAATATTTGAAAGACCATTTGTATTCTTTTGTCTAAATCCTTCGAAAATTGATGTGTGTTGAAAATGAATGTTTAATATGCTTAATGTTTGTTAATTTGCATAGAAATGGTTAATGACTTGTTAATATGCTTGGAAAATCACAAGCCTAAGGACTTTTTAATTTAATTAGAAGACTAGGGAAGAACCCCGCTTTGCGGGGATGGATACGCCAAAGAAATGGACAGAATGGAAAGATTTTATCGAGTTACATTGAACTGATCCACCCCCAACAGTTTCATGTGCAGATTGCAATAATATCAATAAGTTGCTGGTTTTTGAACAAATAAAGAACAATTTACCCTTTTATTCATACCAACCTCTGTAACAATAAAATATATTATCACATTTTTTAATGACCAACAAAGCGATTGATTACCACGTTTAATCACAACCAAGGCAGTTTCCATGCTTCCAGAATATCTTTCCTTACCGTCTATTAAAATACTATAACTTGCATTAGGACTAAGGACAAAAGTGTAAAAATGTGTTAACTTGTCTATTTTACATTGCAAATCCTTCTTGATTGGATAATTTTGCCCTTGGTAGGAAACAATAACATCAAGTTTCTTTGTCTGTGTACCACATAAATCTAATTACACTTTAAAAAAAGAAACAAAACAGAAGTTAATAAATTGTAACATAACACCACCAATGGTAATAATATGGAGACTTTATAATGTTAAGCAATCGAAAGAACTTATAAATAAATAAAAAAAGGTAAAAATATTCATATTGGATATATAAAAGATGTGAAAAGACAAACCTAATTCTATTTCATTCTTTCTTTTTTACTGAAAGACCAAAATACCCTTCATATATGTTGAAATAAAAGAATTTACTATAAGTGAAATTTTAAAAATTCAGTCAATTTTTCTAATTGGATTTCATTCTAATGGTACCTGGATTCGACATATACACCTTCAGTGGTAGAGATGAAGCATGGAAAACAAAAAAAAACACACACACACACACTTCTAGTGAGGTAGTGAACGAAATGCCCGTGAATCTTTAACCACCAAACATTACTGTTCTAACAAATTCTCGCACCAATGCCAAATGAATTAAGATTCTAGTATGCACAATTACTTTAGTAATCCCTCTCTAGAAAAGTAGAAAGTTGGAATCAATGATTCCGGAGGTAAGGATATACATTCCCAATCTTTACATGCCCAAACCGATTTAATATTGGCAAATCACTATAAAAAGCTTCATAGCATATACCAAAGTGACAAAAAAAGATAGAACTATGAGTCTTATAGAAAGTACAAAAGCCTGAAAAGGACTTAGAATAGTAACCATGATAGGCCATTTGTAGTAGGAACCTTGAACTTCACAAGCCTCCAAATACTCCAAGAAAATTGAACTTTAACTATTTACTTATATCATGATAGACCTATAGCATAAGCCGAAATCAAAACTTGATTTTGGTGTAAGGATGAGGAAGTATCAATAACAACAACAAAATAGCACCAAATACAAACTTAATGACTCCTTTAGAACCCTATTTAGCATGAACAATGAAGATATCCAAAACATATCCAAACCTTAAACCAACATCTAAGCTTTTTCTTAATTGAAGAGTTGGAACTATGTACCTTTAGATTAAAACCATGAGAGGCAAAAACAGACAACTCAGTAGCCCAAACAATAGGCAACGAACTGAACTGTATAAACATAATCAAGGCATCATAGTTCAGAATTTGACAAAAAAAGGGCTACAGAAATATGAACACATATATGGGAAATACTACACCACCGATTCTGACTATCAAATTCAATGAAAAATAAATAATAGAAAAATAACTAGGCTTTAGAAATTACGGTGGAGTTTTGGGTTGAGGGTGATCTTGGTGGCGGTCTAACCTGTATTGTATTGTGGGAGAAAATTAAGGGCTCCTTCAAGGGAAAGCCACATGTATATATCTGCAGAAAATATGTACCAGTAGTGGAGAAGGAGGAGGGCAAATTTGACACGGATTCTCCGTCAATCGATGTAGGGCTTACATGACGGATTGCAGAGTAGGGTTTGTGGAGCGGTTGAATTGATTCGCTTGGTGGAGATGGTGGCTGGAATTCGGCGATTGAAGTGGCGGGGGTGAGCGTCAGCAGAGACAGTGGATCAGGAGGGAAGATAACGTGAGCGGTGAATGATCGGAGTATAGCGGATACTTGGACATTTATTTTGGGGGCCGAAAGTATAATATACATGAAAATCGGAGAGGACGGGGGCCACAGCATAAATTTTATATTTTTAAGCTAAATATGTATATAAACTAAAGTGGAAGGGCTATTTCTAACAAAAAATTCAGGGGGGGGGGGGCACAGCCCCCTTGTCCTAAGCAAGCTTCGTCCATGGCGGATAGGAAGATGAGATGGAACTAGGTGATAACTGGTGGGTTTCGTATAGTTCCAAGGAATGAAGTCGGTGGGTTGTCTGAGAAGGTAACACGTAGTGACATCAATTTCATTCTTACTGGGTTACACAGTACACGTAGCCATCAGTGAAAACAGATAAATAACAAAAACCAAAGCAGAAAAAAAAAATCAAAAATTCAACCAATAAAATCAAGATACTGTTCACTAAAGGGCTTCAAAATTAAACTACATTTATAATAATTTAATTGTTAAGGACTGAATTGATATTGGGTTGATAATTTGTTAATCTATATTTGTTTTATCTTAATTTTTAATGAATTAATTATTGTTAATCCCAGAAGTTTGCTTTTGTTGTAACTTAATTTTTAAGGAGTTTATGCATTTGTTATGTAATTATTATGCCCTTAGTTTGGAACGACTTAATTAGATAAGCCTTATTAATTACATAAACCTTAAAAAGTACATTTTTAAGTACATAATATGTAAAATACAATGTTATAATAGGAAAACAAAAA
This sequence comes from Lactuca virosa, assembly GCF_052849685.1. Taxonomy (NCBI): domain Eukaryota; kingdom Viridiplantae; phylum Streptophyta; class Magnoliopsida; order Asterales; family Asteraceae; genus Lactuca; species Lactuca virosa. The sequence goes on from NC_136432.1 coordinate 192,030,302, forward strand.
AGATTATGATGTTACAAATAACAATAATATAAAAAAATACAATCTTATAATAGAATAAACAACAAAATATTAAAAATGCAATGCTATAATAGAAAACAAAAACAAAAGTAAAATCCTATAAGTAACACAAATATGGAAAAATATGATGTTATGATAGAAAAATAATCATAATATTAAAAGTACAATGTTATAACAGAAAAACAAGGCTGCATCATCGAGTATTTGTTTACATGTCTTCGTTTTAATCATCATGACCTTACAAATATCCCCTTCCCCCCTTGAAATCGATTAGAAAATAATTTCGGGTTGTGCCAAATTTTAGACTGCTTTTTAAATATTTTATCTCATTTAGGATGTGAACACTTATTACATGATTTTTTGTTTAAGAAAAATTTGGTTTTCATTTTCTATTTGCTTTTTAGGTGTGTGTGTGTATGTGTGTGTGTGTGTGTGTATATATATATATATATATATATATATATATATATATATATATATATACTTGGGAGCTAAGGAGAAGTGTTGTTGAGTTTTTTCTTAAACAAACAATCATGTAATATATATATATATATATATATATATATATATATATATATATATATATATATATAGTTAGAATACTTGAACCTAGCTCTATATAGGCATAGGTTATTCTATTCTAACTAAATATTGTGCAGACGTATGGACAATGTTATTATTTGAGAATGATAAAGAAAATATGTTGTTTGATAATATAAATACGTTCAATCTTACATAACTATTGTCATTAACACACATTCTCACTAATTAAATCGTCTATAAGGTTATTATACACTTATTATTAAAGATGCACACAAAAACCGGATTCACTATTCAAAACTGGATCCAATCCGAAACCGGATTGGGTCAAAATCGGTTTTGACCAAACCGGATCGGATCGGATTTAAAACCGGATTTTCAATCGGATCCTAATCCTATATTCCAAATCGGATTTGATACCGGATTCGCTAAAAACCGGATCCAAATCCGCCCCAAAATCCGATTAAAACCCACCAAAATCGGTTTAAACCGGTTTCAAATCAGATTCGGATTTTGGTTGGAACCGGATCAGATTTTGACCGGATTCGGATCGGATTTTGACCGGATCGGATTTTTGATGATGTAAGCGAAACCGGATCAGATTCGGGTTTTGTGCATCTCTACTTATTATTATTATTCTCATTTCTGTCAGAATGTTGTCAAAATGTTTATTGAGTCGTATTCTGTCAGAATAAAAATGAGTGAAAAACGATGTGTGAGAACAAAAATAAATAATAATTAGCGAGAATGCATGAAAATGACGATATTTTTGTAAGTTTGAACGTATTCGCATTGCTAAACAACTTATTCTCTTAGTAATTCTCATAGAATAACATTGTCCACACATCCGCACAATAATTAGTTAGAATACTTGAACCTAGCTCTCTCTCTCTCTCTCTCTCTCTCTCTCTCTATATATATATATATATATATATATATATATATATATACACACGCACACACACATACACACACACACACACTTGGGAGCTAAGGGGAAGTGTTGCTCAATTTTCTTAAACAAACAATATGGTAATAGGTGTTCACACATTAGGTAAAGTATTTAAAAAGTTGGTTTAAAATCCTACACTTATGAATACTCTATCCGTTTTCAAAATTTTTGTTCCTGTTTTCGGGGATAATATTTGAATCATTTAGTTTATGAATACTTTATCCGATTTTTATTTCCCTTGGAATAAAACTTCAACCTGGAATATGTTTTAAAATTCATCGTGCCTATAGATAAACTTTGGACCACTATTCAAAAATCATAACTCTTCTAAGTTCGTACGGGACTCGACCCATTTTTGAAGCTATACAAAGCACATGTCAGCAGTAGAGGTAATATCAGAGGTAATATCAGATGTTCATGTGAAAAATGTCATAACCAATTTTGTTAATAAATTAACAGTAAAACGTCATATACGTGTGTACGGTTTTTATCGATCGTACAAAAAATGGATCTTTCATGGTGAAAGTTCAACTACTCTAGTTTTAGTTGACATAGGGTAGGTTCCTAATTCATGCTATGTAGCCAAAAAGAAACTAAAAAGATTGATTTGGACTATGAGTTGATAACGAGTGCAAAAACGGATGTTTTCTCTTTTGGAAAGAACATAAGTCGTTGAGGAATTAAATTGTTTGTGTTGAAAGTCGATGGTCGATAAAAACACAAAGGAGAAGAAGATTTTTCCGAAAGTGTTACGATAGTTTTGTGTGACCCCTATACTATGAAGTTTGTACTATTCAAACACACGGCAAAAAAATAAATATGACTTGGCCCAATACCAGACTATTAAAAGTGGGTGCTTTGTTCATCCTATTGATGGATTTTCATGGAATTTTTTTGATATAAACTACCCTAACTTCTCGAGAAAACCCCGAAACATTGGACTAGGATTGCATCTAACGTTTCAATCCATTTGGTACCAAGAGTATGACTCACAATACATGGTCGGTTATATTTCACCATATACAATTTACCACCGTTGCTATGTATGAAAGAGTTTCCATATATGTTGTCAAACAGGCCCTAAATCACCTAAGAAGGACATGAATATCTTCCTTAAGTTTTTGGTGGAAGAGCTTAAGCATTTGTGGTCCATTGGCATATGTACTAAAGATGCAGCGACAAACACATTAATAACAATGAAAGCGTGATTTTATAGGGAACATAAATGACTTTCCAGCTTGCAAGAGTCTATTAGCTTGCGTCTCGAACTTGATAGAGCTGGTACTTTTACTATGATTGGTGTGAATAATGATTACTTTGTTCCCAAGGTAGGCTCATATATGTCGTGGAACATCCTATTTGATAAAACTACATGGAAATACCTAGACCTTGCATGAAGAAATGCCATAATCGAGCATCTCAAGGTAAACTCTTTATATAAGTAAAATTTATATGTTTGTTTTTTTATTGGTTTTTACCTGACTATTTTTTTATTTGCAGTAAAGCTTCGATCACGAAGAGTTTTCAAAGGATAGCCAATATATTCTATTGTGGGAAGGCCTTACTACGATATTGAATTAACATTTTAGAAACAAAACATGCATTATGAAAAAGCATTTTACAAAGGTCGGAGGGTATGATAATAATGAGAAAGTATGTGCCAACTCCCTAATTCTATGAATCCTACTAACTAGGAAAAGACATACATAAGAGATGTTCAATTCCTCAAAGATTTTTATGCCTAAGAGAAATTATAAAGTGATATTGCTAGATAACATATGATCTTAAAAGGGTTACACTAAAGGGTTACACTAAGACTATCCATAATCACAATTAAAACCAACTCAGCAATCCATTAAAAAACTAATATCTCACCCTTCCACATACACAACCAAACTAAACCTAAATTTTCACTATCATTAGCAACCCAACCAAATTTTATATTTTATTAACTAAATACAATTAATACAATTTGTAAGTATTTGTGTTATATAAAAAAATATTAGAAGTATTAAAGTTAGTTATTTCGTTTCGAAACAAATAAAAGTTTGGTTACGTAAATAATCTATAAAAAATATATTAAATCAAAAGATATAAAACCCATGCTTTTTATTTATAAGAAACCAAATTTAAACCAATTTTGTATTAAATTAATATAATGAATTTAATGATATTTTAATATACTAATATGACACATATCATTATTTAAATTAGTAGAGAGATTGGTATGAACAAAAGTAAGACGATATTTATTTTCCCAATTCATTATTAGAAGTCAAATTAAATTAGAAAAAAGGTATTTGAATCGGATATTAAAATATATCAATATTATATTTTGAAAAAGACTTTTTTATGAAATTATATATATATATATATATATATACATATATATATATATATATATATATCATATTTTGTTATATAATAGATTTTTTATTTTTAATTTAGATTCTAATGAAAAGTGAAAACTGTCCACTTGGATCACTTCAATATTAAAATATATCTCTAACTTATTTTTGAGGTAGAGGGTAGGGGTGTGCAATAAACCGCACAAACCGCATAAACCGCCCGCACCGCACCAAACCGCGCCGCATAAGGCGGTTTCAAACACTCGTGGTGCGGTTTGCGGTTTATGTTTTTGTTAAACCGCATTATGTGGTGCGGTTTGCGGTTTATGATTACAAAATTGCAGTTTAAACCGCACCGCATTGATAAAATCAATTAACGATTATATATATATATATATATATATATATATATATATATATATATATATATATATATATATATATATTCGAAAATAATTTGACAGGTCTTAAGTTAGTGACATTATCTTAATTTTTTAAAATGTAATCTTAATTAATCCAAAATTTAATGCAAAATTTAATGGAGTGACCATATTTTTTGTCTCAAATTCATTTTCAACTAACATTCAGTGACCATTATTTTATGGTCACTATATTTTCTTAACTTATGTATATTCATAAGTAGTTAATGACAACAATTCTATGACCACCAAATTTCTTAATGACAACTTAGTGAGCCATTTGTGACGACAATGATAGTATTGTCATTAAATTTAAAGTAAATAATTACTCAAACCGCATGTAAACCGCCCGCACCAAACTGCACTGCATAATACGATTTTGAACGTTCGCGGTGCGGTTTGCGGTTTCTAAATAACTCAAACCGCATGTGCGGTGCGGTTTGCGGTTTTGGCTCTAAACCGCACCAAACCGCACCGCGCACACCCCTAGTAGTGTGTATGTCGCTTGTTTTCTTTTTAATTTATTTTGTATTTTAATGTTTTCTTTTGCCCGATAGGTAGAATTACGTATATTATTTATAAGAATTTGATTTTTAGTATATATATATATATATATATATATATATATATATATATATATATATATATATATATATATATATATATATATAATAAGAATTTGATTTTTGATAGATATTTATATTTCTTATAATTAATTGGAAAATAATTATTTTATAAAAATAATATTTTTCTACAAAAATTATCAAATAAAATGACTTAAAATAATTTGTATGAACCATTTGTTTTTATATAAACTAAAGTAGTTAGTTTTTAAAAAACTAAGATGTATTTTATATAAATTAGGAAGAGTGTTAGGTACTCTTTTCCCTCTTTTTTTTAAGCAAAACCATATACCCCCTTGGGTGGGTGTGAGTTGATGTTTGCTTCTTATTTCTTCCAAGAGTATACATAGTGATACCTCTTTTAGTTGTGTCATAACTAGGTATGACTTTAAGGACTTAATGTGACATAATACTAGGGTTAGTTGTAGCCCGTTTCCGTTTCTATCCTTCTTTTGGTACTGATTGCTTGGGATAAGGATGAGTTTGGTAGTTGTTCAGGCCTATGTGGCCATTGTAGTTTGGGTTTAAATGGCGTAGACTTGTGGGAGTTAGCTGATTCTAAGGTCTCGAAAGCCTTATTCGAAGTAGTGCCATTTCCAGTCATAATTTTCAAGTAGAAATCAATTATTATGACCGACTCGAGGTTTGCAGACTAAAGCTAGGTGGTCAGCCGATGGCTTGGGATGTCGTTTTATATGATGGTTATGTTCTACTAACCTCATATGTGTGGGGGAGAGGAGAATGAATATGTGCCAAGTGATAGACAGAGGAAATGGATTCTACCGCAAGGGGTAAATTTTGATTCACTGTAAATCATTTCCGTCTTTTATTATAAGGATGTTCGAGATTGTTTGTTCTTCGGTTCGGTGGCCAGTACAACAAATCAGACGAATCTGCAATTCAAGTATGCAAGATTTTTGGTTCGGGTTATTTCTACATAAGAGAAGGAAAGTAGACTACCATATAAGTGCTCATGTTAGGAATTTTTCTTATTACGTTTCTCAAGAATCTGTCGGATTCCTTCATGGTCTGGGAGAATTCAAGGATTGGTCAGATCGTGAGGGCAGTGCAAGTTGTCGTCAGGTTTATGTCTTCAAGGGTGCATGTGGTGTCCTCATAGCAAGAAGCTGTTGGGATAGGAAATCGTAGTTGTTAGTATTCCCTTTCGGGAGCATCAAGGATCTTGTTAGAGAAACGATTGAGTCGATCAGGTTGGGTATCGGGTATTGAGAGCATGGTTAGCTCGCAGCATGGGTTTATTATCTTAGAAAACTCAGGCAGTGGTTGATCTGTTGATTAGCTTTAGGGTTCAGTGTGTGTATTTTCATATGGGATTTGTTCAATAGTATAAAAGACCTTTGGGTTTAGTTTATCGGTTAATTTCCGATCGATTGGTCATTCCATTCCCTGTCAGCATCCATGGGTTGTTCAAAGGTTTCGAGCCGTAAAAGTTAAAGGAACAGTTGGTACGTTGACCCCCTTATCATAGTTTTGTCATTCGTATACCTAGGTTTTTGCGTGTGTATCCTTGGTTGCCTGGTTGTGAGATCTTTATTCCTAGCAGGTCCAGATTTGGTGCTTGTCTGTGGATATTGAATGTTCGGATGCTACAAGGTCATTGTTTGAGTTTTTAGGTGTGACCATGGGTCTAAGAAGAGTTCAATTTGGGGTGTCATTTCAACGAGATTGACAATTAGGGACAGACTGATCTGGGTTTCGAAAACACTTTGAGTATTTTTGGAATTTTTTCGTGAGTCTGGAAGTTTTATTAGGCTAGTTGCGCATTAGCGGGGTCTGTTTAGTTTATTTAAGGTTGATATTTTGTTTCAGATGTTAGGAGAAGGTTCTGATTAATGGTTAAGGTTTGCCAATTAGTTAGGTCCGATTGTAATTCACCCTTTCGGTAAGGTTGTGATGAAGAAGGAACACAGTCGAGCTGAGGAGCATTGTTTTCACATTGGGAGTGCGGAATTTGGTCAATCCACCAAACGTTGTCATGATGGGGTGTATGTGGAACGATTAATATAACATAAGAAGAGTTGGTCCGATGTTTGTTTGATTTATTTATTTTGAGTTGGAATAAGCATTCGACTGTCTATCTTATTTTTTGGTTGGATACGATCATATTTTCATCTGATGTCGCGTCGGTGGTATCCTGTTCTCTGGAGGGGTTGTGTGATATAGGATGGTATGTCTCGTGTTGTGTTTGGTAAGTGCTGAGTGGGATGTTGAGTGGGTTCCACAAGTCGGTGGGATGATGGTCATGTGCCTATAGGCCAGTGGTTGGATGATGGGAAGAACGGTGTAGAGCTATGATCTTATCATTCCAATGAATGGATGGTGGTATAACATATCATGAACAAGTATGGATACAAATTAGGTGGATGAGGCCTTTGGGTCCCGGTTCGTTGGTATTTTGGCCTGGATTAGAGTTATATGATGGGTTTTGGTATAATACAAAATCTTATGGTACACATACAACCCTAAATGCTTTGGATCTACGTTTTCTCTAATTATACATGCAATATTGTTTCCAAAGCATTAAGCCTACAACTAGCATATAAATGATATAAACAACATAAAATAGAGTTATGGAGTTACCTCTTTGTTGTAGCTTGTAGAACTTCTTGAGTTTGGCCTTTAAGAACTTAGTGCCCCAAGTGTTGCACATCAAATGGAATCACACAACACCACCAACAATGGAGGACTTGAGAGAGAGTACTTGTACTCTAATATTGGCTATAGTTATTCCAAGAACACTAGGGTGCCAATTTTAGGAGCTAACGGGTTTCTTATATAGTGTGGCAAAACTAGGGTTACACCATGTAAACTCTAATGTGCATGACCTTCCATATTCCTTAGGCTCCATGAGTTTAAACCTCCATGGATTATCCATGGGTTGTCACATGGGTTTAGCCCAACCTAAGGAATCATGGATCATTGGCCCACACCATAAGAATGAATGATTTTACCAAATCAACCCCTTATATTTATGAGTAAATTACACGAATGGACCCTATGGTTTGGGGTAATTTGCGCGTTTGTTTCCTAACTTATTTTTTTTAACTCGGAAAGTCCCTATTGTTTGTTTTTGTTACGCGCTTGATCCCTACTATTTGTTTTTGTTACGTGTGTGGTCTATGTCTTACCTAAAAAGACTATTATTTAAATAGGAAAAAATGGTGAGATATGTAAGGTAAGATGAAGGGGTGAGATTTGGGGTGTGTTTATTTAAATAAATTAAAAAAATCAAGGACAAAATAGTTTTTTTAGGTAAGACAGGGACCAAACGTGTAATAAAAACAAACAGTAGGGACTTTCCGAGTTAAAAAAAAAGTTAGGGACCAAACGCGTAAATTACCCTAAACCATAGGGACCATTTGTGTAATTTACTCTATATTTAATTAGTCTCTTTTGATCACAAAATTAATTCCAAATTAATTCTTGATCAATACTAATTAAATAATATGATTTCATATTAATATATTAGAACTTATAATATATTAATAAATCATGAATATCCTCTACTCAAAAGTCCATCCTTACAAATTGTTCCGGTGCCATGCAACCCGAATGGACGATGCTACTCTCGGGTCAAGTACATACCAATTATAGTTATGGGCTTAGACTCCTAATCCAACAGTCTCCTACTTGGATCAGTCTAATAACTATTATTGCAAGTACGACTCTGCAACCCGACTAGCAATCGTAGCTCTTAAAAGCCGCTGTCGAACTCTGACCTAGTCAATGACGCGTCCATTAGATAAGGGATCATATATTCCTCCATTCTAGATATCATATGGACTGAGACATGAATTATAATCATTCTCTCTGTCCATCTGTTGTTTCCCGATTTCCGATTTATGACGACCGACTAATTGAACAAATCAAATCAGTCCAGGCTTGGCCAATCACTTAGGGGTGTTATCACTAAATCATCGAGGGGACCACAAATATCGCTTTTAACCACATGGGGTAAAAGGAACGGATAAACTTCGACCCAAATGCTTGCTTGTACTTACTCATCAAATCACACACAACGATATGTTTTATAACAGCAAATTACTGGTGCGTTTACATATGTCAATGTGCAACCGACTTGCAACTACAACTCACATGTCTCCGTTTGAAGAATATAAGATATTATCGTCTCACAATCACTCGTGATAAAATCCATGAAGTGATTTAGATGAGCTTGGGTTGAATCCAATACTCGAATCTTATTCCAGGAGTACTCTTGAACACTGTAGCCAACTTGTGCTATAACTAAAACACCTCTACAGACCCATTCATGATAGTCTTGCCTCAATACCTACTTCCAAAGTATGATCGAATATGGATGGTTTGAATAACATAGTTATTCGGGAAGTCAAAACATGCAAAGTGAAACACAAGAATAATACTAATCCTATATGGCCCCAACACTTTTGAATGCCATATTGATTACTCATTATTCATTGTATAATGTTTTGATTTATCAACTTAATACTTGAATTAAAAAAATATATATGCCATGCTCCAAGCATGCACACTATGTTTGTCTATGGTTCTAACTTTGTGAAATAGATCAATTGAAAAAAAACATTTCAATGATGCTCATTTCACAATTTCAAATCTTTATTGCAAGTGTAAGAATTCCAAATTCTTGTCACTGCTAAACTTTCATGTAATGCAGCCTTTGTAATGTCATTGTACCAAAAGTCACAGAGACTTGACCAATGATATTACAAAACTTTCCACTGGAGATTGATAACAAAGCAATTCCAAGGAAGCGAAGTCTCAAATTCAAAGTACATTCTGTTGAACATCCTTCCTGCATAAAAGTTTCTAACTTTCTCATCTATTCTTCAACTTCCAATATGGAAACATTCCATATTTTCCATACAACAACTCATTATTAATAGACAACTGTCTATTCATAATAATGTCAATATGGTCCATCCATTACTATACTTCCAACTGTCCTTAAGCGACCAATCCTTGGCGAACCTTAGATTGTCCTTAACAGTGTTTAACCACTTTAGTCATATCCGGTTCTATTCATTTTCGCCACTTTAATGCTCTAGGCATTTGGAAAATTAGAACATGAGAATATTATAGCATATGCAATCGATCCTATACCTGAAGCATATGGGATGTGATTCATAATGTCTAACATAAAGACACGATACTTGATCAGTCTTTTGCTATAATATTTCTATTTGCCATGTTCTCATAATTCAAATTATGAAGAGGGATGCCGTAAACATAATTGAATTTTGAGAACGCAATTAACATTTCCATATATAGAATTTCCTTATGTTGAACCATTCCAACATAACATTCATATATATTTGACTAAAATTGATTAAAATCTCAATCTAAGATTTTTAGATTTTGAAATGAAGTATAAATTACTCTCCCTTAATTATAGCAAAACAACTTTTCAAATCCACAACTTTGCGAATTGAAACTTTTGTTTTCTATAATTAACATTACTAACTTGCAACACTTACCATAATAATTATGCTCCCACTAGCATAATAATTATTATCTTACTAACATAACACTTATGCTCCCACTAGCTTTGACATGTACCCATAAATCAGCTGGACTTCTAGAAATCAATACTTATTGACTTTCATTACCAAAGTTCAGATTTTTGATACGAGATGCTTCGATAAGACTTTATCTAGGCTTCTCAAACTCATACACCTTTCCTTAGATAGCCCACATGTGTGTCTTAACAATTTTAGAACTTACAACAATAAGTCTCAAATGTTTAGTCCTTTTCCATTTCTCATAATTCGAACTATGAAGAGGAATACCATAATCATAATCGAATTTGAGAATGCAAATATCACAAATGCTATCTCCTTAAAATCTACTTAGTGAAAGAGTTTCCTCACAATCATTTTCATGAATTGGAGAGAAACCTTATGACACTTGGATTTTATGGTGTATGTGTTCCTATCCATGTTTTGTCATAACCATAATCACAAGACAAGGTTAGTGACAAATCCAAACTCACATGGACTGAACTTGTTCAATCTTAATTTCTTGCCACCTGGCAGCACAAGGGTCTGCCATTGCTTCCAGGTTGTTATGAAAACAACTCAGAACTCATAGAACTCACATGCATAGCCAACCAACTGGAATGGCACAGAAACAAGAATATGTCAACACGATAGGTTACAAACCTCATAGCGTGTGCTAGTGTTTAACAATAGGGTTACCCTTGATTAGTTCTTGAAACTTTCAAGATCTTTAAGAATCCCACTTACCTCTTGACATATAAGATTCACTTTGTCAAGGAACCTTACTTGACAAACTAATATTCAAGAGTTAGTGCGGATTCTAATCAAGACTAACACTTCACACAATCGGCCTTAGTTGGTCTTTGTCTTATCCAAGACATCGCAACTTACCAATTTAGAACGTACAAGAGTAAAAAACATTGTTGGGTATAATAGTGTTGTGTCTTTGGGCTCGGTCCTTAGCCCAGTTTTGTTATCCGGTTTGGGCCTGTCCAACCGTGTTTGTTTTATTAGGGTTTAGTATTTAAGGTGCATGCATGCATCCTTCATTAGGAGCGCTTTTAATTATTATTCTGATATAGTACTGTAAACCCTAGCTCGCCTCTACAGTGGAAGTTCTTAATCGAGCTCTGCTGAGGCGTGACTACATTTGAATCATTAAGCATTACTTGATTCTTTATCGTGTTGATTGTGTTTTTTTGCATTTATTGTTTAACCTGTTGAAGATCTAATCGATCTAAGAGTTTTTCAACTCATCAATTGGTATCAGAGCAGGAGACTGTGTAATTCATACACATCTCTTCTGTTGAAGAAGATCTTAGGGTTTTCCTCTTTGATTGATATTGTTAGAGCCATCATTTACTATTGACGTAGTTCTTTAAATATTCGATCTTACCCTAACGTTATTTACAAGTCTGATCTTAAGCAGGTTTTTGAACAAACATCGTCATGTCTATGGATGATTCTCAGTCTAACCCAATCAATATCTCCAACATCATAGGATCGACGACAAGAATTCCTATATTGTACACTCAGGATTATGAGGTCTGGACTCATCACTTTGAAGATTACGTAATTGGCTCAGAAGACAATCGATACTTGATCTGGGAGGCGATTACTGTAGGTCCATTCGCTCACTCAAAATCTTCAAGAGTTGTTAAAACTCAAAAAGAGTACAATCAACTCATCAGTGATGTGAAAGATATTCCCCAAGATGAGAAGGAAAAGTTTCAGTGCAACATCAAAGCTTTGAGGATGATCAGGTTTGCTTTGCAATCGGACACGTTTCGGTTAGTAAGCTCTTGCACAACGGCAAAAGAAATATGGAACAGATTGAAGGAATTGTATTCTACGGATGAAGATCTTGAGCATTCAATCCAAACACTGCTGCTCTCAGAATTTGGTGACTTCAAGCAGAAGCCAGAAGAGAAGCTTATTCAAACCTTCGATCGCTTCAATCATCTACTTAGTAGGATGATAAAGTATGGGATTGAAAGAAAAGTCATTGAACAGAAGGTGACATTCATGAATGGCCTTAGACCCGAATGGATGGCTGTGGTGTCTACTGTGAAGGCTCATGAACAATTCAAGAATTATTCTCTAGCGAAACTGGTGTGAATATTAAAGTCACATGAGAGTGCCTTGACTAAAGAAATGAATGTGGTTTCTAGCATGGGTTCCTTGGCCCTAATTTCCAAAGGAAAGAGTGTTGCTGAAGAAGAAGAAGAATTGAATCTCTCTGAATATGATCTAACAAATGAAGAGTATGCTCTGATGGTGTCAAATCCCAAGAAGTTCATCAAAAGAAGGTTCCCAACAAATAAGAACCGAAACTGGCAAGGTAGCTACAGTGCCGAGAAAGCAAAGGAGGAACCGAAGAATGTTTCTCAAACTAAAGAACCAAAGAAGGAAGTAAAACTTGGAGGTGACTCAGGGATTAATTGTCACTACTGTGGAGGCAAAAATCACTTCGCCAGAGATTGTATGCTGAGAAAGATGTCAGAAAAGAATGAAGATGAGAACGAGGAAGCGAACCTCACACGACGATTGGAAGAAATCAAGAAGAAGAAAGCTGGATCTAATAATACTATGAATGCTCTTATTGTGCAGGGAAATATTGTTGACGATGAGTTCGGAGGTGTTGATGTTTGGTCCACTGATTCAGAAGATGAAGAAGTGAGGAAGCCTACTCATGGCAGGGCTTTGTTGGTGAAAGAAGAAGATGTTGCAGGAAAGTGTTTAATGGTGACGTCTGGGGTGTCACAAAAGCGAGGCTATGCCACTGATGGAGAACCGGATGAAGGGAAGGAGCGTGAAGACAAGTGTTTTGAAGCGCAACCTGTCAGTGAGCAGATCAACGAATGCGATGAGTTGATTAAGAAGGTACAATCTGTTCTTGTTTCCTTACAAATTCCCATCTCAAACTATGAAAAAGAACTAAATGGATTAAAATCTAAATTTTCTAGTTTAAGTGGCAGTTTAACTCAAACTCGCGTCACAAACTCTAACCTAACTGATCAAATCAGTAGGGTATCATCAAAGAGTGAGGAGAGGCGTATGTGGATTGAGCAGAAGGAGAAGGAGTTGATTAGGTCTAGGGATGAAACAATTTATTTGCAAAGAGATAATTTGAAGCTTTTGAAACAACGAAATATTTTTTGTTTAATTGCTAAACGGTTATATACCAACATTACTCAATTGCATCTTGATTGTCAAATAGGGAAAAAGATATATCGTATGATTTTACCCTTCCTTGAGTTAAAGGAGGACGAAATCGATGCCGATGTATATAACTGTGAAAACGTTATTTCTTCTGATGATATTTCTCCTGCTTACAAAATTGGTCTTGACAAAATAGAGTCCTTCATTAAGTCAAAAGACCATAAGGATATGCTCAAAAATTTGTTGGATGAAAATGACAAATTAAAGATCAAAACTGAAACTGTACAGAAATTTGACTCCTTGAATGCAAATTTGAGTTCAGAAAATAAAATTGATTTTGAAAACACTTCTAAATTCAATGAGGATGATGGTATGAGTGTAATATCTGTAGAAAATGAGGTGGACTGTTCTGAGTTTGTCAAAAGCGAACCCGAAACCAATAAAAATCTTATTTCTAAAAATTCTGTTGAGTTCGCTCGTTTATCCAAAGACAAAACCAAAGTCCATAAGGAAAAGGCTGTTCTATATCAAAAAGTCCAAACGACTCCAAATCAAGTTTATGCAGTTCATGGAGTTACTCAGCAACAGACAGCCGAACTGACAGCATTAGTAGCAGAAGATAATGTTGATGGATGTGATGAGTTTTTCTGGTCAGCACCTATTGATAACACCGATGAAACGAAAGGTCTGTCTCAGAAAACATCATGGAGAGTAAAAGGAAGATATGTGCCAGAACCGCTCAATGATCCAACACGTTTTGATGTGCCCAGTACAAGTGGTACCAAAAGTTCTTCAGGTGAACCGGTCATGATGTCAAGCGAAACATCTTCGCTAAAGAGCGAAACTCATGCTCAAAGACCGATGAAAAAGGCCAACATCCATAAAACTCCAAAACATGTGTTAGACCGAAAACATCAACGAAATTTGAGGTACAAGAAGAATCTCACTGAAAGGAAACGGTTCTGGCGATCTCAAAATCCTAATTACGTTCGCTATGAAAACCCTCCAAGCCAAAGGAAGAAGAAAAAGCAAACTCAGCTTCTTGCGCTCAACATAATGCAAACAGCCGAAAGAAGAGTTTCGGTCCTCAGAATCAAAACAACCGAAAACAGAGTTTCGGTCCACAAAGGTACAACAATCAAAATAAGAGTTTCGGTCCACAGATGGATGACAACCGAAAACGAAGCTTCGGTCATCAACATGAGAGAAACCAAAAGGGTGGTTTCGGTCCTAGACCAATCGAGGAGAGGAACCGAAGGGAAAGTAGTTCCGATTCTCAATCAAGTAAGAGCAATGACCGAAAGATTAACTCTGCTCCCAAGTCTCATCTTTCTCATTCTCACTCTCACTCACAGAATGATCGAAAGGGAAAGGAAAGCTCTTTCCGGAAGACAAAAAGAAGACGTCGTTTAAACCTAATTTCGAGAACTGAAAGTCTGCCAACGTCAAATTCTCAAATTCTAAAACTGAACCTAAAGCACTCAAATCAGATAAAATCAAAGTTTTCACCTTAAAAAGAAAAGACGAAACAACCTTAATAAAAAGGACCTTTTTAGTTGATGTTACTCCTTGTTCTGTAAATGGCTCATAAGGACCCAAGAAACTTTGGGTTCCTAAATCTGCTTAATTTTTGCAGGTAAATCGTGACGAGCAGTTTGACGATGAATGGTACATAGACAGTGGCTGCTCGCGTCACATGACAGGAAGAAGGGAAGAGCTGAGGGAGTTTCGGTACTTAACAAATGGTGGAAGTGTCAAGTATGGTAATAATTCTTTTGGCACGATTAAAGGTTATGGTATGATAACCAATGCTGAGTTCTTGATAAGAAAAGTGGCGTACGTTGAAGGCTTACAACACAACCTTATCAGTGTTTCTCAACTGGTAGTTGGTACTGGGTTAAAAGTTTTGTTTGATGACGATGGCTCAGAAATTGTTGAAAAGAAGACGAACAATATTCTACTAAAATCAAAGCGAAAAGGAGAGATGTACCCTCTGAATCTCAATCCCATACGAGGGAAACCAGCAATCTGCTTACTAACGAAGGCTCAGTCAAACGAAAGCTGGCTTTGGCACCGAAGACTCTCTCATCTCAATTTTAAAGACATAAACAAACTGGTGCTTGGGGATCATGTTCGAGGTCTTCTTGTTCTAAAGTTTGATAAAGAACACATGTGTGCTGCATGTGAAATGGGAAAGCAAAGTCGACAGAGTCATCCTTCTCGAGTCAATACGAAAATTATTGAACCACTTGAATTACTTCACATTGATTTATGTGGTCCATCTTCAATCGAAAGTATTGCGGTAACAAGTATATACTTGTAATAGTGGGATGACTTCTCTCGGTTTACTTGGGTGTTCTTTTTGAAGAAGAAATCAGAGGCCACTCCCAAGCTTAAACTCTTTATCAAGCAGATAGAAGTTCAACTACGGAAGATAGTTCGAAATATAAGGAGCGACAATGGGTTGGAGTTCAAGAACAAAGACTTTGAAGATTTTCTTGCAGAGAAGGGAACAAATCATAACTTCTCGGCTCCATATACTCCATAACAGAATGGAATTGTCGAAAGGCGAAACCGATCTTTGTGTGAAGCAGCCCGAACCATGCTGAGCTTCGCTTCGCTACCTCTATATTTCTGGGCTGACGCCATTGCTGCTGCATGCTTTACACAGAACAGAACTTACCTCAACAAGCGTTTCTCCATCACTCCTTATGAGATATTGAACAACTGAAAGCCTAACGTAAAGTTTTTTCACGTGTTCGGTTCGAGATGCTTCATCTTCAATTTAAAGGAGCACCGAAACAAGTTTGATGTCAAAGCAGACGAAGGAATCTTTCTGGGTTATTCCTTAACCTCCAAAGCATATCGGGTTCTCAACAAGCGTTCAAAGAAAATAGAGGAGACCTATTATGTTACCTTCGATGGTACCTACGTCAAGAAACTGAAGACAACCGAAGGCTCTGTGGAGGAAATATTTCCAAAATCTGGTCAAGTCACGGTACGAATTTCAAACCTCTTTGAGCAATACATGCTGCTTTTGATGAACCAGAAAAGGTTATACTCTCTGAATCTCAAGCTGCAGACAACAAGGTAGATAACTTGAAGAAGATAATCGATGATGCTGCTAAGAAAATGGCAGAAGAAAAACCAGTAACAACCAAAAAGCTAGACACAAGCGATCCTCCAACAGATAGTTCTCATATTCAGGGGAGAGTTCGTCCTATCAACATAACCAAAACTCATCATTCCAGGGGGAGATCTCATCATCATTCATTCCAACCGAAAATCGGGTCCAGGGGGAGAATTCTGAGCCTGAGACTAAGGAAGTATCTTCATTCGAGGGGGAGAATGTGAATATAAACGATGACGATACTCAGTCAGAATTTGAAGAAGAAGTGAATGCTGAACTGGATCCCACATATGATCCCAGTTTCCCTCCTCTCACCAAATGGACCAAAGATCATCCACAAAAACAAATTATTGGTGATTCGACAGAAAAGGTTCTCACACGATCCCAACTGAAAGCGAAACAAACTGCACTTTTCTCTAAAGTAGAATTTTGTATGTTTAATTCGTTCGTCTCCAAAGTTGAACCAAAGACAATCAAGACTGCACTCGATCACTCTGATTGGTTACAGGCGATGCAAGACGAACTCAATGAGTTCGAGCGAAATAAAGTATGGAGACTGATTCCAACACCAAAGGATGCTTTTGTGGTTGGATTAAAGTGGGTTTTCAGGAACAAGATGGATAAGGAAGGAAATGTAATACACAACAAGGCAAGATTGGTTGTGAAAGGTTACTGTCAAGAAGAAGGCATAGATTACGAAGAGACCTTCGCTCCAGTAGCAAGGCTAGAATCGGTTCGTATCTTTCTTGCCTATGTTGCACACAAGAACTTTGAAGTATTCCAAATAGACGTGAAGTGTGCCTTTCTAAATGGCGAACTGGAAGAGACGGTGTACGTGGAGCAACCACCGGGTTTCGTGAACGAGAAGTATCCAGATCACTGCTACATTCTGGACAAGGCAGTCTATGGTCTCAAGCAAGCACCAAGGGCATGGTATGAAACTCTAACTAGATTTCTCAAAATGTCTAAGTTTAAACAAGGTTCGGTTGGCCCAACCTTCTTTCTCAAGAAAGAGGGTGACCACCTTATGATCGTTCAAATTTATGTTGATCATATCATCTTCGGTTCCACAAATCCTAGCTTAACAGCTGATTTCAGGAAGTTGATGGGGAGTAAATTTGAAATGAGCTCAATGGGTCCTATTAACTTTTTCCTTGGCTTGAATATAAGACAGGGACCCGAAGGCATTTTTATTAATCAAGAGGCTTACACGAAGACCTTGCTCGCCAAGTTTGGAATGATGGGAGATTTGAAAGTAAAGGTTCCTATGGCGTTTGGCACAAAGCTGACACCTTCTCTGGACAAACCGGCTGCTGACATGACCCTTTATCGTCAGATGATAGGGTCTCTCATGTATCTAACAGCAAGTCGACCAGACATAATGTTCTCTGTGTGTTATTGTGCTAGGTTTCAAGCTAATCCACGCGAACCTCACCTACTGGCCGTGAAGAACATCTTTCGATACCTAAAGTGAACCTCTTCTCTCGGCTTGTGGTACCCTGCCAAATCAGGGTTCTTTGTCCAAGCATTCTCAGATGCTGATCTTGGGGGATGTGGACTGGACCGAAAGAGTACCACTAGGGGATGCCAAATTCTAGACGGAAAACTTGTTAGCTGGAAATCCAAGAAACAAACTTGTGTGTCTCTCTCCACTGCCGAAGCAGAATATATATGTTGGATTAATGTCTAAGTCCATAACTATATTTGGTATGTACTTGACCCGACCCGGCATGGTCCATTTGGGTTGCACTTCACCGGCACAATTTATATGGATAGTCTTTTAAGAATAGTATATTTATGATTTATATTAATATATTATAAGTTCTAATATATTAATATGGAATCATATTATTTAATTAGTATTGATCAAGAATTAATTTAGAATTAATTAAGTGATCAAAAAGAACTAATTAAATATGGACTCTTATATATATGGAATGGGCCAAGTTCATTTAGGTTGGGCTAAGCTTTCATGGATGGTCCATGGAGCTTTTAACCCATGGATCCTATGTAAATGAAAGGTCATGGGTATTAGGGTTTACATGGATGTAACCCTAATCCTTCATAATATATAAAGGGGTCCTTGGCTCACAAAATTGGCACAAGTGTGTGAAAATAAGAGTAGGCCGATTTTAGTGTGCATACATATTCTCTCAAGTTTTTCCAAGGTGTTTTGGTGATTTGTGATTCCATTTGAGGCTTCCAAACTATTGGGGCTAAGCTCTTAAAGCTTGAAGACATCAAGCTACATCAAAAGGTATGTCATCTAACTAGAACTTTGTAGTATAGGTGCTTTATAATATGCTAGTTAGGATGAAACCTTGGAATAGTTAATATTTGCATGTATAATAGAGAAAACATAGATCCAAGGTTTATAGGGTTGCATGTACACCATAGGAGTGTTAGAATGCTCAAAACCCAACAGTGGTATCAGAGCCAAGTTGTTTTCTGTTATATTGATGCAAATGTTTTATTTTCAAGTTGAAAAAAAAAGGAAAAAAAACATGACGTTTGTCAAATTTTAAGATAATTACTTGTTTTGTGAAAAAACGAATTATTTGTAAAATTTGAATCATTTGTTATATGAGTTGAATTAGGTCAAATTTAGTAAAAGATAAAATGATATGATTATTTTATTAGTTTTAAAAGTTTGATCTAAATGTTTTAAGTAGTTACATATTTTGTCATAAAATTTTGGAGCTCAAAAGTTTTTTTTAAAGTTGTGATCTTAAGGGTTTTTGAAACTTCCATAAGTTATTGATATGAAAGTTTTTTTTTTAAAAAAAAAATTTTGATTCAAAGTTTTTATGGAGTTACAAAATTTGGTGTTAATGTTTTAAAGAATTCCATAATTTGTTCTTAAGTTATGGAACATGGAAAGTTTCATCATAAAACACCATTAATTCCATAAGTTATGGAATCCAAAGGTTTTCAAGAATTACAAAACTTGCCCTCAAGTTTTGGAAATTGAGAAAAGTTTTTTATGAAAAAAAGAATTGAATTCTAAAATTCTTGGGTTCATAACTTAAACAATTAATTAAATGGTTTTAATTTTGAGTTTAATAATTGAAATTATGATGTTTCGTTGAATAGTTCAAATTAACTCTTATGGACTTTATTAATAGTTAATTAAAGCGTTTAATTAAAAGAGTATTATTAAATCCATAAATATATGGTTTGAGTTTAATTTAATTAAAAGTCTAGTTTAATTAATAGATTAAACCACCAAGTATTTTAAATGTCTAAAATACACCCTTATACTATTATAATATTAAAAGTTTAATATATTATATGTATAAGAGCAAGTCGTCTTACCATTAGTAGGCCTCATTCACGAAGCCGATCTATAAGGGGGGTATAAGGTTACTGCCTATAAAATGGCAGTTTAATGGGTGTCCACTCTCACTCACCGCTTCCTTGACTGGTGGAGGGTCGTTAGCCGAACAGGTAGGACAAGGACTATAATTCTCCCTTCATTATAAGTATAATGATAAATACTAAGTAACTAAACACTTATAAATTCCCAATCTTAGTTACTTAGGAAAATGTGAATAAGGTGCTAATCCATGAAATTACACTTTGCACTTTGTTTAAGCTGTTAGTGGAGCGTGTGTGGTTAACCGGCACACTAACCTGGATTTAACAAAGTAGGCAAAGGGTAACTTAATATTTATCATAGTATCGGTGAAGATCGTGTGGTTAACCGGCACATCGATTGAGGGGTAAATATTAAGGGTACCAAGTATATTTGCATGGTTACTTCACACCTTGTTTTATGATCCTCGACATCCCAGTCACAAAACCTGAAGGGCACACTCGAGATTGAAACATGCCATTGAAAAGTTCAATGACTCTCAAAAGAATCTAGGAGTTTCAAAACCAATTAAAACCTAATAATACATTTCGTTTATCTTGGTGGAAATTGGTGAATCGTCATTCACCTACCTTCAAATATTTTATAGCTTGGATTACGGCATCCCTCTTCCAAGTTATAAAATAGTTTGTTAGGTCCTAGCCTTAATATATCATATTGGGTGTTATATTAAGGACTTCAATCAACTTTACGTGAATTTCTCCCATTGTTGATGTCTGGTTTAGACAACAATGATCTTCCCAAACCAAACTTTCCTAATGAATATGACTTCCCGAGTTTGGCTCATGGAAGTCATACTTCTCTTCCTGCACCTCCTCCAATTATTCTCCCTAACCCACAAGTTCAAGGTCACTCAAGCCCTAATGGCAAGCAAGGTCTACGTGTGATCACATCTTAGAGATGAAGTCACATATTAACAAGCCGGGAGAGTTGGGTGTCAAAGTCTTGAGAAAGTTGGAAGTTCAATCACTTTCTAAGTCACATAGTGAGTTCCTTTGGGACTACTATGAAACAGACTATGACATGAACCTTAATGATCATATCTATTTGCTTGGTGCTACTGAATCAACAATGATTTGGAACGATAGTAAAGCAAATTTGATTAGAAGATCAACTTCCCAAAAACTTTATGGACAGTGACAATGGTGACACTGGAAATCCAGAAAAAGCATTCTCTTCCCAATGGAAAGGGATTGGCCATAGTCAACCCGGTTGACCAAATGGTAAAGAGAAAGACTAAGTCTGAGATAGTCCCATTACCAAAGGGTCCATATGTTTATTTTGCCAAAGGAAGGGGCGTTGATTGCAAAGCTGCCAAATTTACCTAAGGATGTTAAAGTCAAAAAGTTTGACTCTACATCAGGTAGAGCCCATTATCTAACTCTGTTAAGTTCTATTCTGAGATCCTCATTACATGATGTGACTGGGTCACATGTTGATGTTTTAAGAATCAAAGAATAGAGAGAAATCTTAAAGGAAGTATATGCTGATTCTGATCGCAAAGGTGGATTTCGATCGCATCAGAATTTTGAGCAGTTGCTTAAGAAGTTATGATATATTGCTAAGGAATAGATAACAACAATTTTCCATGTGGATTGTAAGGATAAGTTTTTCCGTAAAGTTTTAAAATAAAAGAAAATTGTTTAATTTTATTTATTTGAAGTATCCTTACAATGGCATTTGTGGAAAATTGTTGCTTATATGATTCCACTGACAGCAATATTGGAAAATGGATTTGATTCTTTCATTTGTGGTAGTGTCTAAATTTACCAAATCAAGAAAGTTCCTCATCACCCAAGTTTCAATTGGACCGAAACTTGGAATCATGCAAGTTGAATTGTATGATGAATGAGAACTTTCAAGCATTGGAAAATCAAGACTAATTACTTGTTCACATGGATGTGTGAGTCAAGTGAAGGACTAAAGGGATCGAGTACACATTCTTGTGCACTGGTCATGTCCACCACAAAGCTCGTTAAGACTATTTGATTTACTAAAGTTTAGTAAATATGGTTATACTTACAAGTTTAAGTATAATTCTGAAACATTGGAAAAGTCTCAATGTATGGCAGAACGAATGGGAAGAATCAAATTAGGCAGAAAGATAAAAGTTTCTCAAATCTGAAAAGATGGGAGAGTAGTTTAGTATCATGTTTGTGATCATCTTAATGATTTAGAAATCATATCACAATTAGTGCATTCTTATGACTAAGAAGAGGAGTCATGAATTGTTGAAATGGTTAGATCAGGAAGATGAGTCATACTTCGTTCCAAAACAATTCTTAGAGTCATACTCCAAGATTGTAACTTGAGTGACATATCTTAAAGTAAGGTTTAAAACACTTGTCAAATGTAAGAGTAAAAGTGTCCTACTCTTGTACATTTGAAATTGGTAAGTTGTGATGTTTTGGATAAAACAAAGACCAACTAAGGCCAATTGTGTGAAGTGTTTGTCTTGATAAAGAATTCGCACTATTTCTTGAATATTTGGCAAGATAGTCTTATATGTCAAGAGGATAGTGGGAGTCTTAAAGATCCTAAAAAGAATTTCAAGAACTAATCAAGAATAAAACCTGAGGTTCTTCACTAGCACACGACTTGAGGTTTATAACCTATCGTGTTGACATATTCTGTGCCCATTCCAGTTAAAGTTGGCTTTGCATAGGAGTTCTGAAAGTTCTCAATTGGTTGCATCACAACTTGGAAGCAATGACAGGCCCTGTACTGCCAGGTGGCAAGAAGTTAAGATTGCATAAGTTCAGTCCATATGAGTTTGGATTTGCCATTATCCTTGTCTTGTGACTATGGTTTTGACGATTCACATGGATAAGAACACATACACCATAAAATATAAGGGTCATAAGGTTTCTCTCCGATTCATGAAAATGATGGTGAGGAAACACTTCCACCAAGTAGATTTGAAGCAGATGGCAAAAGGTCTAAACAATTGAGACTATGATTACGACATCCCTTTTCATAGTTCTGAAATTGTTTAGACACACATGCATGCTATCTAAGGAAAGGTGTATGATTTTGATAAAGTTTTATAAAAGCATCTCGTATCAGAAATCTGAACTTTGGTAAGAAAGTCAATAAAGTATTGATTTCTAGAAGTCCAGCTAATTTCTGAGTACATGTCAAAGCTAGTGGGAGCATAAGTGTTATGCTAATAATCATCATGTTAGTGGGAGCATGATAATTATTGTTAGTGTTGCAAGTTAGCAATGTTAATTATAGAAAACAAAAGTTTCAATTCGTGAGGCTGCAGGGATTGAAAAAGTTGTTT
Organism: Lactuca virosa; assembly: GCF_052849685.1. Taxonomy (NCBI): domain Eukaryota; kingdom Viridiplantae; phylum Streptophyta; class Magnoliopsida; order Asterales; family Asteraceae; genus Lactuca; species Lactuca virosa. Next base: position 192,053,669 of record NC_136432.1, read on the forward strand.
TGCTATAATTAAGGGAGAGGATATACTTCATTTCAGTTCTAAAGGCTTAGATTGAGACCTTAATCATCTTTAGTCAAGAATATATATATGAATTTCATGTTGGATTGGTTCAACTTAAGGAAATTCTATATATTGCATTCTCAAAATTCGATTATGATTACGACATCCCTCTTCATAGTCAAATTTTGAAAACATGGCAAATAAAAATATTGTAGTAAAAGACTGGTCTAGAATCATGTCTTTATGTGAGACATCATGAATCGTGTACCATTTGCTTTGGGTACAGGATCGATTGCATGTGCTATAATATTTGTCATTTCTAAATTTTTCCAAATGCCCAGAGGCATTAAGAAGGGAAAAGGTCTAGAATTGGATATGACTAAAATGATTAAGCAATTGTCGAGGACAATCTGAGGTTTACCAAAGATTGGTTGCTCAGGGACAGTTGGAAGTATAGTGCTAATTTTGGAAGGACCATATTGACATATTCTGAAAAGAGGCATCTCTTATTCAGAAGTGATAGTCAAAATGAGAATATGGAGTTGTCTCCATAGGTGGAAGTTATCTGTGTAAGATTAGAAAACTTAATGCAAGAAGCATGTCCAAAGCAATGTACTTTGAATATGAGACTTAGTTTCCATGGAGTTGATCTCCATTGAAATACCTTATAATGACTGTTGACAAGTCTTTGTGACTTTGTACATATTCATTACAGGAGGGTCAGTGCATATAAGTTTAAAATCTAAACAGATTTCGATAAATGATAGGAATTTGAAATTCTCACATTTTTCGATAAGGATTTGGGAGTGTGAAATTAGAATCATTGAAATTATGTTCAATTGTTTTATTTCACAAAGTAAGGATCATAGACAAACATAGAGTGCATACTTGGTGTATGGCAAAGCTATTGTTTAAGAAAAACATAGTGTACATGCTTGGAGCATGGGACAACTAGTGTTTTTAATTCAAGTATAAAGTTGATAAAACCGAAACAATGAATAATGAGTAATCAGTATGGTGATAAATAAAAGTGTTTATTTATATTCATAGGGTTTGATACCATATTTGATTCATTTATTTTTGTGTTTCACTTTGCATGTTTTGACTTCCAAAATAACTAAGTCGCTCTTCCTGAATGATTAAGTTATTCAAACCATCCACAGTCGGTCATATGTTGGAAGTAGATATGAATCAAGACTGTCATGGGTTGGTTTGTAGAGGTCCAAGTTGGTGGACAAAGTGGTGCTAGAACACTCATGAGTGCTCATAAGTTCTGAGTATTGGATTCAACCCGCGCTCATTTGAATCACTTCATGGATTTTATCACGAGTGATCATGAGACGATAATATCTTATATTCTTCAAACCTAGAGATATGAGTTGTTACTATGAGTTGGTTATACATTGATTGCACGAAAACGCATTTGGTAACTCGATGTTATAAAACATGCCTTTGTGTATGATTCAAAAAGTAGTAGAACAAGCCATATGAGTCGAAGTTTATCCGTTCCTTTTACCTTCGGAATAAAAGCGATATCTGTGGGCCCCTCGATGATGTAGCGATGACACATGTGAGTGCTTGGCCAAGCCAGGACTGATTTGATTTGTTCAATCAGTCAGTTATCATAAATCGAAAATCGGGAAACAACAAATGGACAGAGAGAATGATTATAATCCATGTCTCAGTCCATATGATATCTAGAATGGAGGAATATATGATCCCTTATCTAATGGACAAGTCATTGACAAGGTCAGAGTTCGACAACGGCTTTAAGAGCTACGATTACCAGTTAGGTTTTGAAGTCATACTCAGTAATAGTTTTAGACTTATCCAAGTAGGAGACTGTTGGATTAATGTATAAGTCCATAACTATATTTGGTATGTACTTGACCCGACCCGGCATGGTCCATTTAGGTTGCACTTCACCGGCACAATTTATACGGATAGTCTTTTAAGAATAGTATATTTATGATTTATATTAATATATTATAAGTTCTAATATATTAATATGAAATCACATTATTTAATTAGTATTGATCAAGAATTAATTTAGAATTAATTAAGTGATCAAAAAGAACTAATTAAATATGGACTCTTATATATATGGAATGGGCCAAGTTCATTTAGGTTGGGCTAAGCTTTCATGGATGGTCCATGGAGCTTTTAACCCATGGATCCTATGTAAATGAAAGGTCATGGGTATTAGGGTTTACATGGATGTAACCCTAATCCTCCATAATATATAAAGGGGTCCTTGGCTCACAAAATTGGCACAAGTGTGTGAAAATAAGAGTGGGCCGATTTTAGTATGCATACATATTCTCTCAAGTTCTTCCAAGGTGTTTTGGTGATTTGTGATTCCATTTGAGGCTTCCACACTATTGGGGCTAAGCTCTTAAAGCTTGAAGACATCAAGCTACATTAAAAGGTATGTCATCTAACTAGAACTTTGTAGTATAGGTGCTTCATAATATGCTAGTGAGTATGAAACCTTGGAATAGTTAATATTTGCATGTATAATAGAGAAAACATAGATCCAAGGTTTATAGGGTTGCATGTACACCATAGGAGTGTTAGAATGTTCAAAACCCAACAATATAGGCGCTGCATCATGCACATCTCAGGTTATTTGGATACAAAGTCAACTTCGAGACTACGGCCTGAACATGAAGAAAATCCCACTATATTGTGACTCAGAAAGTGCAATTAGGATTTTTCATAACCCAGTGCAGCACTCAAAGACGAAACACATAGCACTGAGGTATCAATTTATCAAAGATCATGTGGAAGATGGTAACGTAGAAATTCACTTCGTAAGAACCACTGATCAATTGGCTGACATCTTTACTAAGGCCTTGCCTGAAGCAAGTTTTAATAAAATCCTACAAGGCCTAGGAATGATGGAAGCTGAATCTGTACGAAATCTCTTTCGTCTCAATAAAAGTTCGAAGCGAAATAGAGCGAACGCTTGGTCCATTTCGGGTTCGGTTCTTCCAGGAACCGAAATGAACCGAACGCTCGGCCTATTTCGGGTTCAGTCTCACCGGGCTCGGTTCGCTCCTCATTTCCAAAAGATGGTTTCGGTTGTATAGTATGTATTCTCTTTTCTTGTAATTTATTTTATGTTTTTTTTCCTTTTATTTTCATAAAATCCAAAAATATTTTTTCTTTTCTGTTTTATTTCTTTTCAAAAACCTCAAAAATCAAAAATATTGTCTTTCATTTTATTGTAATTTTCTTTACTCTTAATATAATTTGCATACAAAGACCAGTATTAATGATGGAGCTGGGGCAAGTATAATTCTTTATCTTTGTACTAGCTTAGTGTCCCTAGAAGCATGCTGCTGTATGTTGACCCAAGCCTCCAAAGATTTTGAGTGAAGCCTTAATGACTTGATATATACCAATCATGTCTTCCCAATCAGGCTGTCCAATTCACTCTAATCATGAGCTACCTTACTCTACTCAAATTGAGTTCAGAGTTTTTCTGCTTGGTTTATCTTTTATAGCAGAGGTACATTCGGTTCTTTACCCACCTCTTATTTATTCTCCATCATACTTCATCTCATAATTGTAACCCTTGAGACTCTCAGCATTACCACTGAGGTTTACGGTTACACAACTTCTGTGTATCTTAGTTTCGTGCCACTACGTGCTAAGTGAAACCCAAAATTCAAAACCTTTAAAGCATTGACGGTGAACAATTAAATGTTCTAGATTTCACCCTTTGAATTAACGAATATTCTTTTTGTACATGCTCCCTAAAATCTCCTTTTCTTTTTGCGCGATCCTTATGAAAATGTTTTTCACCAAGACTTTTCTTTCCAAAGGATCCAGATTTTCATTTTTTTTTTTTTTGAGATTTCTAATTAACAATTTTTCAACAAGTCACTGAATATGTTCCAAACCTACTTGTTTAACAGGCCACATCGGTCTCACAAGTACTTCATTCTATTTCGGTCTTATATCAAGTATCGAACTCAAGAATTGAAGCGAAAGCCACCCTTAATAGCCTTATATATAAAAGATGCCTTTCAATACTTCTCAACAAGTACTTGATCGTAATCCAACGGGAATCCAAACAAGCACTTTGAAGTCTCTCTTGACTTTGAAGGAAGAGATTCGTGCCCGGGATCCACTGCTTTGCGTCTTAAATGACATCACTAATTCCCACAAATAGTTTGATTTGTTTCTTTATCTTTGACACTATCTTGCACGAAAATCTTGCATTTTCCAAAAGTCTTGTTTGGTTATTAAAAAGCTATTTCTCAATATATGGCTTCGATTCTTCACGATGTAATGCAGTTGTTTTAAAACAAAGAGATATGCTAGTGTAACGTCCTTGGTTATTACGGTAATAAAGATTTGATTGAAGATTCAAGTGGTGACTCAGCAGGAAGTTTAATCGCTTGGGAATTTGAATTATGGATAAGTTTGGAGGGGGCGAGAATTTGAACCGTTACCTTCTCATGCGTCATCACTGCTTTATCGGGGTTGCTAGTTGTCAAATCACACATTTTTAGGCGTCGTTTCCCAAATTCAAGGAATCATTGCTTGCGATTTTTCTCTCTCTACAAAATCGTATATAAGGGTTTGATTTCTGTGGGATTCTTCTTTATCACACTTCAACTCTCTCAAGCAAACGAAAGCGACCTAATTTTCACTGTTCCTCTCCTTCTTCGACAAGCTTCAACAATGGCAGAATCTTCCTCTGTTCAAGGAACCACTACACGCTCCACTATTCTTCCAATCAAGCCCAATCAGAACTTGTTGATCGATCTTACACCGTTTCTCTACGATACTTACATGTATCAAGTGGTGGAATGCCTGAAATATTCCCCACTCGTCAAAGCTCTATCGACGGTGGAAGTCGTTCCAATGGCCTGTCTCTCTCAAATCTATTCTACTGCCACATACGACAAAGGTGCAGACAAGATTTTCTTCGACATTCTCAACCAGAAAGCTTCAATCTCAAAGAATCGATTTTGCTCGTTACTAGGGCTCTCTTTTGAAGAATCCATGGTGAATCCTGATTCCATCTCAACAGGTCAGCTTTTCTCGATGTTCTACAACATGGGGTACACTGAAACCCTAACTACTATGACCAAGTTCAAAAAGTCATGCCTTCCTCCTCAATGGAATGGCCTCTTCACTCTTCTCTTCAAAGGGCTTTCTAAACGAAGTGCAAGATCTGATGGCACTAGCAAGTCTTTCATGACTCTGCTTTATGGGTTGTACCATGGTCTCAATCTTGATTATGGTCTAGTCTTGTGGCTTCAACTTGTCCAGAGTTTGTCATCTTCTTCTCGCCAGACAGAGATTTCATGTGCCCGGTTCTGGACGATTATAACTCAATGGGTCATGGAGCGTTATCATGTTCCTATCATGGCGGACTCACTGCTATCCTCTATTGCTACATTTCATACCACCAACATCATTGTCGCTCATCCATCTAAGTATCTCTTCGTTGGCTCCATTCCTGAGACAATGTATGCTTGTGTGTCTCCTTTGAGCAAGCTTATTCAGGAGTACAAGAAGCTTCCCTCTTCTGGTCCAAGGGAACTCACTCCTGAAATGGTGAAATCTGTTGAGGACGCAAACAAACCTGCTAAACGGGGCAAGAAGCAAGACGCGAAAAAGGGGGATAAAGGAGGTCAAGTATCAAAGGTCCAGACTCCAAGGAAGCGAAAGTATGAGAAGACAGCACCTTCCCAGCCCAAGCAGAAGAAGATCAAGAAACCTGCTCGGAAGCTTATTCTTCAATGATCAAGCGACTCAGACTCTGAGTACGTGCCTCCTGGTCATCAATCAACCATTCCAAGTGAATCTGAGAGCGAAAGCTCAGATGATGAAGGTTCGGCTCGTGGAGATACTCCACCTCGTTCGCCTACACCAGAGGTACATGTTCGCTCCAAAGCACCTTCTCCTCCACCTGTTTCTATTCCTATTTCCTTACCTCCCATTTTCCCTATCATCACATCACAACCTTCCTCTACCATTCCTATATCTACACCTATTTTCACTGACGCTACAACTACCACCACTACTGGAGTTCGGACCAACGTATCTGATACGGGGTCTCGTTCTTCGGCACCCGAAACCTCTGTTACCACCAAACCTCTATCACCTACCCAATCCACAGAAACCAATACCGTTCTTGGAGGTGAGGACTTGGAGTTTGATTCTACTTACTTCAGTCCTTATCGTGTCCAAAGTGATGATGATGAAGACGCTCCTCTCACCAAGCGACATCTCAAGGCTGTGACTGATAAAATTGATCAGTTACTTTCTTCGTCTTCTGCTGGTGCTTATTCAGAAGCAACCCTCAAAGCTTTTTTATCTTCAGTCGTACAAGAACATGCTACCTCTATCTCCGATGCTGCAAAGGCTATTGATGCCTCTACCTCCCAATGCCAGAAGGCTTCGCTTGCTGTTGAAGCCTCAACCAAAGACTGCAAGGATGCAACTGCAAAAGTCGAAAAACTAATATCCGAGGCTCAACTCTTCTTGGGTTCTTTGCAAGCTGCCGCTCAGAAAAACGCTCAGACTGTCAATGCTTTTGTTGACACTCTCACGCGTTCACTGGAGGCAGAGAAGACACATCTTTAAGTGGCTCAAAAAGCTATTGAAGCTGCTAATGAAGACCTTCATACTAAAGTTGATGATCGATTAACTCAACTTGAGGCCGAACTTGCAGTTGAAAACAAAATCATGGATGAGCTAGACAAGCGAACTTCCCAGCTCAAAGTTTAGAACTTAAAGCTCCGAACAGCAACCAAAGAGCTTGGCGATTTAAAGTCTGAACGAGAGGTGATTCGAAGCTCAGTGGGAGATGTACATTCAATCTTGTTACATCTACTGGTCGCCTATGACTCAATTTTGACTATCTCCATTCGACGCCACTTAGCTGAGAAGCTACGCCCTGCTTTGGATATCTTAAGTCGGATTGAAGGTGTTCCGGAGACTACTGTTCTTCCGAAACAAGGGGGAGAAAAGGTTACTCAAGGAAAGGCTGGCAAGGCTCAACCTCAACCCCCTCCAGAACCAAAAGCTACTGCTGGACCGAAGGATAATGTAGCTTCGGCCAGTAAGAGGGAAAAGAAAAAGAAGAAGATTGGTGAAGGCGATGAAGATGAAGATGATGATATTGAAGACATCATGAAAGGGAATCCTTCTAAACCTCATCAGAAAACCAAGCCTTCTGATCAAGAGATTCGGGAGAAGACGAATCTTTTGGAGAAAGAGTTAAAAGAAAAAGAACTCTTAGAGAAAAAGAAGTCCATGTTTCCGGAATGGACCACTGAATCGCTCCGAAGGGAAGTCATTGATGAACCGAGTACTCACTGGCTTGAACCTGTTATCTCGTTCGGTCATGAGAACTCGAAGGATGCTCAGTTCGATATGCCAATCACCCGAAAGGAATTTATCTTCCATTGCTTTGACTCAACGGCTGTCGTTCCCTCTCCAGACCCGAAGGTAGATCGGGATTTATTAGAGTTTTATCTGGAGTTTGCTCAGCCACAATACTTCACATGGAGCACAAAGAAGATTACAACGGTCAAGGTATTGAAGCCCTCTTCGGCTGGGAAATTTGTTAATGTTAAATTCAAAGTAACCCGAGGCTCAGATAGCTCGGTTCATACTATTTTCCTGGCTGATCTGCCGAACTTGAACCTGCACGACTGGATACTCCTCAACAATATTTTATTGTCTAATCCTCAGGAGTATCAGCCGATCATAGATCACATCAAGCGAATGCTTGTTTGTTACATTCACGAAGTGGCAAAGATGGATCAAGAAATTGCATCTGCCATTCACAAGCGAACTACGATAAAACCGATTGGAAGAACTGGCAATGTGAATGCGATGATCAAGGGCAAAATCAATCCTAAGTTTCATACTGTGATGTTCATTAGGGGCGAAGGTCAAAAGTGCATGTTCGCTCTTATTGACAAGCACCTGTTCTCAACTGCTTGCTTGGAGCACATTTTGGAGATCATACACAGGTGTAATCAGAACAGTGAAGCTGACAAGAAGTTGTTCACCGATATGCTTCGCTGGTACATTCAGTTTCGGCAGACACTTCTTGCGATCATCCCTCGGTTGTTCAAGGTTGTGAAGCAGGTCAAGGTTACTCAACCGAAGTAGTCTCTCGCCTCTTTTAACGCAAAGGGGGAGATTGTTGGGTATAATAGTGTTGCGTCTTTGGGCTCGGTCCTTAGCCCAAATTTGTTATCCGGTTTGGGCCTGTCCAACCGTGTTTGTTTTATTAGGGTTTAGTATCTAAGGTGCATGCATGCATCCTTCATTAGGAGCGCTTTTAATTATTATTCAGATATAGTACTGTAAACCCTAGCTCGCCTCTACAGTGGAAGTTCTTAATCGAGCTCTGCTGAGGCGTGACTACATTTGAATCATTAAGAATTACTTGATTCTTTATCGTGTTGATTGTGTTTGTTTGCATTTATTGTTTAACCTGTTGAAGATCTAATCGGTCTAAGAGTTTTTCAACTCATCAAACGTGTTACTCTACATTTGATGAGTGTTATAAACCTTCTTAATTTAGTGTCACTCTCAAGGCACAAGCTTGGAGTATGACTCTAAGACTTGTTTTTGGAACGAAGTATGACTTATCTTCTAGATTTAACCATTTCAACAATTCACGATTCCTCTTCTTAGCCATACAAATGCACAAAGATGACCTTAGAGGATCAATTATGATATGGTTTTACATAATCATTAAGATGATCATAAAACACGATACTAAAGTACTCTCCCATCTTTTCAGATTGGAGAAACTTTTATCTTTCTGCCTAATTTGATTCTTTTCATTCGTTCTGCCATACATTGAAACTTTTCCAATGTTCAGAATTATACTTAAACTTGTAAGCATAACCATATTTACTAAACTTTAGTAAATCATGACGAATAGTCTTATCGTTCTTTGTGGTGGACCTGACCAGCGCACACCCAGTGTACCCGATCCCCTAGTCCTTCACCTGACTCACATATTCATGTGAACAAGGAATTAGCCTTTAATTTCCAAAAGACGAAAATTATCATTCATCATACAATACAAGTTGCATGATTCCAAGTTTCTATCCAACTGAAACTTGGGTGATGTGATTCTTTCCTTATTTGGTAAATTATGACACAACCACAAACGAAAGAATCAAATTCAAATTACTAACATAGAAACATAGAAACATCAATTTTCATAATTGCCATTGCAAGGTGATAAAATAAAATAAAACCAAAATTTTATTTATTTATGAAACGCGGAAAAACTTTTCCTTACAATGCAATTACATATGAAAACTATGTTATTACAAATTTCTAAGCAATCTATCATAACTTTTAAGCAGCAGCTCAAAATTCTGATCATCGAACCATGCGATTGAAATCCATCTCTTCACGATCAGAATCAGCTTACTCTTCCTTTAAGCTTCTTTTATTTTCTTCGATTCTTCAAAAAATCAAAAATGTAATTACATTACATCATGTATTAAGAATCTCCAAATAGGAACTTAATAGAGTTAGACAGTGGATTTTGCCTGAAGTAAAGTCAAAAATTTTTGACTTTACCATCCTTGCGATCTTTCAGGTAAATATGGCAGCTTCGCAACCAGTGCCCATTATCTTGGCAATAGAAACATATGGAATCTTTGGAATGGTACAGGGGACTATCTCATACTTAGCCTTTCTCTTTACCATTTGGTCAAATGACTTGATGATGTGTGTAAAACCAACTAGTTTTAATCCTACTTTTTAAATATAAATTTAACACACAAAAGGCAGTGTACATGTCAATTGGTGGTATAATTAAGCAAGCATGGTATCGAACACATGGAACGGCAAATTAAACTAACTACTAGAATTATCTAAAAAGCAAATAATAAAAGGAAGGGTTTTCTCTAGTTTTGCAAGACTAGAAACTTAAACAATTAACTAAAACTTAAACTACCAACTAAGCAAGCAAAGATCAACTAAATTCAATAATAAAGAAGACTTCTGTTTAGGTTTGAATCCTTTATTCCTATGGTTGATTTTATGGCAAGTTCAATGGATTAACTTTTCATTGGCTACCGATTAGTGTGATTAGGTTCACGTTCGTTATTACTAATCCTTAGAAGACCAATCAATTCAAACAGTAATTAACAGGTTTTCTAGTTTATTGATTCGGGTTAAATAAGACTTGTAGTTTCACATTCGCTATTCCTAGGCATATAACAATGTTTTCACATAAATCATATGAGATTAGCAATTAAGAGATGGTCATGCAACTTAATATACTGGTTAATTAACAGCAAAATAGTTATAGTTAACACATAAGGTTCTTTAACAAGCTTAGCAAAACATAATCACCAAATTAAATCAATCCAACCATAAAATCATACCATAATCATAAAGTCATGTATCCTAAACATAAGATAATAGTTTTAGCTCATGATTACAGTAAAACTAAAATAAAAAACGAAGTCAAGTAGCTCAAACATAGTTCAACTTAAAGAATAAATAACAATGGACTTGAATTTGCCTTGATTCTTCTCAAAATTGGATCTAGGGTTGATTCTCTGACTTCCAACACCTTAGCAGGTCTTCTAATCGCAGCTTCTCCTCCAAGGATTTCTTCCAAAAACCGGGTATCGATCTGAAAGCCCCTTTTTATAGATTAGAGGCGACTCGTCGAGCCCCTCATTAAATCCTCGTGTACGGCAAGGCAAGGACTCTTCTGCTTCGAGAATGTTCGTGAGAACTCGTCTAGTCAAGGGTCCACTCGCCGAGTCCTTCTTGGTTTTTCGCTCTTTTCTTCTTTCTTTGATTCCTAAGCTCCCGATAGCTTCTCGTGCTTTCTTTTTCTTCAGAGCACTTCTTATGAACTGAAAATATAATTTAAACGTAATTAAGCATCTTTTGTTCCATAATTGCATTAAAATAGTCAAAAAGTATTAATATTCTTATACAAAATATATGACTAAATATGCACATATCAAATTACCCCACACTTGACTTTTGCTTTCCCCCAAGCAAAACTGAACTTTAAACATACTAAAATCACATAAAACAATCCTAATCAAACCCAACCATTATGCCAAGACCTCAATGCATGCATTTGTGTCTAAAATTTTTCCTAAGGAACCCCCCCATACTCTAAATACTCACAATCCTCATAAACACTTGCCCACTTCTTTTGAACAACGCTCATTTTATGCATCCCTCCGAATCAATCCTTAGAAAAAAAATCTAACATCAAGGTATTTTTGTAAAGCTACCCAAGCATACATAATCTAGAGAATTACAACTTTTAGATACCACAATGGATCTCTTGAATTCTTCACTTTCTTTGATATTTGATCTTCAATTTGTACTTTGAATTCATCACCTTTTTGTGTAATTTTTGGTATCTTCGACTTTTGAATTTCTTCAGAATTTTTGATCTTTGATCTTCAAACTTTAAACTTGATAGCTCCAAAAATTCTTCAACTTTTTGGTAACTTATCTCTCTCTTTTTTTACATGTATATCTCACTTTTTTTTTCACTCAAAACCTACATGCTTAAGGAGGGGTGCTTAACTTCAACCCTTGTTGGTTAACATACAAACCTTCCTGGATAGATTTCTGGTACACGATGCTAAACTTATTGCGACCCTCAAACTAAGCGAGGTTGTGTTTTTGTCCCATGATTTCACTAGAATAAAGGAGGCCACAAATACACTAAAACATATATTGGCTCAAATAAACATTTGGGTCCTCATAGAATCATAAAACATAATACTAGCATGAATCCTAATTGCTTTTACCATAATTTTCTGAATTATCCTAGCAATTTTAATGCAAAATTTTTAAAATTAAGCCCAAATTAAGATTCTTGGTTATCTAATGTAACCAACCCCCTACCCCACACTTAATTCATGCAATGTCCCTATTTCATGTTATGCATGATAAAGAAAAACACAAAAGCAAAGAGAGAATCAGAACAAACTCCCCTGGGATAATAGTGGCGTGGTTGATATTTCTTCTTTTTAGCTCCATCTTCAGCTGACTTTGGCATGGGAACAGCTCATCCATGCCTTGGGCGTCATATCTCGTGTGGTTCATAGCTCTAAAAATGCAGGAAAGACTCTCAGAAATCTACAGGAATTCCTCTTCAAAAGTGCAGCCAATTGCCGTGTGAAATAATCATCAAATCATAAGCTAAATAGGTAAAATTCGTATCAACTCGTCGAGTGCGGTATGTGACTCGCCGAGTTGTAGCGCGAAAAGGCAGAATCCGTGAAATTACACTGGGACTCGTCGAGTTAGTATATGCACTCGATGAGTCCATCGCTGGGTGGATAAAATTGGTATTCTGCTCCAAAGTTGATTCTGATGTGTTTGGAAACTGATCAATTGAGACTCTCCCATTTTTTTCCTTCAGTATTTAGACAATTTCCAACTCTTTTCTTGACCGGACTCTAAACTCGGACTCCATTCTCTCTCGCCTAGACTCGATACTTCTATCACTCTCGAGACCCTTTGCATGCAAACCCTTTATCCAAATTCTGAAAAGACTAAAACAAACATGTAATAAAAAGGAAAAACACACCAAAAATAAATCCTAAACTACTTGTCCAAACAAAAACAAAAATAAAATGAGAAAGGAAAAAGAAATCAAACACTCATAACGGGTTGCCTCCCGTTAAGCGCTTCTTTTTGAGGAGTCTTTAGCTGGACTCCTTCCCGCTCTACATTTTTGCGTTGTCCTTCATCGGGATGCCATGCTTAATCCTTTGCGGTTTGTATTTTGTTTTGTAAGCATGTATTTTTCTCTTATATGCCCTTCTCAATTCTTCTTCCTTCTCCTTTTAGCATGGTCTTCAGATTCACACCTTTTCCTTTTTCCACATTTCTTCTTCTTTACCCCGTTCTTTGGATCCATCTTTTGTACTTCTTTTTTTTCTATCTTTGTTGCCCTTTCAGTTGTCACTTCATCATCACTCGATATCAAAGATTCTTCCTCACTTTCGTCACATACTAAAGAATCTGGTGGTTCAAAAGCGAACACCTCATAATTAGTAGCCACTTGGGCTCGAGGTTTGGTCCTTTTGGTTGTGGTTAACATAGCTTTTCGATCAAGCATGTGTGACTCATTAAAAGAGTGATGTGTATCACTATTCGAGGCCTTAATAGTCTTTTCATATTCCAAGCTTCCCTTGATGGCATGTTGAATTTCTCCATCCTTTTGCACAATTGTGTCAAGATAAGCCAAATGGGCATTTTCAAAGTCACTTACATCATTAACAACTTCAATTTCCTCAAGTAACTTCTCTGGCAAAATTTGCACATCAAGTCTGGAAAGGGTACTCGTAGTTTGCAGGACAAAGTCCACCATTGGTCTTGACTTTTCATTTAGACTCGTCGAGTCAGTATATGCTACTCGGCGAGTCGATGCGTTCTCAACACTTCTATGGACTTCCTGGTAATCTGCTTCCTCTAACATCTTCTCTATCTCCATCAAATCTCTTTCAACATCAAAATTGTCTTCCAAGGCTAATATGAATTGATTTGGATTGCTCTCTTGCAAAAGTGCAATCTCTCTTTCTAATAATTCATCATCCAAATCCATTAAGGAAGCCTTATCTTTCCTTATCTCTTCATGCTTTTTCTCTTGCTCTGCTTTAAAAATTACCGAATCATCCCCCACTCTTAGTGTTAATGTAGATTCGCGCACATTGACTATAGCACCTGCAGTATTCAAGAATGGTCTCCCAAGAATAATTGGGACTTTAAGGTTTTCCTCCATGTCCAACACTACGAAATCAGCAGGCAAAACAAATTTATCAACCTTGATGAGAAGATCTTCGCATACTCCAATTGGATGTTTTATTGTTTTATCGGCTAGATGGATCTTCATATGGATAGGCTTTGGGTCCGGCAAGTTTAACTTCTTAAAGAAAGAATATGGCATGAGATTTACACTTGCCCCCGAACCAGTCAACGCTCGAGTGGTAATTATATTTCCAAATTGACAAGATATGGTAATGCTACCCGGATCGCCCCTCTTCTCTGGCAACTCATTCAATACTAATTCAGCGACTTCAACCATATCTTTTCTAGCTGTAAAGAGACCCTTAAGCAAGCATGCATATTTAGGCGTTTGAAGTATCGTTTCAACAAATGGAATGTTCACTTAGAGGGCCTTTACATGCTCCATAAATTTTCTATACCCTTGGATCTGCTCATGATGAATGGCTCGACTCAGAAATTGTAAGGGAGGCCGGTAAGGTTTCAAAAGACAGCTGGTTTTATCAACAGGTCGTGGACTCGTCGATTCCTTGTATGGGACTCGGCGAGTCGAGTCGGGTTCTGCCAACTTCGATTTTTCTGCCTCTTTTGCTTGCATCTTTTTAGCATCCTTCTGGATAGGGGTCAGAGGAACGAAAATTTTCTCAGAATCAGTTGTTATAGCATTTATATGCGCCATTCTTGGATTCTTTTCGGTATTGCTTAGAAGTTCACCCGGTGCTCTATGATTGATTTGTTGTGCAAGCTGACCTAGCTGCTTCTCAATGTTATGAATGGAGGCCTGCTGATTCCTAAGCATAGCTTGTTGATCTATCATCATAGTTTGATGCTCTCTAATCATGCCTTGTTGCTCCCTTAGCATATTTCGTTGTTCTTTTATTGCAGCATCGGTATCATTATGCCTTTTCTCGGACGCGGCTACAAATCTTGTGAACATATCTTCCAAATCAGATTTCTTCTCTAGCACCGGTTCCTCTTTTTGATAAAAGCCCCTTTCTTTTTGCTTATATTTTTCCTCCTTTGTCTTTTTGTACTCATCATACGGGAACCATTCCTTTTTGGGTTTTCGCCAATTGTCATCGTACCTATCACCACTTGAATAGCACACTTGTGCTTTCCTGTTCCCGTTCTCGTCCAAATCACAGTCTCTAGTCAGGTGGGGCCCGTTACAATTCTCACATCCTACCCGGATAGTGTGGATGGATTGGTCCATCTTAGTCATTCTGCGATCCAAACTCTCTAGTTTAGCCATTATTACTGTCATGCTATCATTAACTGAGTTCACCACCCCCCGACTTAGTTCATTCCTTGGGTTATGATATTCTCTAGAGTGTTTAGAGAATTCTTCAATTAGTTGCTTTTGATGGGTTTTGCGCATTCTAACACTCCTAAGTGTACATGCAACCCTAAATACCTTGGATCTATGTTTTCTCTATTATACATGCAATTATGAACTTTCCAAGGTATTACCCTATCTAGCATACAATACTTGATACTTGGGTAATCAAATGGATAAAATACATACCTTTGTTTGATGTAGCTTGTCTCCGTGAAGCTTGAGTGCCTAGTGCCCCAAGTGTGACACCTCAAATGGTTCACACAACACCAAATGCACATGGAATGACTTGAGAGAAATGGAACACTCCTTGAAATCGTCTAGCCCTCATATTCACACATTAGTGCACGATTTCTTGAGCCATGGGATTCTTTTATATGGTGGCTATTAGGGTTACACCATGTAACTCATAACTTTACCCATTCCTTATGCTCCATGGATTTTAACCTCCATGGAGTATCCATGGGTCACCCCATGGACTTAGTCCAACATAAGAAATCTTGGATCACAAGCCCACATATATAAGAATGAATGATTTACACAATCAACCCATATATTTAATTAGTCTCCTTTTGATCACTTAATTAATTCCAAATTAATTCTTGATCAATACTAATTAAATAACCTTATTAATATATTAGAACTTATAATATATTAACCAACCTTAAGTGTTATTTCTCTCATTATAGTCTATCCAAATGCATGATGCCATGCAACCCAAATGGACCATGTCGGGTCGGGTCAAGTCTTACCAATTATAGTTATAGACTTAGACATTAATCCAACAGTCTCCCACTTGGATAAGTCTAAAACTATTATTGCGTATGACTTCAGGAACCGATCAGCAATCATAGCTCTCAAAAGCTTCTGTCGAACTCTGACCTTGTCGATGAACTCTGACCTTTGTCAATGACTTGTCCATTAGATAAGGGATCATATATTCCTCCATTCTAGATATCATATGGACTGAGACATGGATTATCAATCATTCTCTCTGTCCATTTGTTGTTTCCCGATTTCTGATTCATGATGACTGACTGATTGAACAAATCAAATCAGTCCTGGCTTGGCCAAGCACTCACATGTATCATCTTTAAATCATCGAGGGGCCCACATATATCGCTTTTATCCCGAAGGTAAAAGGAATGGATAAACTTTGACTCATATGGCTTGTTCTACTACTTGTTGAATCATACACAAAGGCACGTTTTATAACATCGAGTTACCGAATGCGTTTTCGTGCAATCAATGTACAACCAACTCATAGTAACAACTCATATCTCTAGGTTTGAAGAATATAAGATATTATCGTCTCATGATCACTCGTGATAAAATCCATGAAGTGATTCAAATGAGTGCGGGTTGAATCCAATACTCAGAACTTATGAGCACTCATGAGTGTTGTAGCACCACTTTGTCCACCAACTTGGACCTCTACAAACCAACCCATGACAGTCTTGATTCATATCTACTTCCAACATATGACCGACTGTGGATGGTTTGAATAACTTAATCATTCAGGAAGAGCGACTTAGTTATTCTGGAAGTCAAAACATGCAAAGTGAAACACAAGAATAAATGAATCAAATATGGTATCAAACCCTATGAATATAAATAAACACTTTTATTTATCACCATACTGATTACTCATTATTCATTGTTTCGGTTTTATCAACTTTATACTTGAATTAAAAACACTACTTGTCCCATGCTCCAAGCATGTACACTATGTTTTTCTTAAACAATAGCTTTGCCATACACCAAGTATGCACTCTATGTTTGTCTATGATCCTTACTTTGTGAAATAAACCAATTGAACATAATTTCAATGATTCTAATTTCACACTCCCAAATCCTTATCGAAAAATGTGAGAATTTCAAATTCCTATCATTTATCGAAATCTGTTTAGATTTTAAACTTATATGCACTGACCCTCCTGTAATGAATATGTACAAAGTCACAAAGACTTGTCAACAGTCATTATAAGGTATTCCAATGGAGATCAACTCCATGGAAACTAAGTCTCATATTCAAAGTACATTGCTTTGGACATGCTTCTTGCATTAAGTTTTCTAATCTTACACAGATAACTTCCACCTATGGAGACAACTCCATATTCTCATTTTGACTATCACTTCTGAATAAGAGATGCCTCTTTTCAGAATATGTCAATATGGTCCTTCCAAAATTAGCACTATACTTCCAACTGTCCCTGAGCAACTAATCTTTGGTAAACCTCAGATTGTCCTCGACAATTGCTTAATTATTTTAGTCATATCCAATTCTAGACCTTTTCCCTTCTTAATGCCTCTGGGCATTTGGAAAAATTTAGAAATGACAAATATTATAGCACATGCAATCGATCCTGTACCCAAAGCAAATGGTACACGATTCATGATGTCTCACATAAAGACATTATTCTAGATCAGTCTTTTGCTACAATATTTTTATTTGCCATGTTTTCAAAATTTTCACTATGAAGAGGGATGCCGTAATCATAATCGAATTTTGAGAACGCAATATATAGAATTTCCTTAAGTTGAACCAATCCAACATGAAATTCATATATATATATATATATTCTTGACTAAAGATGATTAAGGTCTCAATCTAAGCCTTTAGAACTAAAATGAAGTATATCCTCTCCCTTAATTATAGCAAAACAACTTTTTCAATCCCTGCAGCCTCACGAATTGAAACTTTTGTTTTCTATAATTAACATTGCTAACTTGCAACACTAACAATAATTATCATGCTCCCACTAACATGATGATTATTAGCATAACACTTATGCTCCCACTAGCTTTGACATGTACTCAGAAATCAGCTGGACTTCTAGAAATCAATACTTTATTGACTTTCTTACCAAAGTTCAGATTTCTGATACGAGATGCTTTGATAAAACTTTATCAAAATCATACACCTTTCCTTAGATAGCATGCATGTGTGTCTAAACAATTTCAGAACTATGAAAAGGGATGCCGTAATCATAGTCTCAATTGTTTAGACCTTTTGCCATCTGCTTCAAATCTACTTGGTGGAAGTGTTCATCACCATCATTTTCATGAATCGGAGAGAAACCTTATGACCCTTAGATTTTATGGTGTATGTGTTCTTATCCATGTGAATCGTCAAAACCATAGTCACAAGACAAGGATAATGACAAATCCAAACTCATATGGACTAAACATATGCAATCTTAACTTCTTGCCACCTGGCAGTACAGGGCCTGCCATTGCTTCCAAGTTGTAATGCAACCAATTGAGAACTTTCAGAACTCCTATGCAAAGCCAACTTTAACTGGAATGGGCACAGAATATGTCAACACGATAGGTTATAAACCTCAAGTCGTGTGCTAGTGAAGAACCTCAGGTTTTATTCTTGATTAGTTCTTGAAATTCTTTTTAGGATCTTTAAGACTCCCACTATCCTCTTGACATATAAGACTATCTTGCCAAATATTCAAGAGATAGTGCGGATTTTTTATCAAGACAAACACTTCACACAATTGGCCTTAGTTGGTCTTTGTTTTATCCAAAACATCACAACTTACCAATTTCAAATGTACAAGAGTATGACACTTTTACTCTTACATTTGACAAGTGTTTTAAACATTTCTTTAAGATATGTCACTCAAGTTACAATCTTGGAGTATGAATCTAAGAATTGTTTTGGAACGAAGTATGACTCATCTTCCTGGTCTAACCATTTCAACAATTCATGACTCCTCTTCTTAGTCATAAGAATGCACTAAGATGACCTTTAGAGGACTAATTGTGATATGATTTCTAAATCATTAAGATGATTACAAACATGATACTAAAGTACTCTCCCATCTTTTCAGATTTGAGAAACTTTTATCTGTCTGCCTAATTTGATTCTTCCCATTCGTTCTGCCATACATTGAGACTTTTCCAATGTTTCAGAATTATACTTAAACTTGTAAGTATAACCATATTTACTAAAATTTAGTAAATCATGACGAATAGTCTTAACGAGCTTTGTGGTGGACTTGACCAGTGCACAAGAATGTGTACTCGATCCCTTTAGTCCTTAACTTGACTCACACATCCATGTGAACAAGTCTTAATTTTCCAATGCTTGAAAGTTCTCATTCATCATACTATTCAACTTGCATGATTCCAAGTTTCTATCCAACTGAAGCCTTGGGAATGAGAATCTTTCCTTATTTGGTAAATTATGACACTACTACAAACGAAAGAATCAAGTCCATTTTTTTTTCAAATATTGCTATCAATGGAATCATATAAACAACCATTTTTCACAAATGCCACTTGTAAGGATATTTAAAATAAATATAAAATTAAAAACTTTTATTTTATTTCAAAACTTTGCGGAAAAACTTATCCTTATAGTGCAAATGCATACGGAAAAACTTGTTGTTATCTATTCCTAAACAATATATCATAACTCCTAAGTAACAACTTCAAAATTCTGATGCGATCGAAATCCACCTACGCGATCAGAATCAGCATATACTTCCTTTAAGCTTTCTCTCTATTCTTTGATTCTTAAAACATCAACATGTGACCCAGTCACATCATGTAATGAGGATCTTAGAATAGAAACTTAACAGAGTTAGATAATGGGCTCTACCTGATGTAGAGTCAAACTTATTGACTTTAACATCCTTAGGTAAATTTGGCAGCTTTGCAATCAACGCCCCCTCCTTTGGCAAAATAAACATATGGACCCTTTGGTAATGGGACTATCTCAGACTTAGCCTTTCTCCTTACCATTTGGTCAACCGGGTTGACTATGGCCAATCCCTTTCCATTGGGAAGAGAATGCTTTTTCTGGATTTCCAGTGTCACCATTGTCACTGTCCATAAAGTTTTTGGGAAGTTGATCTTCTAATCAAATTTGCTTTACTATCGTTCCAAATCATTGCTGATTCAGCAGCACCAAGCAAATAGATATGATCATTAAGGTTCATGTCATAGTCTGTTTCATAGTAGTCCCAAAGGAACTCACTATGTGACTTAGAAAGTGATTGAACATCCAACTTTCTCAAGACTTTGACACCCAACTCTCCCAGCTTGTCAATATGTGACTTCATCTCTAAGATGTGATCACACATAGAGCTTGCTTGCCATTAGGGCTTGAGTGACCTTGAACTTGTGGGTTAGGGAGAATAATTGGAGGAGGTGGAGGAAGTAAAGTTCCAAGAGATTTGGGAAGATCATAGATGTCTGAACTAGACATCTTTTGGGAGATATTCAAGATATTTGATCTAAAGTCCTTAATATAACACCCAATATGAAATCTTAAGGCTAGGATCCAACAACCTATTTATAACTGGAAGAAGGATGCCGTAATCCGAGTTATAAAATAGTTGAAGGTAGGTAAATGACGATTTACCAATTTCCACCATGAAAAACGAAATAATGTAATTAGGTTTTTAATTGGATTTGAAACTCCTAGATCTTTTGAGATTCATTGAACTTTTCAATGGCATGTTTCAATCTCGAGTGTGCCCTTCAGGTTTTGTGACTGGGATGCCGAGGATCACAAAACAAGGTGTGAAGTAACCATGCAAATATACTTGGTACCCTTAATATTTACCCCTCAATCGATGTGCTGGTTAACCACACGAGCTCCACCGATACTATGATAAATATTAAGTTACCCTTTGCCTACTTTGTTAAATCCAGGTTAGTGTGCCGGTTAACCACACACGCTCGACTAACGGTTTAAACAAAGTGCAAAGTGTAATTTCATGGATTAGCACCTTATTCACATTTTCCTAAGTAACTAAGATTGGGAATTTATAAAAAGTTTAGTTACTTAGTATTTATCATTAATACTTTTAATGAAGGGAGAATTATAGTCCTTGTCCTACCCGTTCGGCTAATGACCCTCCACCAGTCAAGGAAGCGGTGGGTGAGAGTGGACACCCATTAAACTGCCATTTTATAGGCAGTAACCTTATACCCCCCTTATAGACCGGCTTCGTGAATGAGGCCTACTAACGGTAAGACTGACTTGCTCTTATACATATATTTATTATTAACTTATAATACTATAAATTATAAGGGTTGAATTTTAACTTTTAAAATTCTAAGGGCTAACTTGGAATTAAAGTATTCATGGGGAAAACTTTACAAATTCCAAAACTTGAGGGCAAGTTTTGAAAATATTCAAAACTAATTAATTCCATAACTTATGTGTTTAAAGTAGTTTTAATTAAAAAAAAAACTCTTCAAGTTCCATAACTTGAGGACAAGTTATGGAAGACTTTAAACTAATAAAAGAATGTAACTTTTCTTTATTTTTGTAACTTATGGAACTAATTAAGGTTACACATTTTATCATTTAATGAAGTGACTCTTGAACCTCCATAACTTGAGGACAAGTTATGGAGTCATAAAACCATTTAATGAGGACAAGACTCTTCATTTTTGCAACCATTGCCAACTTTTTATGAGTTTTATGAAACTTAAATGTGACTTTTCATATAACTTGAGGACAAGTTACAAAAACACATTTTAGAATCAACTCTTAGATTAAAATGGATTGAAAACACATAATCAATTAACTTTTCTATTAATCTAATAAACTCATATGAACAAAGATAATTCACATCAAATTTTTTTCAAGTAATTAGCATAACTTTTAAACTAATACAATTCGATTTTTCAGCTAATTTTGCAAGTATAACAAGAAAACAAGCCTTGGCTCTGATACCACTGATGGGTTTTGCGCATTCTAACACTCCTAAGTGTACATGCAACCCTAAATACCTTGGATCTATGTTTTCTCTATTATACATGCAATTATGAACTTTCCAAGGTATTACCCTATCTAGCATACAATACTTGATACTTGGGTAATCAAATGGATAGAATACATACCTTTGTTTGATTTAGCTTGTCTCCATGAAGCTTGAGTGCCTAGTGCCCCATGTGTGACACCTCAAATGGTTCACACAACACCAAATGCACATGGAATGACTTGAGAGAAATGGAACACTCCTTGAAATCGTCTAGCCCTCATATTCACACATTAGTGCACGATTTCTTGAGCCATGGGATTCTTTTATATGGTGGCTATTAGGGTTACACCATGTAACTCATAACTTTACCCATTCCTTATGCTCCATGGATTTTAACCTCCATGGAGTATCCATGGGTCACCCCATGGACTTAGTCCAACATAAGAAATCTTGGATCACAAGCCCACATATATAAGAATGAATGATTTATACAATCAACCCATATATTTAATTAGTCTCCTTTTGATCACTTAATTAATTCCAAATTAATTCTTGATCAATACTAATTAAATAACCTTATTAATATATTAGAACTAATAATATATTAACCAACCTTAAGTGTTATTTCTCTCATTATATTCTATCCAAATGCATGATGTCATGCAACCCAAATGGACCATGCCGGGTCGGGTCAAGTCTTACCAATTATAGTTATGGACTTAGACATTAATCCAACAGCTTTATCACCGAGGGTGCCTTCTTCGTGAGCGGTCCTTGCGAGTCAAGAAGTTTCCTTGTGGTCACATTCACTCCATCATAGAAATTGGAGACTTCTTGTTGGCTATTAAGATCATGATGTGGGCAATTCCTTAGTAAACCTTTGTATCTCTCCCACGCCTCGTATAAGGACTCTCCAGCTTGTTGCTCAAAGTTTTCTATGGCTTTCTTCAACTTGGCTATCTTTGAAGGAGTCTTCCTTCATCTTGGCCCAAGTGGTGATGGATCCTGGAGGGAGTGATTTGAGCCAATCTTTCGCAGCTCCCTTAAACGTGACTGGTAGCATACGAAGCAGAACGGTATCGCGACCCACATTTGGAACATTGAAGTGGTCGGCAATGTCGTTGACCTCGTCTAAGTGCTTGTATGCGTCCTCGTGATCTCTCCCGTAGAATGGGATCTCCTTAAGTTGAGCTAGTATGTGGCCTTTGAGTTCAAAGGTGGAAGTCACGGGGATTGCGGGTTGCACAAGTCCTGGGCCGGTATCATCACATATCCTCTTCTTCCATTCTCCCATGGGAACTTCATTGATGTTCTCCATGGTGTTGTCGAGTTCTCCTTCTAAATCACTTCCTTCTTCGTATTAGGAATTATACTCGTACTAAAATTCGGTTTCTTTGTGGAATGTATCGTCTCCAAGATTTACAAGGTTGCTTCCTTCGCTCTTTTGGCTGCCAGACTCACCTGCTTTCTTGTTCTTTTTCTTCCCAAAAAATGATTTGAGGCCCTTGAACGATGATTTCTTTGGCGGGTTAGTGTCTTCAAGTACTTTGTCTTTGTTTTTCCTAAGTGCGGATTCTGGGTCTTCAAGTGGAGGAACCAAAGGTGTGTTGGATCCTCGGGTCATGTAATACCGGCAACCAAAACAAGAAAAACGCGTAAAAAGAACAAAAATAAAATAAAATAAAAAACGAAATTTACTGTTTCAGCGACGGACTCGTCGAGTCTGTTCGTAGGGACTCCGCGAGTTTACTGCTTAAAATGAAAAAAAAATTTAAACAGAAATTCCTAAAGGCTAAAAACTGAAAATCAATCCTAATACTAAATTTACTTAAAACAGTAACTTTGTGCAAGAAAAATCTCACACAAAGGATCGATAACACTAGTAATCAAATTAAATTTTAGAACCGTTCCCCGGCAACGGCGCCAAAAACTTGATGTGTGTAAGGAGATAAAATAAAATAAAACCAAAATTTTATTTATTTATGAAATGCGGAAAAACTTTTCCTTACAATGCAATTACATATGAAAACTATGTTATTACAAATTTCTAAGCAATCTATCATAACTTTTAAGCAGCAGCTCAAAATTCTGATCATCGAACCATGCGATTGAAATCCATCTCTTCACGATCAGAATCAGCTTACTCTTCCTTTAAGCTTCTTTTCTTTTCTTCGATTCTTCAAAAAATAAAAAATGTAATTACATTACATCATGTATTAAGAATCTCCAAATAGGAACTTAATAGAGTTAGACAGTGGATTTTGCCTGAAGTAGAGTCAAAAAATTTTGACTTTACCATCCTTGCGATCTTTCAGGTAAATATGGCAGCTTCGCAACCAGTGTCCATTCTCTTGGCAATAGAAACATATGGAATCTTTGGAATGGTACAGGGGACTATCTCATACTTATCCTTTCTCTTTACCATTTGGTCAAATGACTTGATGATGTGTGTAAAACCAGCTAGTTTTAATCCTACTTTTTAAATATAAATTTAACACACAAAAGGCAATGTACCTGTCAATTGGTGGTATAATTAAGCAAGCAGGGTATCGAACACAGGGAACGGCAAATTAAACTAACTAGTAGAATTATCTAAAAGCAAATAATAAAAGGAAGGGTTTTCTTTAGTTTTGCAAGACTAGAAAATTAAACAATTAACTAAAACTTAAACTACCAACTAAGCAAGAAAAGATCAACTAAATTCAATAACAAAGAAGACTTCTGTTTAGGTTTGAATCCTTTATTCCTATGGTTGATTTTATGGCAAGTGCAATGGATTAACTTTTCATTGGCTACCGATTAGTGTGATTAGGTTCATGTTCGCTATTACTAATCCTTAGAAGACAAATCAATTCAAACGGTGGCCAGTTGGTTAAATTGACAGGTTTTGTAATTTATTGATTCGGGTTAAGTAAGACTTGTAGTGGTTAATTAAATTGGTCGTTCATTTAACCTCTTGCTGATGGTTCGTCACACAAGCTCACACATTAACTTACCTATTCTCTATTAACCCTAGTTTCACGTTCGCTATTCCTAGGCATATAACAATGTTTTCACATAAATCATATGAGATTAGCAATTAAGAGATGGTCATGCAACTTAATATACTGGTTAATTAACAGCAAAATATTTATAGTTAACACATAAGGTTCTTTAACAAGCTTAGCAAAACATAATCACCAAATTAAATCAATCCAACCATAAAATCATACCATAATCATAAAGTCATCTATCCTAAACAGAAGATAATAGTTTTAGCTCATGATTACAGTAAAACTAAAATCAAAAACGAAGTCAAGTAGCTCAAACATAGTTCAACTTAAAGAATAAATAACAATGGACTTGAATTTGCCTTGATTCTTCTCAAAATTGGATCTAGGGGTTGATTCTCTGACTTCCAGCACCTTAGCAGGTCTTCTAATCGCAGCTTCTCCTCCAAGGATTTCTTCCAAAAACCGGGTATCGATCTGAAAGCCCCTTTTTATAGATTAGAGGCGACTCGTCGAGTCCAAGGACTGACTCGTCGAGTCCCTCATTAAATCCCCGTGTACGGAAAGGCAATGACTCTTCTACTTCGAGAATGTTCGTGAGAACTCGTCGAGTCAAGGGTCCACTCGCCGAGTCCTTCTTGGTTTTTGGCTCTTTTCTTCTTCCTTTGATTCCCAAGCTCCCGATAGCTTCTCGTGCTTCCTTTTTCTTCCGAGCACTTCTTATGAACTAAAAATATAATTTAAACGTAATTAAGCATCTTTTGTTCCATAATTGAATTAAAATAGTCAAAAAGTATTAATATTCTTATACAAAATATATGACTAAATATGCACATATCACTTGACCATGGCCGATCCCTTTCCACTGGGAAGAGAAAGCTTTTATGGACTTCCAATGTTACCAGTGTCAATGTCCATGGAAGTTTGGGAAGTAGATCTTCCAATCAAATTTGCTTTTACCAGTGCGCCAAATAATTACTGATTCAGCAGGAACAAGCAAATAGGTAAGATCAATAAGGGTCATGTCATGGTCTGTCACATAGTAGTCCTTAATTAACTCACTATATGACAGGGAAGTGATTGAGGAACCCAGTTAACAGCCAACTTCCTTGAGACTTCGACACCCAACTCTCCCAGCTTGTCAATATGTAACTTCATCTCCAAGTCGTGAGCACATACATACTTTTCTTCCTGCCAATAGGGCTTTGAGTGACCTTGAACTTGTGGGTTAGGGAGAATTATTGGAGGAGGTGGAGGAAGTGAATTTCCACTAAAGCACAAAGAAGGGATTAATCTTTCACCTTTGATCGCATTGTGGAAAATCATCTTTATAAAGAAAGTTTATTCAAAAGATTCGGGAAGACCATAGTTGTTTGAACTAGACATCTATAATGGGAGAAATTCAAGTTTAGTTGATCTTAGTCCTTAATATAACACCCAACATGAAATATTAAGGCTAGGACCCAACACAATATTTTACAATTCGGAAAAGGGATGTCGTAATCCAATTGCAAAATATTTGAAGGTAGGTAAATGACAATTTACCAATTTCCACCATGAAAAACAAAATTGATTATTAAGTTTTAAATGAATTGAAATTCCTAGATCCTTTGAGATTCATTGAACTTTTCAAGGGCATGTTTAAATCTCGATTGTGCCCTTCAAGTTTGTGACTGGGATGCCGAGGATCACAAACAAGGTGTGAATAACCATGCAAATTAGCTTGGTACACCAAATGTTAAAACCACCTAATCAATGTGTCGGTTAACCACACACGCTCCATTGATCTATGATTAACATCAAGCTACCCTTTTCCACGCACTGTCCGTCCCAGATTAGTGTCTCGGTTAACCACACACGCTCCACTAACGACTTAACAAGGTGTAAAGTGAAATTTCATGAGTTAGCCTCAAATTCACATTTTCCTAAGTAACTAAGACTCGGAATTTATAAGTGTTTAGTTACTTAGTATTTCATTATACTTTTAATGAGAATTTAAATGTCCTGTCAAACCCGTTCGGCTAACGAACCTCCACCAGTCAAGGAAGCGGTGGGTGAGAGTGGACACCCATTAAACTACCATTTTATAGGCAGTAACCTTATACCCCCTTATAGACCGGCTTCGTGAATGAGGCCTAGTAACGGTAAGACTGACTTTGTTCTTATACATACATATATATATATATATATATATATATATATATATATATATATATATATATATATATATATATATATATATATATATAAATATTAAACCTATAATATTATAATAGTATAAGGGTTGAATTTTAAACTTTTAAAATTCTAGTGTTTGGAACTAAATGTTTCAAAGTGAGACTTTGCATTTACAAATTCCAAAACTTGAGGGAAAGTTTTGAACTATTCAAAAACATTTGGAATCCATAACTTATGAATTTAATATAGGTTTTATGAAAAGACTCTTGACATTCCATAACTTGAGGACAAGTTATGGAGTTCATAAAAACATTTATGTAAAAGACTCTTCAAGTTCCATAACTTGAGGACAAGTTATGGAACACTTAAAACCATTAAGATGACATTTAGATGAGACTCTTGGAATTTCATAACTTGAGGACAAGTTATGGAGTTCATAAAAAACACATTTATGAAAAACTTTTCATTTTCCATAACTTGAGGACAAGTTATGAAGTTCATAAATGGCATTTAGATCAAATATTTCAATTAACACAATAAACAAATAATTTTTCTATGATCAAGATTAAACTCATAAGTTAAGATAATTCATATCAAACAAATTTCAAGAAATTAGCCTAATCATATAAATTAATACAAATCGTGAAACTTTGACAATTATCTTTTATTTGGATGAGTATAATCATTACCATAGCAACAAAAGCAAATTTTATGAGCAAAAACATTTTGTGGTAATGATCCTAATCCAAAACAGGCCAAAAAACTAAAATATTTTTTCACTAAACAGTCACCACCTCCTGGTGATCAGGCAGATTCCAAAAAAACGATTTTTCTTGCTTTAAAAAACAATAAGCATCAAGTATAATAGAAAACAACCCTAGGCTCTGATACCACTTATGGGTTTTGGTATAATACAACATCCTATGGTGCACATACAACCATAAATGCTTTGGATCTATGTTTTCTCTAATTATACATGCAATATTGTTTCCAAAGCATTAAGCCTACAACTAGCATATAAAAGATATAAACAACATAAAATAGCGTTATGGAGTTACCTCTTTATTGTAGCTTGTAGAACTTCTTCAGTTTGTCCTTTAAGAACTTAGTGCCCCAAGTGTTGCACCTCAAATGGAATCACACAACACCACCAACAATGGAGGACTTGAGAGAGAGTACTTGTACTCTAATATCGGCTATAGCTATTACACTAGGGTGCCAATTTTAGGAGCTAATGGGTTTCTTATATAGTGTGGCAAAACTAGGGTTACACCATGTAAACCCTAATGTGTATGGACTTCCATATTCCTTAGGCTCCATGAGTTTAAATCTCCATGGATTATCCATGGGTTGTCACATGGGTTTAGCCCAACCTATGGAATCATGGATCATTGGCCCACACCATAAGAATGAATGATTTTACCAAATCAAGCCCTTATATTTAATTAGTTTCTTTTGATCACAAAATTAATTCCAAATTAAATCTTGATCAATACTAATTAAATAATATGATTTAATATTAATATATTAGAACTTATAATATATTAATAAATCATGAATATTGTTAACACGATGTCGCGCGCGTATTAAACAAGTAAATTATCACTGCTTGTTGCACTAAAAATATAGCACAGGGAAGCAGGGTCGAATCCTCAGGGACACAGCCTAAAAGTCAATGCCTTTTTGCATCAGGCACATCTAGTCAAAACAGAAATTACAAAAAGGGGGGGGGGGGTTGATTAAAACGAAAAACTAAAATTGCAGTGATATTAAATTAAATGAAAGTCAATAATAAAAACAATTCCAGTTCTGCTGCGACTTTCCTAATCTTGCAACTGATCCAAATCTGATTATTTGAGATGCGTTCTATCTAAGCTGGTACTGAGAAAAACTAACAAGCTCTAGTAATTTCTCTTTTACCTAAACTAGTTAATCAAAACAAGCTCTTCAATTAACCCTAACTTTTTACTGTTCAACTAAATAAGCTCTTAATTAAATCAGAAAAGTTGCATTAAGTTCTTTGTAAAACTCCCAGCGATACCCAATACTTCTCACAAGTTCGGAAGCTTAAAGATATGATTTTTACAGTTTATACCAGAGTTAAATCCCAAAACGGAACCAATATGATACTTGTTACTTTTACCAATTTATTAGAACAATTACGGATTCTATTAATTGATTAACTAGAATGATAAAACCCTAGCTAAGTGATCTAACTAACAAGAATTCAAATCAAACATTCATTAAGCTTAATGTGACAACCCGAAATTTTCTTTTTGTATAAACTCCGCAGTCAAGCACATCAAATAATAGTCAAATTCATCCCAATACATTTTTTTGGCCGGTTTTAAGTTCGTTTGGGTGTTTTATTTTAATTTTTCGTCAAACGAACAAATAAATGGAAGTATCCGTTAGGAGTGTTGTGTAACAAATAAACAATTAACACCTTAACTAGGTGTTTACGGCTAAACAAGGGGAGTTTGGGCCGTAAGCTCCCTTTGACCATGAACTCATGCATATAGCATGAGTTTACCCTTCATTCTTTCACTTTTCACTTCCTAACTCAAGAACACCCAAGATTCTCTCTCAAGTATCATATCACATTTCTTCAAATCCTCCAAAAATGTAAGTATTTCCTTCCTTGGTTCGTTCATATAACACTTTATCTAGTGTTTATACTCGATTTCATCCATGGAAATCTCCTCTTTTCTTAGATCTTCAAGTGTTCATCAAAGCACCAAGAACACCAAGAACACACACTAGTGTTTTTGGCCCTTAAACACTCTTACAAGCTTCCTATAAGTAAGTGCACTCCTCCTAACTAGTTAATTGCTTAGTATACTTGCTAAACTATGGAAGAACATCAAAAACCCCCAAGAACACTTGGGTTTACGGTCAAGGGATATCCTTGAACCGTAAACACCACCAAGTGGTGTTTTGATGCCCCTAACACCTTCTATGGCTTGTATAAAGGACTAGAACCTTGCATGCATGAACTAGAAACCCCAAAACATGAAAATGTAGAAGTGACCAAGAGTTTACGGCTGTAAACTCATGGGTTTACGACCGTAAACTCCCAAGGAGTGGTCCAAGGACCGTAAACTCCAAAGAAAGGCCATTTCGAGCCCCAGTCACTTCCTAAGCCTTGGATTCGAGTCTTGCTTATTTCCTTGTGTGGTATAAGACCTTAAAACACCCAATGGTACCATTACCATGAGTTTACGGCCGTAAACTCAAGGGGGAAATGGTCCAAGAACCGTAAACCCATATGATGCTACCATATGGGGAGTAACCTCTAATGTGAGGCCATACTCTCTTTAGATGCAACCCTTTAGTACTCCTAGCACTTGAAACCAGGTGTTTCCATGTATTAGGGTGTCTTTACTTGCTAAATTAGTTATTAAATGACTAATTAGATACATAAATGTATCATTACATGTTCAATAGGATCCGCGTGTGTGTTCAAGTCCTTATTTGACACTTAGCATCCTATACCATCCGTTCATCGGAATCACCCACTACAGGTGAGTTCATACCCCTTAATCAACCTTTGAAATGATTTTAAATGCTTTTATGGGGGGGGGGGAATACAAGTTGAACTGACAAGTTATTATATATCAATCACATGTGATTAATAACCGTCAGGCAAATAGATTTTTGCATGTTAAACTGTTTTATTCAGCTAAAGGTTTTCAAATCTTGTTTTCAAGTCTCTTTTAAAATACAAAAACCTCTTTTTAATTTACTAAACTTTTATCAAAGTCTTTTCAACTTATACTCTTGTTAGATTCATGTCTATATAGATATAGTTATATAAGTAGGGTTTGAAGGACTCAGGACTGATAGCCCCGCTTTATTTCATGTTCCTTTTTTGGTTGTGGACTTAGAGCATCCAGTTATCTGTCCGAGTGTCGTTGAAGTCCTAGTTATATGTTATGTATATCTGGTTAGATATTAAAACTCTTACTCCAGTTCAACACCTTTGGGTAGCAAAGGTACCTAGATGACCTCTCAAGTAAACTATAATAGGTATAGTTTAGAAACCAATCATAACTTTCATGAAGGAGAACTTAGTTAAATCTATATTCTAAAAACTTGTACTTTTAGTGAAAAGCAAGGTATATAGAAATCATAACACGAGATATATCCTCATGACGCGGATTTCACCGTTGTCGAGTGGTAACCAGAGTCTCATGGAGGGAGAGCGGGCATTGTGTGTATAGATCTATACGGGACAGACCATCCCACATCCTGACTGCTAGCTACAGTCCCGACCGACCAAGCCAAGGGGTGACAAATGTCACATTCATTTCGACGCCAGCAGGTCGTCGTGTTTACATCCGTCAATCAGTATGGTTATGAGTATCTTTACATTTACCTTATAATTCATGTCTTTAAGGTAATAAATGTTATCACGGTATTTTTCTACATATAAAACCCTCATAATATATTTTCCTAGTTATACACTAGGCCACATTTTAAACCTTTAAACTAACCTACTTAGGATTAAATGCTATTCTAGACTCTCCGAGGTGTATTGTTCATTTAATACCACCTGGAGTCTGCATTTCATTCATTTAGACTCTCCGAGGTGTATTGTTCATTTAATACTACCTGGAGTCTGTATTTTATTTCTTTATAAACGGTAACATCATTAATGAAGTAAAGCATTATTTTCCCTATTACTTTTGCTTGTGATCTTCTCACATATTCATTAAAGTATAAACTATATTTTGATAATGATAAGATACTTTTGAGGGAAAATACTCCTTAAAACATAAAACAGTCGAGTTTTGGTAGAAAGCTACTTTTATTAGAAAATATAGGATTTTCTGAGGAAAATTCTAATACTCTGTAAACTTTAATCACCATCCTTTAATGAGATTATTTTGATGAACAACGTGTATTTATATCAATGTCATTAAAATACTTATGAACTCACCAGCATTAAAATGTTGATACTCTCTTTCAAAATAACTTGTATTCTCAGGTCGTCAGTAGACAGGTACACTCCGGGAGCTTTTGTGAAGAAAGCCTTGTACCGAGCTGCATCTTATGTTATCTTCTATATTTACTTTTGATGTTGTTGCTAATTGTAACCTATGTAAAAATTATTACTATTAATTCAATGGTTGTTGTACTTGATTCACTATACTACATATGTTGTGATACTTGACATGACGTCCTCCACCCCAGAACGTTTCCGCTGTTCCGGTTTTGGGGTGTGACAGATTGGTATCAAAGCATTGTTTATAGTGAGCTCGGTATATCAAATCATAAAAGATATACAACCTATAAATACAATGGGATAAAAACACTCTGACCAAGAATTATACTTTAAAATATAACCATATTTTACAAAAGTATAAAAACATCCAGAATATATAAAAACCCAAGCAAGTATCACAAGAAGAATAAGAATAAAAGTCTTTGGATGTTGACCATTACCGTCAAACCTGGGCAGTTATGTAATCGTAAGCTGGAATAAATGTAACCTGATCAACTACATTTATTCGAGATGCGACTAACATGTGCTTGGGGGTGATGGTGGTGTTGCAACGAATCTGAAACTTACCAAATAGGAATGCTAGAGCTAAACGTAAAGTTTAAAATACTATAGGAGTATTTTAGGATACTAAAAGACTCACAATAAACCCAAAAGCATGTTCAGAAGTTAAGAATCAAACATGTAATTAAATACTATAAGGGTATTTTAGGAACCATAAATAACCTTGCGTGAAAACTAAAAGAGATCCTTATTGATAGACCTATGATTACAAAGTGTATACTCCCAAGGTTATGTATAGTGAGGATCTCATAGGCTAAGAATATGTGGTTTCGCTCTACTTCCTTTTCCTTGTTTGGATGTGGATATAGGGTAGTATCACATATTCGAAGGCCTATCAGATCTAAGTTATATATGATTTGTGTACACTATGTAATTGTAGCCGGACTCGATATGGATCACCTAGTAAAATGTTTTAATAATCTCTTAAGATTCTTTAGACATTCCCATTCTCACACAAACCCCTTTAGGAAACCTTATCCACTTCAGTAATCAGCAGAGGAGTCGATAAAGACCCAGAAGAGGTTCATTGAGAAAGATTTCCAAGTAGGAAGTAAACGAACAGTGATGAGGCTATTGAAATCAACATGTGCCTATACCTTTTAGGGACATCGGTGGGGAATTCGCCTGAACTTTTGAGATTCCAGTCATCCATTATGAAGTGATGACACTCAAAATTAGAATCAGAGATAAGGCAGAGCAGAAATTCAATATGTCTACGAGAGCAGAGAACCCTATATAGATACCCGGAGGAAACCAACGCTTGTTCCAGTCAGGGATAAGAGGTGGACAGAGGGAGCCAATGCATGGAACCCGAGAAGTGTTTCTACCTCTTTAACATTACGTTAATAATCCATAAAATAATAAAATTTAGTGAGTTAGTGATTACACTACTCACACTAAGTGCTAGGCAAATCGTCTTTCCCATCGCGATTAATACAAGTTAACACACCTTAATATAACTCAAACTCATACTTCAGCTTTTCAAAGAAAAGTTGAGTCCTATTCACGGACTGCTTTGACCATCTTAAATTTAATATATTTCAAAACGGTTTCATATGCAAGTATTTCAGGTTTATACTTTTCCAATGACTACTTGCACACCTCCATACGATTTTTCTACAAGTTATGGTGAATTTTATAAAACTGCCTATCATTTCCGAGACGAATTCGGACCAGTCTGTGAATATGAACATTTTCCCATAAGTTATACACTTCTAAAAATCATACTAAAAATTATGGATAAACTAGAAACAATTTATAAACTCTCAAAGTTTACGGATTCAGTTTTCGACTTCGTATGATTTTTCTATGATTTTTCTAAAACAGTGTAGAAAGGTTAAAAACTAGTTCACATCTTACAATTTTCATAACACTTTGTAACATGTTGAGCAAAGTGTTCGTCTTTGATGACTTTATAATTTACACATGTTTCTGTTAAGTTATGGTTAAATAACAGAAATTTACTTCCTGAATTGTAAGAGTCCTTTCACATTACAAACATACAAGATAAATCATAAGAAGCATAGTCATGCATTACTAAACATGCTACATGTAAACTCGTTAACGTAAGTTGTGAGACAATTCTTCAATTGTACTCTTAGAGTACGGGTTAAAATTCCTGTAAGTTATAACCAAAGTCTCTTGTAGGGAGAGCGTGATAATTGTGTAAAGATCTATATTGGGATTGACACCCCACACCTCGCTGCTAGCTACAGCAGGACCTGCAGGTCTACGGGTGACAAAAGTCATAACAAATTTTAACGTCTGAAAAACGTTGTAACAGGTCATCCGGTTGTAGTATGGTTATAGCGACTCACATAGGGAGTTAACATCACTTAAAGTTTACGGGAGATACTACTTTAAAAAGGAAAACAAAAAGGGGGTTTTATTTATTTAAAACTGTATTCTTCGTTTAAATTACGAACACACACTCATGCATTCGGTCTTGGGATTTAAGACTACATAATATTTTATAAGGAAAATATTGGATTTTTCTTGTGTACACATTCCATTTTACAAATAAAGGTTTTTCCAACATTTCACCCAAAAGCTTATGAACTCACCAACTTAATTGTTGACACTCTTTCAAAACTACTTGTATTATCAGGAAACCAGTGAAAACAGGTAATCAACTGCTTTTGAGGATGGGACGCCAGACGTCAAATTATACATTTTTGTCATCATAATGTAATTGATTTTGAAACATGTAAACTCAGACTATGGTGTAACTTTTTCAATTATATTTATGATGGTTGTATTTACTATGCGCACTATTATACTCGTTGTTGTGATACTATACATGAAGTCCTCCACCCCTAAACGATTCCGCCATCCTTGGTTTGGGGGTGTGACATAAGACGTCAGAAATTTCGTCTACTTTTCAGATCATTTTGAATCGCCTCAATCGGAGTTACGGTTCATGAGATATGGTCAAAATACTGATAGGGGGTCAAAGCTGCCAGCAATATCCTTTAACTTTAGATTGCATATTATATCTTCGTGTGATCAATTCGATCGAATGTTTCTTGACCA
Organism: Lactuca virosa; assembly: GCF_052849685.1. Classification (NCBI taxonomy): domain Eukaryota; kingdom Viridiplantae; phylum Streptophyta; class Magnoliopsida; order Asterales; family Asteraceae; genus Lactuca; species Lactuca virosa. Next base: position 192,088,796 of record NC_136432.1, read on the forward strand.
AAGCATCTTCCACTCATTCCACAACATACTCCATAAGTCCCAAGCTCCTTTTTAAGCTCCAAACATGCATCCAGCTGCTCCCAAAGCACTGCTCCACTCGAACTATCTGAAATTGACATAAAAACATGAGCAGTTGGGAATTCTAACGAAATACATGAGCTGAACATTATTTAAACAAATGAAATGCAAATGTACAAAATATGATCCTAAATGATAATGAAAACCACCCTATAAGATGCATGAAATTCCATCTAACAAATATCCTCTACTCAAAAGTCCATCCTTACAAATTGTTCCGGTGCCATGCAACCCAAATGGACCATGCTACACTCGGGTCAAGTACATACCAATTATAGTTATGGGCTTAGACACCTAATCCCACATTAGATCAGTTTGGTATTGCCATTGATGGATCAGTATCAGTTAGGTTTGGGTCAAGAATCTGTGGGATGCTGACCTATTGGAAAAGTCACAGGAAGTGATCGGTAGTTCCTTGTTTAGCATCTACTTAGTGGATACTCGTTCATTTTATGAGGATGGTTTCGAGTGAGTTAAGTTATCAGCGTCAAAGTTCTTTGTAGGTCTCTTGGATGATTGTCAAATGGTTACCTGAGCTATTATGGAAGTTTGAATATTGTGCGAGATTTATGGATTGACCATTGCTACGCTCATGGGAGCAGTGGGTTAGTGATGGCTTGTCTGGAAGTCAAGTATGCTCTTGAGGTCTTCTGGGAGTCATTTTTGGATTGAGGATTGGTTGGAAGTCATGATCGTAATGGTTTTAGTCACCGTTCTACACAGTTTGGTAGTGTTCCTAGTCAGGGGCTACGGGTAGGTATGACTTTAACACTCTATGAGGTCCCTAGTGCATCATATGTTTCAGATCTGAAGTAAATCACTTGTTTGATGTGATGCATGGGGTTTTGACTTCATTTTCTACTTTTCTACCTAAGTTGCGGGAGAACATGCATTCGACATGCATGTCCATAGAGTTGCAACTTTTTTGACCCTTTGTAATGCAAAGAAGCTTTCTAGAAGGTATTAGGAATATTCTTAAAGGATTAAGCTCTTAATGAAGAGAAGGCTTTCTAACCAAAACCATGGCGTGACCAAGGAAGGCCCACAACATGGTGGCTCACTACAATGCGTCTATTTATTTATGCATGGCCACGAAGTGGTCAAGATCTCGCCATGGTGTGGTGGGCGTTGACTTGTCGACCGTGGAGTTTTGTTGACCGTTAACTTTTTGACCATTTTGACTTCTACTCAAACCTTGGTGGAATTGAGTGCTTAGCTAAGGGCTAGTTCTCGTTTAGCTTTAGGTAGCTTGTGTTAGCCGTTCCTATTGTTGATGTTGCGGTTGAGCTTTCGTTGTTTAGTTCAAGTGTATTTTTTCTTATTGCGTTAATTATATCATATGTTGTATGTGAGTTGACGGTATCTCGGGGTTGATGATAACCCAATTTGTTGTATGTGAGCTGCTGAAAGCTCGAGGTTGTGGATAACCCAATTTGATGTATATGAGTTGTTGATAGCCCGGGGTTGCTGATAACCCATATTGTTTTATTTGAGTTGCTAATAACTAAGGGCTGCCGATAGTCCATAGGGTCGCTGATAACCTATAGTTGTTTTATATGTTTTGTTGTGATGCGTTGTATGTCCTACTTTGGGCAACTCTCTAAGCTTTGTGCTAACAACTGTGGATTATATGTTTTTAGGTACTTTATCAGTTCGTGGGGATGCGAAGGCATGATTGTACACACACATCAGCAATTTTATGATTTGAGATTCCGCAATATTTTCGTCACAACTCTGATTTATGGATTTTGATTTATGAACAAATGGTTTTGCTTTGATTGTACATGTACGAAAATGAGTGTTTATGCCAATTTTAAAATGAAAATTTTATTCTGAAAATTCGGACGTTACAACATATAACATTGTACTTTGAAAATACAATGCCAAAAAATTTATTTGCAAGAAAGTACAATGTTATATTACAATGCAAATTAATAATTGTTCAATACAATGTAAGTTATCAAGGTACAATGCTAAAATAAATATTAAAGGGATGCTGTATGTCTAAATGAACACATGAATGATCCTTGTCTTCAATGGTCATATAATGAAGAAAAAAAGACTAAATAGAAAAATTATCTAAAATAATGGGATTAAACTCGATACATTGAAATTACCACTACGGTAACACCTACATTATTACTATTGGGATTAATCGCAAAATCTGTCATTAACATAAACAATCATATATAATTTTGATGTTCCACACACACACAACCACACGAGCGGAGATGCAGTAAAAAAACTAACAAGATATTAACCTTAAAATCAAATTGAATGAATACATTCGAGCTAAATTCCAATAGCGTAATGTAATACTTCTTAGCAACACTCTGTTGGATATATATATTCCAATAGGGGTAGGATATATTATTGATCATGGGATTTGATTATATTTATACATATGATCGTTCTTTGCAACTGATTATTGAAATATCAAGATCATCGATGTACGAATTTAAAAAGTAAATTGGGAATTTTGGTTGGCTACAACGTGGTAGGGCTTGTATGAGACGCGCAACTTAAATGAGTGAAAAAATGTGGCGCTATATTGGCTACGACGTGGCAGCCATTTTATGCTAAACTCTAATTCTAGGATTTGTGCCCCTATTTAAGGGATATGATGGCTAGCGTTTCCACACCCTCAACCTCCATCACCTCCCTTTCACTCTCATAGAATCCCTAGCCTCCACTGTTTAAGATCTTGAGCTTTTGTTGGTGTTTTGGTGTTTTGAAGGAGATGGAAACCCACTTGGTGTATAGATATAGCTTGCAAGCCTCATCATCATTTCTAATCTTATATTCTGGACCTTTGCAAGTGTTCAAGATCCAAGCTTTATTGTTTTATGTCTCTGGATCTAGATTTTTGTCTCTTTTATTCAAAGATGAGCTTGTTGGAATGGTGGGATTACATAAAGTTAGCAACTTTATGGATCCTTGAGGTCCCTTGGTGAAGATAAAGGTCATATCTGAAGTGTGTTGGTGTTTTGAGTTTCATGCATGAGACTTTGGTGTTATTCTCCATTTTTTACCTAACTTGAGCTCTTGACTTGAATTGGACATGCATGACTGAAAAGCATGGATTTTTAGGTTGTAATGGACGTTAGGAAGCCTTCTGGAAGGAATGAATGGACGACTTAATGGATTGAGAGCTGAATCCATTAAACTGAGAAAGTCTAGTTCCCACGACAAAATAGCCTACTCGCCACGACGTGGCGAGTGGGGATTTTGCGACTGTTTTGGACGGACCCTGCCATGATGTGGTAGCTTGAGTTACACAACGTGTCAATGGATTTGTTTGTGACTGAGATTTTGGATCGGGGATGAGTTCATCAGCCACGACGTGGTCATGGATCGACCATTACATGGAAGCCTGTTGACGTCAACGTTGATTACTCACTTTGACTGTTAACTTTATGACTCGGTAGACTTTTGGCCAATTGACTAGTTTTAGAAGGTGCACTAAGTGTTTGAATTGTATGGTTTATTAGGAGGTGTATATCACCCAATTCATTGACTGTGAGAGTCATTAGTGGTTGTCTACGTTTGTGAGGTGAGTCTTCTCAGTATACTATGTAGGTTGCTCGATTGTCTGTGTGACTCTTGCATGAAAGACTGTGGTTGGATCACAACATTTGTATGAAAGAGTGTGGTTAGATCCCATCATTTGTATGAAAGACCGTGGTCGGATCACATCACTTGTTTGTCTTTGTGACTTGTATAGAAAACCATGGTTGGATCATGGCAGAAGGGTTACGGTTGGATTGTAATATGGAAGTTGTTGTAAGACTATTGATGTGTGTTTTTATGTATATATTTTAATTGCTCAAGTTTTTAATTTATAAAATGATTTTATCGCAACTTGACTAATAAACATACTAGGCAGTGTACCTAATCGTGCAATAGTATAGTCGTGGTAAGACCAAGTGTCGAAAACAAGGGGAACGATGGTGAATTAATTTGGAGTTTTTGATTATACGTTAGACCAAACACACAAAAACAATAAACCAAATGATTTTCTCCATGAATCTGCTCTCTAATCCTTCAGATGTTTGCTCCTGTCAGCTTAACGGCTTTCTGGTTGCCTTCTAGACCCTCAAAACAGCAGAAGAAGTGTTTCTTGTCGACCAAGGATGGACAAAAGTTGTAATATGCCTTTAGGTTAATGAAAAATCGCAATACATAGGTTTTTCTGACGACGTCGTATGCTGGGTGTACATCTCGTTTTGTTGAGCGTAATGTGTAAAAATCACATCTAGGACCCAGCCCAATACGTTGGGCGTACTGCCATTACGTGGGACGTAATGGGCTTACTCAACCAATTCTTCGTTTTTGTAATCTTGCTCCATTTCCCAGTCTATTCGCTTCCTTTTCATTCAAGCAACAAATTATACCTGTGAAATATAAATTAAAACATGATAAGTACATTTTAGTTCTATATAGCATAAAAACATAGTATAAAAAATAAGAAAACGCCATAAATATATGTATGAAATAGATGTTATCAACTATGGTTAGATCATAGCGTTCACGTAGGGTTGAAATACAACCCTAGGGTTGGGACCACTAATATGTATTGTATGTGGTATTTTGGGGAACTCACTAAACTTTGTGCTTATGGTTTTGTGGTTTAAATATTTTCAGGTACTTACAGTTCCAAAGGGAAGGGCCCAGCTTGACTGCACAGCATCCCCTGATGGCTTTTCCGCACTGATTTGTACCATTTTACTCTGATGTTTGAGAGATACATTTTTCTATGTTTGGTTTTGAACAAATGTTTGTATGGTTGGATGATTTGAAAATGAAAATTTTTATTAGTACTTTTTTTGGGACGTTAAAAGTTTGTATCAGAGCCTTGATTGGAGGGATTTGGATATACTCCCGGGTGTGTCTAAACTCAAACAGAGGAATCGATAATCTTTTTGAAAGAAATAATTTTTCTAAAAATATTTTTACAAAGAAAGGTGAGGAATTGGATCATTGGTAAAACCCTTAGGGGCCTTTCATGACGAGATTGAAATTGGTCAGTTAGGGGCACCAACTCTTTCTTTTCGGGAGTTCAAGGCTTGTGGAGCCCCATAGTTCTTCGAGAAGAAGTACCCTATTGCCAGTAGACGATGAATCATTAATATGGAGAATGCTCAATGGACGAGCTTCTGCCCTGAGGGGTCGAAGAGGGGTTTTCATCTTGCTTTCTGCAGGATGGATCACGTGACTGGTGGGAGGAGGTTGGTCATGATTTGGGAGCTAAGGTTGTGGCGGCCATGACTTGGGCTGATTTTGTGACAATATTCAAAGTTAAGTTTGTACCTGCTATTAAGGTACAACAATTGGCGAGAGAGTTTCAGGACCTTCGCCACACGACAAAGATTTTGGCGGAGATCACCGACAAGTTCTGGGAGAGGGCTTTGTTGGTTCCACAGTATGCTGCAGATGAGGAGATGAAGAAGACGAGATATCACGACAAGATCAAGGACAACATTTGAAAGTTTGTGACCATATCGAGTTGCAAGACCTTGGAGGATATGATCGCTAGATCCCATGAACGGGAGATTGAGTTAGAGCTTCAGACGAAGCGCAAGCCGGAGCAGGTTCAGACAACGATGACCCCAGTAAAGAGGCCTAAGACTTTTGGTTCTCGTTCTAGGTACCAACAGGGTCAGGGCCGTTACGGAAAGTGCGTAAAGTCGCACGATGGGGCTTATTGAGCAGTGGGTTCGGGTTGTTTTAGGTGTGGTCACACAAGACATCCTTTATGGAGCATTGATCTGTTTCCACTACAATCAGATAGGCCACAAGATGACCAATTTCCCAAGATTGATGGGAGGAGCAGTGGCGGCACCCGAACCAGCCACCTTGAGGATTATTGATGGCTACAAGGACAAGTTGGAGGCTCCTGTGGTGAAGAGCATGGCATTCTAGTTAACAGCCAAGGAGGCATGAACAACACCAGATGTGGTTACCAGTATGTATATTCTTCATGCTCTTTACTACTTTTATTTTTTATGCTTACGCTTTGTTTTTGCTCATATTTAGGGATATTTCTAGTAAATAGGTTTTCGACTCTTATTCTTTTTTATTCGGGTGCTACTCGATCATCTGTGTCTCTTGCACTTAGCAATAAGTTTAGCGACACTCCGGGGACCTTGGTTTATATGTTGGAGGTGGAGATGGCTGATGATCATTTGGTGAGCGCTTCGAGAGTTCATCGAGGATGTGTTTTGAATATGTTTACTGAGAGGTATTCAATTGATCTGGTTGTAATTCCTCTGCAAGGGTCAAAGGTTATAGTGGGTATGGACTGGTTAGGCCCCAATGAGGCTATGCTTGATTGTGAGCATCAGTAAGTGAGAGTTCGAACCACAATTGGGGGAGAACTGATTATTCATGGTGAGGGTGCTTAGCATGGACCGATTGTCTTTTTAGCTGTGAGAGCTAGCAGGTATCTTCAGCAGGGGTGCTCCATATTCCCCGCTTATATTATAGATGCGCGAGTTGAGGATAAAAAGACTGTGAATGACGTGCCCATTGTTCGAGTGTTCCCCAATTGTTTTCTGAGAATTTGCCGGGAGCGCCTACTGAGAGTCGGGTTAAGTTTCAGATTGATCTGATTCCGGGTGCGACGCCGAGAGCCAAGGCGCCCTATCACTCAATATCTCTAGATATGCAGAAGTTCTCTATGTAACTGTAGGAGCTGTTAGAGAAGGGATTCATCAGACCGAGTAGTTCACCATGGGGAGCGTTGATCCTATTTATGAAAAAGAAGGATGGTTCACACAAGATGTGCATTGACTACGGGGAGATGAACAAGATGATGGTAAAGAACCGTTATCTAGTACCGAGGATCGATGATTTATTTGACAACTTTAGGGTGCGTCTTGGTTCTCCAAGATTGATTTGAGATCAGATTATCATCAGATGAGGGTCCAGGATGAGGATGTGCAGAAGACAACCTTCAAGACTCGTTATGGTAGTTATGAGTTTGTGGTGATGCCATTTGGCTCACCAACACACCGACAACGTTCATGGATCTCATGAACCAGGTGTGTGTGCCAATGTTGGGTCGGTCTATAATAGTTTTTATTGATGATATATTGGTATATTCTAAGACCAAGGAACAACAGGGGAAGCAACTATGGGAGGTATTGGAGACGTTGAGGAGGAAGACGTTTTATGCCAAGTTCTCCAAATATGAGTTTTTGGTTGCGCGAGGTGCAATTCTTAGGGCAAATCGTTAACCAGAAGGGTATATTATTTGATCCGGCCAAGATCGAGGCAGTGATGAAGTGGGAGGTTCTGATGTCACCATCTGAGATTCGGAGTTACCTTGGGCTAGCAGGTTATTACCGGAGGTTCATTCGGGATTTCTCCAAGATTGCTGTTCCTTTGACCTGATTCACGAAGAAGAATGTTACTTTTCTGTGGGGGCCTAAGCAGCAGGCATCATTCAAGACTTTGAAGCAGAGACTGTGTGAGGCTCTGATTCTAACCCTTCCTAAAGGTATAGATGACTTTGTGGTTTATTGCGATGCACCAATTCCGGGATTGGGTTCAGTGCTTATGTATAGGGGTCATGTGATTGCTTGCATCGAGGAATTTGAAGCCTCACGAGGCAAATTACCTTACTCATGATCTGGAGTTGCGGGATATGGTTTATTCCCACAAGATTTTGCGACATTATTTGTATGTGGCCAGGTATACTATTTTTAAAGACCACAAGAGCCTAATATATCTGATGGATCAACCGAACTTGAACATGAGGCATCACAGATGGTTAGATTTGGTGAAAGATTATGACTATGAGATTCTATACCATCCTGGGAAGGCCAATGTTCTGGCCGATGCCTTGAGTCGCAAGGCAGTGAGTACACCCATAGGAGATCTATATGTGAGGATGGTTATCGTTTCACAACTTTTAGATCTGATCAAGAAGGCACAAGTAGATGCGTTAAAGAGAGACAATTGGAAGGAAGAAAGAATCATGGGTCCAATTCCATTATGTCTTTTATAGCTGTGGATTATTGACACAATACGGAAGAGAATGGGTCCTGATTACTAGTGGGGTTAGACAGAAATTATTAAATGAAGCTCGCAAGTCGAAGTTTTCAATCCATCTGGAGGCCAAGAATATGTATATAGATTTGAGATTGAGCTACTGGTGGCTCTGCATGAAGATGGAGATAGCATGGTATGTAGAGCGGTGCTTGACTTGCCGAAAAGTTGTCACACCCCCAAACCAGACGGCGGAAATGTCCGGGGGTGGAGGACTTCATTTGTAGTATCACAACACATGCATTATAGTAATCAGAGTACAAACAACCATTGTATTTAAAAAGTATAAATATTTACATGTATTTCAAGATTGTATACTGAAACAAAATAGTTGTACAAAAGAAGAAGACAAGACATAAATAGCTCCATCTTCTCAAAAGCTCGGGGTGTACCTGTCTACTGGTTCCCTGAGAATACAAGTAATTTGAAAAGAGAGTATTAACATAAAGTTGAGTGAGTGCATAAGTATTTATGTTTGAAAGAATGTTTTCTGTTTCTTGAATATGTAAACTGTTTCCAGAAAATCCTATATTTTCTGATGTATATGAAAAGTAGTTTTAGTTACATAAAACTGGTCTATTTGTAAACCAATGTTCTGTTATTTGTAATCCTTTTGTAAACTTGTATCTAAGAGTGTGCTTGGTTTCATCAACTGTTATTGTAAACTGTGATGTAATACTGTAAACTGTATCTTGTAAACTAGTACTTTGAAAATGTACATAAGTTTAGTTAATTATATACTAACGTATTGTTAATATCTTTATATGAGTTATTATAACCATACTGACTAGATGGCCTGAACCAACGCTATGAGTGCGCTGAAAACATGTTGATAACATTTTGTCACTCACAGGCGTGTATGCCTGACTGTAGCTAGCAGTCCGAATGCGGGGTTGTCAATCCCAATATAGATCTATACACACATTGTTTCGATCCCCGGCTGGAGATTCTGGTTATAATGTCATGACTTTACTATGATGTTTAAAATGAATTAAACAACCTGAACTACTTGTCTCATAAAAACATATAAACGTTACATGTATAATAGTTATGAAAACCCAATCATTCTGAAATAAATGATTGATAGTATGTTCTTGAATTAGTATTCTTAACATGTATCTGAAAGAATGTATACGCTTGAATAGTATTGAATTAAACCTTTGTTTTTGTAAAACAATGTACTCTTGTATACTTGAATCGTGAATTAATGTTCTGTGAATCATACACTATACATATTGTAATTTATATGTACTTTCTGATTTGATAACGAGTATTCATGAATGTAACCCCTTGCTCAACATGTTACAAAGGGTAATTGAAACTTAATGAACAAACTTTTATACTTGTATACATATACAAATATATATATAAGTAAATTTTAAATAACATTCGGACAAATAACTGATACTTGTAATCCCACATCCAAACAAGGAAAATGAACCAAAGTGGATTATCAGTCCTAAGCCTTTTAAATCTTACTTATATAAATATATGTATACTAGTATGATTTTTGGGGAAAAAATATAAGTTTATAAAAACAATTAAAAGAAGTTTGATATTTTGAAATCCATTTTGGTGACTTGATGTCGTTTTGAAACAATCATTGAAAACCATTTGATTTGATGTTAACTGAAATCCATTTTGATAAAATATTTGAAATCACTTGTTTATAACACAAAAACTTTGTGTTAGACTTGCATTCCCCCCCCCCCCCCTTAAAACAGTAAAAACTATGAAAATACGGGGGTATGAACTCACATGTTGTAAGTTATTCAAATGTAAGATCGGTGTAGGATGTTAAGTGTCAAGTGAAGTCTTGAACACAACGGATCCTATTAAGCATATAATGATACATATATGGATATAATTAGTGTATATAACAACTAATTATGATAGGAAACCACTTTAGGGACTAGGAAACACTTGAATTTAAGTGTTACAATCACAGGTGATTGCTTTAAAGGAGTTTAAGGCCACACAAAGGTGTTTACGGCCATGAAGTGTACGGCCCAATGGAGTTTATGGCCTAAGGTGTTCTTCATAGGAGTTTACGGCTAAGGGAGATGCTCATGGCCGTAAACTCTTATTGTTCTTGGAATTGATTGTTTTCAAGGTTGTAAGTTATGAACTTCTATAGAATAACTAGTATACGGAAGGATACTTACGTTTTGAGGCTTGAATGAGGTGTTCACGGTCTAAAGAACTAGTGTGTGTTCTTGGTGTTCTTGAAGATCTAGCCAAAAGAGATGATTTCATGGATGAAATGTGACAACCCGAAATTTCTATCCTGTACAACCATTCACTTCAATAGGAGTCAAAACTGTTTCTGCTAATTTTCAAGCTTTTTGGAATAAGTTTGAGTATTTTAAGATTAGTACTTCAGGAGATACCAGGAGAGAGGATGCTCTAGGGTTTATTGTGCAACAATAAAGTCCCAAAGCTCCAAGAGTTTGGAGTTTACGGCCTAAACAAAGGTGTTTACGGCCGTAAACCCTAAATTGGGGGTATATATATGACACTTAGTCATTATTTACCATTTTTCACAAATTCAAGATCCAAACTCAATTCTCTCTCAAGTATCATCCAACAATTCTTCAAGATCTTCAACTTGTAAGTGTTTCTAGCCCTTTTAAGTTGATATATTGCTAAATCTAGTGATTTAACACACTTCCATCCGTGAAATCATTCCAAAAGGTTAGATCTTCAAGTTTCACCAAGAACACCAAGAACACACACTAGTGTTCTTGGAGTTTTAGCATCTTTTCAAGCCTCTATCTTGTAAGTACTTCTATCCTAGAGTATAATAAGGCTTGTTACACTTCTGTACATCAAGAAAACACCAAGGAAACCAAGGATCAAAGGAGTTTACGGTCCAAGAACACCTTGGACCGTAAACCCTAAAAAGGGTGCCAAAGTGTGCCCTAGTCCCTTCTAAGCCTTGGAAACTTGCATAGATCCCTTCCCTAGTGAGTTAAGTACATGAAAACATCAAAATACCATAAACCATTTGGGTTTACGGCCGTAAACCCAAAGGCAAATGGTCCAGGCACCGTAAACTCCATTTAGGAGTGAAATGGTGCCCCAATCACTTCCATAGGCTTATACTTCAAGTGGAAATGCTTCTAAGGACTTGTAGAGCTTCAAAACAACATATGGTCAAAGAAGCATGAGTTTACGGCCGTAAACTCTTGGGTTTACGACCGTAAACTCAATGAGTTATGGTCACAAAACCGTAAACTCATATAAAGGGTTCCCTTGAACCCTAAACTCAATAGCAATGTCCTACAACATTTAGATACAATCCTTAGCACTTATAACACTTATATAAAGTGTTTTTCATGTCCTAGGATGTCTTAACTTTGTTAATTAGTTGTTTAAAGACTAATTGGATACATATATGTGTTATTATATGTTAACTAGGATCATTGTGTGTGTACAAGTCTTCACTTGACACCTATCAATCCTATATCATCAGTTCATCCAAACCACTCACTACAGGTGAGTTCATACCCCTCAATTAACCTTTTAAATGTTTTTAAATGCTTTTACGGGGGGGGGGGGGGGGAATACAAGTTGAATTATTATAGTTATTATATCAATCACATGTGATTAATAACTACCAAACAAGTTGATTTCTTACTTTTCAAATTGTGTTACCAAACTGTTTTACTTCAAATTGTTTTACAATCTCCTTTTCATGTCAAATACTTTTACTTAAACTCTTTTAAACTTATATTCTGTTCAATGTGTATCTATATAGATATAGTTATATAAGTAGGATTGAAAGGACTTAGGACTGATAGCTCACCTTACTTCCTGTTCCTTGTTTGGTTGTGGACTTAGGGTATTAGGGTTATCTGTCCGAAGGTCGTTTGAATCCTAGTTATATATTATGTATATATATATAGATACAAAGGTTCCTTCTTTCATTCAGCTCCATACCTTTGGGTAGCAAGGGTATACATACATGTTCATACATTACTAGTAAGCTACTATAGGAGTAGCTTAGGAAGATACTAATACTATTACTAGATCAATGAAACATACAAAGAGTCAGTTCATACATGAAACAATACCATACAGAGAAAGAGATAACAAACAATACCATACAGGGAAAGAGATAACAAACAATACCATACAGAGAGAACATACATGCTAGACAGAGGTAGAACATACAATACAGCTAGCACATTCATTACATATACATTATTACAGTTATGTGAGCCACCTAATGGGGCATGGAACTACCTGCCATGATCGTTTTTGTATCCAAAATCTCCTTAAATGGGGAGCGTATGAGTTTGTGTATAGATCTATACTGGATTGACTATCCTACACCTTGCTGCTCGCTACAGTGGGACTTGTAAGTCTACAGGTGCCAAACGTCATTTCTTACGACGTCTTACATCGTCGTTTTTCTATTGAGTCGGTATCAGGATACATGCCGATCACATGGTACTTTAAATAACAATTGGTTTAAAGTAGATAGTACAACATTAGTTACTTAATACAACACTACAGTACTATATCATTTTCCCATTACATTTACTTTGTGATATTTACACAATAAACAATAATGTAAAAACTATATTTTTTTGGTTAATGATAGTCGGATTTGGGAAAATACACACTCTTACAAGAGACACACACACAGATACTAGATGTCTCGGTAGAAGGCTACTTTTAGTAGGAAACATAGGGTTTTCTAGGAGAGTTCAAACAATTACAAATTTTTACAAACATATACAATTACAAACTTACAAAACACTTTTATACAACTCCAGAAACTAATATACTTATGATCTCACCAGCTTTAAAGCTGATACTCGCTTTCAAAATAACTTGTATTCTCAGGTCGCCAGTAGACAGGTACCGGAGCCAGGTTTTTGCGAAGATGAAGCTCGTTCAAGACTCATCTTTATTTTGATGTATATTATTTTTGGTGTCTATATAACTTGACAGAACACTTGTATGAAATTATATTATTAATGCAATCGATGATGTTGTTGCTTGTTTACTACTTTGCATTGTTGTGATACTGTACATGACGTCCTCCACCTCCGAACGATTCCGCCGTTCCGGTTTTGGGGTGCGACATGAAATCATAGAGTTTTACTAGATTAAGCAAGGTATCAACAACTGATTGGAAGAAACACTTACTTATTTGAAGATCAAGGTATAAATCTTGATGATAGTTGAGAGAAAAATCGAGTTTCTTGGGTTGAAAGTGTGAGAAATGGTGAAAAATGAAGGAATTATATATATATATATATATATATATATATATATATATATATATATATATATATATATATATATATATATATGCGAGGGTTTACGACCAAGGAGTGTACGGTCTGAAGTAGGCTAACAGTTTACAGCCGAAGCCTCGTTTACGGCTGCGAGGAGTTTACGGTCCGAAGAGTGTACGACCGTAAGCTCTTTTCGGCCCGAAGTGTTTGAGGTCCGAGGTGTTTACGGTCCGAGGCAATGAATAGTATGCGAAGTTTCTCGGTTTTTCAAACATTTTCCTTCCAAATTCAACTATGGATATTATAAGGATTTTAGCAAATAAAGGTATTTCATAACCTTAATTAAAAACCCAAACAACAATAAAAAGGACCATAGTTGACTTTACAATCAGAAAATAACGGGATGTTACAAAAGTCAACGCCAAACATCAGTGACCCTATGACAAGATGCAGTCGTTACACATTCCCATGTGGAAATAGGAGGAGATCACCATGACTTTATCATTAAGTTTCCAAGGACGACACGTACGGTTGATTCTATCTGGGTTATCATTGATAGATTGACTAAGAGTGCTCATTTCATCCATATTGCTGAGAGTATTTCCGTCAAGAAGTTGGCTGACATCTACAGTAGGGAGGTAGTCATTCGTCACGGGGTTCTAATTTTAATGGTCTCCAATCGCGATGTTCGTTTCATCTCCAGATTCTAGAGGAAGTTTCATGAGGAGTTGGGTACTCAGTTGCATTTGAGCACCACATATAGCCCCCAGACCAACGGACAGAGTGATTAGACTATTATGACGCTCAAGGATATGCTTAGGTCATTTTTGCTAGATTTCAACGGAAGTTGGGATACTTATCTTCCATTGGTCGAGTTCTCCTTCAACAAAAATATTCATGCCAGTATTGATCGAACTCCCTTCAAGATGTTGTACGGCTAGAGATGTCAGACCTTGGTTTTTTGGGGTGAGGTCGGACATCAAGTTATGGGGAGTACCGAGGTATACTCAAGACTACTGAGTTGATATAAAATGTGTGCGATCGGTTGTAGACCGCATAGAGTAGCCAGATGAGTTATGCTGATCGACGACGTTCGGACCTCGAGTTCCAGGTTAGAGATTTTCTACTTTTGAAAGTGTCACCTTGGAAGGATGTCATCCGGTTCAGGAAGCGGGGAAAGTTGGGCCCCAAATTCATTGGTCCTTTCAGGATTATAGCTTGGGTGGGCAAAGTTGCATACCGACTTGATTTACCTGCCGAGCTTAGCCATATCCACAACACTTTCCATGTCTCTTAGTGCGAAAGTGTTTAGTTAACGATTCTGCAGTGGTTCCTTTGGATAACATTCTGGTTGATGAGTGCCTAAATTATATGCAGAGACCGGTTGCGATCCTCGAAAGGAAGATGAAGGCCTTACACAATAAGGTGGTGGGCTTAGTGCAAGTGCAATGGAAACACCGGAAAGGTTTTGAGTGGACTTGGGAACCCGAGGAGGAGATGATGGAGCCTTACCAAGAGTTGTTTGTGACAGCGGACTTCGAGGATGAAGTCTGATTCAAGTGGAGGAGAGTTGTAACATCTGGATCATCAATGTATGAATTCTAAAAGTAAATTGGGAAATTTGGTGGGCCACGACGTGGTGGAGGTATCACCACGACACGACAAGGCTTGTATGAGACGCACAACTTAAATGAGTGCCACGACGTGGTGCTATATTGTCCACGACGTGGCATCTATTTTATGCTAAAACCTAATTCTGGGATTTATGCCTATATTTAAGGGATGTTATGGCTAGGGTTTCCACAACCTCAACCTCCATCACCTCCGTTGCACTCTGATATAATCCCTAGCCTCAACTGCTTAAGATCTTGAGCTTTTGTTGGTGTTTTGAAGGAGACTGAAGCCTAATTGGTGTATCGATCTAGCTTGCAAGACTCATCATCATCTCCAATCTTATATTTTCGACCTTTGTGAATGATCAAGATCCAATCTTTATTGTTCTATGTCTCTAAATCTAGGTTTTTGTCCCTTTTCTTCACAAATAATAATCTTGTTTGAATGGTGGGATTACATAAAGTTGACAACTTTATGGATCCTTGAGGTCTCTTAGTGGACATAAGGTTCAGATCTGAAGTGTGTTTGTGTTTTGAGCTTCATGCATGATACTTCGGTGTTATTCTCCATTTTTTATCTAACTTGACCTCTAGACTTGCATCGGACATGCATGACCACAAATCATCGATCTTTAGGTTGTAATGGACATTAGGAGACCTTTTGGAAGGAATGACTGGACAGCTTAATAGATTGAGAGGTGAATCCATTAAGCAGAGAAAATCCAGTTCCCACAACATGGAAGCCTGCTCACCACGACGTGGCGACTGGGGATTTCACAACTGTTTTGGACGGACCCTGCCACGACGTGGTAATTTGAGTTCCACGGTGTGGCAATGGATTTGTTTGCGATTGAGATTTTGGATTGGGGCTGAGTCATCAGCCACGACGTGGAAGCCTACTGAAGTCAACATTGACTATTCACTTTGACCGTTAACTTTATGACTTGGTTGACTTTTAGCATAAATGGCTAGTTTTAGAAGGTGGACTAAGGGTTTGTCTTGTATGGTTTATTAGGAGGTGTATAACACCTGATTCATTGACTGTGGGAGCTATTAGATGTTGTCTACGTTCGCGAGGTGAGTCTTCTCACCATACTATGTATGTTGCTAGATTGTCTTTGTGACTCTTCCATTAAAGACTGTTGTTGGATCACAACACATGTATGAAAGGTTATTGTTGGATAAAAATATTTGTATGAAAGACTGTGGTTAGATCACATCATTTGTATGAAAGACTGTGGTTGGATCACATCACTTGTTTGTCTTTGTGACTTGGATAGAAGGCCTTGGTCAGATCATGGCAGAAAGGTTACAGCTGGACTATAAGTTGTAAGTGATTGTAAGACTATGGTTGGATCATAGTATTCACGTAGGGTTGAAATACAACCCTAGGGTTGGGCCTACTGATATGTATAAGATGTGGTATTTTGGGGAACCTAATAATTTTTGTGCTTAAGGTTTTGCGGTTTAAATACTTTCAGGTACTTTCAGTTCCAAAGGGAAGGGCCCTACTTGACAGCACAACATCCCCTGATGGTTTTTCTGCACTGATTTTTACCATTTTACTATGATGTTTGAGAGATACATTTAGCCATGATTGGTTTTGAACAAATATTTGTATGGTTTGATGATTTGAAAATGATTTATTATTATTATTTTTGAAACGTTACATTTAATTATTTTTTGCAACATTGTATGATGTAATACTTTTTTCATGGTTTATTGTCATTAGTTTAAAATTTTGAAAAACTAAATTTAAATAAATGATGATTTTATGAGATTTACAAACCGTATAAATAAAAGTCAATAGATAAGATCCAAAACTTTATTAGTCTTTTATTATAAAGTAAATTATGTGAATGGTCCCTCTAGTTTAGGGTAATCTGTCTGCTTGATCTCTAATTTTTTTTGTTAACTCGGACGGTCCCTTAGATGTAAATTTGTTGCGCGTTGGGTCCCTATCATAGATAAAAGTACCATATTACCCTTATTATATATTATCATTTATTATAATTATAATATAAAAGAAAATGAAATAAAAAATCATATAAAACCACTATCTCCCTCATGTTCCTCTTTCTCGATCAATATCTCACCTTGATCTCGTCACCGTTCCACAAAGAATACTACAAACGACTCTTCCGGTGAAGCACAATCGACGTCGTTGATAAAACCACTGTCTCCCCCATGTTCCTCTCTCCCGATCTCTATCTCACCTCAGTCAATGGTTGCTTCGCTGGTGTTCCAAACCCTCACAGATCCTTAAATCAAGAAGCTCTATAGTCGGCGACTCTTCCGGTGAAGAGAAACCGTCATCACTCTCCCTCTTCATATCTTCACCAGATCAATCGTTGATGGTGAAGATAGATATATCAAATACTCAATGGTGTAGATCGGTGGCATTCAAGTGTAGATCTCATATCCATATTAGACTCGTCAGGAAATCACTGACACCCGATACATCGCCGGAAATGGTTGCAAGCGACATCCCCTAACACTGTCATCCTTTCCCTAGCATTTGCAGACGAAACCTGTTACTTCGTCTTCTCCAGTTGAATCGAATCAGTAGTGAGTTCGTCTCCATTCTCTAGCAGAAAACAGTCGATTCGGCAAACATTTGGGTTTGTCATGGATTCAGTTTTATTTGGTTTTGAAGCAAGAAATTGACTTCCTGCTAGAGGGTTGCATTGATTTAGAATTTCAAACGTCTGCGTATTAAAGAAAGAGCGTGAGTTTTGAATGTGAAAGGTTTATTGGGTTTAGGTTTTTGGCAACTTAAGCAAGAAATCTGAGTTCGAATGTATTTCTTTACCGGAGAAGATGAAAGGGTTGTATATCGGAGTAGTTGAACATGAAAAGAAGAAGACAACGATGGGAGTGATGGGTTGAGTGGAGGAATGTAATGGTGATTTTTAATTTCTTTTAGTGGGATCTTATTTATTAAACAAAATAAGAAATAAACCATAAATAATCTTATTAGAAAATAAGATATAAACAATAAAATAAACAATGGAGGGTAATATAGTCTTTTTAGGTCTAGTAGGGACCAAACGTGTAAAAAAATATATTTTAGGGACCGTCCGAATTAAAAAAAAAAATAAGGACAAAACGCACAGATTAACTCAAACCATAAGGACCATCTGTATAGTTTACTCTTTATTATATAAAATATAATAGATATATAGGATATATAAAAAACATAAAAAAATTTATTTTATTTAAATAGATAAGAAATAAGTAAAAAGGGGAAAAAAAAACTTGGAGATTTGTCAATTGTCCCACATTGGGCCGGTGGAAGGAAGAATGGAAGGATAAACAAAACAAAAGGAAGCAAGTGTAAACTCGTGGGCTCATTTGAGGCCCATGGACCTCATATTTATCAACGTAACAAGATTTTGCCTCATTTTTGCTTTGGTTTATTTACAAATTAGGCGAATAGTCGAAGTCTTTTTTTTTTAAATATAACAATAATGTTGTTGTTAAATTTGATATAATAATTTGTATACTAAATTGATATAATATATTGATTATTTTGAATTATATGATAATATATAAATCTATTATAACTGCATTATCTCAATCGTTTGAATGACTTCTACCCGCGAGTTACACATGAATAAAATTAAATATAATATATGGTTTAATGTTATTTATAGTTATTGTTATTGTTAATAAAGTTTTTAAAATTTATTTGCTTAATGTTTTAATTTCTATCATTATAATTATTTAAAACATCAAATATTGTTTTTTGATTTTAAAGATAACAATATAATCATTTATATATAGTTAGTTTTAACTATTGTTATTGTAAGTTATTTTAAGCTACTTATTTGAAAACTTTTAATGATTATAAAAATATCTTTAGAAAATATTTTAGTTAAATTGATATTACAATTTAGTTTTTGCATTTATCACTACAATTTATCATTTTTAACTATTTACAAAATATTCTTTGGTTTTTTTAAGTGAAACTGAAATTTCTATTTAAGTTGACACTGTAATGTTATATTTAAATTAACAATTTAAGTATTTTGTTTAAACTGTTCAAAAGTTGTAGCTTTAAACTGATAATGGTTTACATACAACAACATTTTAGATCTAATAAATTAAATATAATATGTTAAAAGTTAAGGACATAACTTTATAAGTAGAAGTAATGATATTATTTTAAAATTGAAATTTAGTTTATTTATGATTATAATTTAGGTTTGATATTTATTTAACATTATTAACCAACTTATAATCATTATTAGAAAGACACTACAATTTATCACTTTTAACTATTTACAAAATATTTTTTGGGTTGTTTAAAGCAAACTAAAATTTATATTTAAGTTGACCATGTATTGTTATATTTAAATTAATAATTTAACTATTTTATACAAATTGTTCCAAAATTGTATCTTTAAAATGATAATCGTTTACATCCAACAATATATTAAAACTAATAAATTAAGTATAATATGTTAAAAGTTAAAAACATAACTTTATAAGTAGAAGTAAAAATATATTATTTTAATATTGAAATTTTGTTTATATATGATTATACTTTAGGTTTGATATTTATTTAACCTTATTAACCAACTTATAATTATTATTAGAAAGAAAATTGAAAAGTCATGGAAGTTTCAAATGAATTTGATGAAAGGAAAAATGAATGAGAGTTTCAAATGCATGAGGTTCAAGGAAAAATGCTAGCTTTATAAGATATATAGATAGATAGATATAAATCCCACGTTTTTATGGTTCAACCAAACCGATTTTTTTGCCGGTTTTGACTGATTCAGTTGGTTTTGACTTGTCCATTTTCAAACGGTTTTTCCACCTTGATGAAACGAACTCCTAACCCTTCCCCTCATACAAGCTTCACTATGTTGGCCACATCCTGGCCTTTCAATATAATCTATAGCTGGCATCCAATAGCGCTACATGGAATTACAACTGATTTCCACTTGTTCATTATGATAATAAGAAAATTAGTTACCACATTTCATTGGTTAACTTACATTATTATACGCCTTCCAAAATTGGATATTGGAATTGTGAATCATGGCTCCTGTGCAGTTGATTGACCTTTCTAGATAACATTTTCCTGTTTCTACGAAGTCTCTATCTGGTTGACAATTTAGTATTCCCATTGTAGTGGTGTTGACGTAAGATAGTAATAATGTGAGTATTGTGTTATGCACTATTACCTTTTCTTAATGGGAAAAAGATGATCCACTACCCTCAAATACTGATCAATAGGGGTGTTTGTAGTGCAATGCGATACAATTAGAGTCAAAACTGTAAACCGTATATACAACATGTGTTTAGTTAGTCTAAACAGGTTAAGGCGTTTTTATGAGATTTCATTTAATCTCACTCTTTTTTGTGGATAAATGCTACAAATTCTAATTCAGTTTTGTGCTAAGTGAGTTGGATGAAAGATCCTTCTCTAGACACTTTTTTTATGTAATTTCTCTTTCTAGCCTTAAGGTAGTATTTTATTTTATTTTTTTTAATGCCGCCGTTCTAAAAAAAACCTGTATATACCAGTTTGTAACTTTTTGAAACCGCAGAACCCATGAAAAAACCTCTAAACCGCTTTTTGCAGTGCGGTTTGATGCAAGAGGTTTGTGCAATTTTGATTCGGTTTATACGGTTTGATTAATACCTGAAATTATTGTTTTTTTCCATAAAAACAAATTTATACCTGTTTATACCAAAATGTTAGAAAATTATAAATGTTTATTTGGAGAAAGAAAATTTACATATTAAAAGTTCATTTTAAAGTAATATAAACACATGGTATTATTAATTAATTAGCAATATCATCGTGTTTAACGTAATTTAGTATTACAATTTATTATTATTTATATATTAAAAGTCAAGTTTAAAGAAGAATTTTAACGTAAGTGTCTGTATGTGTTGAATAATATATTAGTGTTCATCTGTGAAGTATAAATAACTGCATTAATTTACCTTCGTATAGTTGTTTATTGAACCCATTTGGTTCTATGGTTATGCACTGCTTAACGTTTTTAAGAAAGAGTCCACTAGAATTGTCCTGAATGGGCTTTACTTTCCATATTAGTCTTAACATGCTAATGCATCATGTGTTCCCCACTTTAAAGTGACACTCATTTTATTCTCCACGTTTCAAGTGCTGATCATATACACAAGTTAATTAATATAGTTATATGTCTCGTTAATGTATACTCGTTCCAGATGATGATAACAGAAGAAGTACTAAATTTCGTAGCAAGTAATCATATCACCCAGAAACCCGAGTTTTGCTCCATCGATCTGTCATCATATGTCGACTACATTTCAGCTGGTTTGTATTTAAAATGAAAGTTGTAATGTTAATATACTTTCAGGCAACTCAACAATAATTACATTGCCTTTGAAAAAAACCTATGGCGGTTAGTCTCATCCGTCAAACCCCAATTTCACTGTTTTCACTTCAAAATTTGGAATTACTCCAATTTTCGCTTATATCCCATTCTAAGTTATTTAGCGTTTAACTAAATCATGTCATTGCTTTGATTCTTACAAACAATTATTGATGGTTTAGATAGTACAACTACAAGAAAAAAGGTAATTAGCGGCGACAAAAGTTGCCGGTAAAGAGTAAAAAAGTCATCGGTAAAGGTAATACGGGCGACACGTTGCCCGTAAAAAGTCGTCGCTATTGATCAAAATGTCGTCAGTAAAGACAATTGTCACCGCTAATGCTTTTGTCGCCGGTAATACTTCTTGTCGCCGCTAATGCTCTTGTCGCCGGGTAATACTTCCTGTTGCCAGCAATAATGTCGTGGGTAATAACATTTTTTATTTTTTAATTTGTTTTAGTCAACGATTTTGGTTCTAAAAAAACCGATACATAACGACATTAAATGCAGAAAAAAATTACATAATAATATCTGATTAGATACCAAACACTGTTATAATTAATTTCATACCAAATTAAACAACCAAAGTTTTACAATTCTAACAAGTAGCAAAGTGTCACGACAATTGTAACATACAAAACACAAATTAATTATCCGAAGAACCATTATCTATGTTCCCTTCGTTTCCTCGATCTTTCCCCGATTGAAAAAACGCATAAAGCTCCTCCCTACATGTCGGGTCGTTGAGCATTGCCCGAAGATTTTCCAACTACATAATAAATAACAACATATGTAAACTTATAATTTAAATTATCAAACATAAACAAAAACTACCAAAGTACATTACTATTTCTTGCACATAAATACAAGATATAAAGTACATTGCTATTTCTTGCACTTGGGACAAAAACCCAATTACCAAAGCTTTTAGCAAATAATCACCACAAACAAAAATTACCAAATCAACATGCATTTTATGATGCCAAAGTACATTGCTATTTTTAAATTAGAGATAAAAAACCAAAGTACATTTCTATTTGTTGCACTTAAAATGTAAACACAATTACAAACACAATTGCCAAATCAACATGCATTTATTGATCATTATATACATACATGAAACTTTGAAATTAAATAATTTACTCTATTTGTGCTAAAGAACCTTAAATACAAGAAATACCAAAGTACATTGCTATTTCTTGAACTAAAAATACAAGCAATACCAAAAATACTATATCTTGCACTTGGGAAAAACGCACAATTACCAAATCAACATGCATTTATTGATGCCAAAGTACATTGTTATTTTGAAACTAAGACAAAAAACCAAAGTACATTGCTATTTGTTGCACTTGGGATAAAAAACCAATTACCAAAGCTTTTAGAAAATAATCACCACAAAGAAAAATTACAAAATCAACATGCATTTATTGAAATTAAGTTATCTTATTTTACTTGTGATGACTGTGATGGTTGTGGTGGTGGTTGCGATGGCTGTGAAATCGGCGGGATAGCAGAAGGTTTCCGGCCGATGCCTATGATATGGCCACATCATTCTCCTAATACTTTCTCGAAAGTAGCTCTTTCTTGAGTGGGTTTTAACTCTCTTTCACCTTCTGGCCGTTGCGTTTGTTCTAAGAGCTCTTCCACTAACCGATTCTGTATTTCCCAAAAGTGATTAACATTTAAATATAAATAAACACTTAATTATATGATAAAATTATAATTAAATACTTACGTATTGTTGTTTCGCCTTGACACTAACAAATACACCATTCCTATCGGTATGAGCCTTGCGAAACTTTTCCACTCTCTTCAGGTTTATATTCTAAATAAGTAATTACATGTATCGTACGTTACCTTCTTATAGCAAGTACTGCTATACGAGCTCAACCCCCCACGATTCACGGTCGTTTTCATTTGACGAACTTTTTTGTTCCTTTCTGAAGCAACTTTGTGTTCGTCCGTTTGGAAATACTCAAATGTTTTCCTCTAATTATCAACATCCATATGATCTAGGTGGTGGCTAATGCTCTCGGGATATCCTCATACCCCCCGACTTCCAAAAAATATTCTTTTGCATCAGCTTTACGCTCTCGATAACCTTTTAACAAAGTTGCTTCAAAACTCTCTAACAACATAGCAACGTCTGGATCCCGGGACATCCGATCCAAATCAAACTTTGTCTACAAAAAAAAAGTTAACCAAGTAAAAACCAGTCATAATTAACCATATAAAATATTTTTATATAAATAATTTACCCTTAAATGTTGTTTTCTTGTATCCTTTATTGCAGGGGAAACTTTTTTCCAAGTCCATTTATCAAAAGGGACCATCCGCCACATTATTTTCCCACCTTTTTGTGTAAACATGTCTCTCGGCTCTCCGACGAGATCATATGTCATATCCCTATCATAATCTATGTAAATCGGTTTGCCCTTATTCTGTAAGAGCGCTATTTCAAGCATAATATTTATGGCTTTTCCTCGGACTTTCTTACGTTGCTCAACTACAAATATAATTAAAAATTATTAGAAACGGTATTTAATTTATAATAACTGAATAAAAAATAGTAAATAAAAATCCATAATAAGAATTACGGTCCTGCTCATGATGACCAACACATCTACCACCTAAGAAAGGTGGGTCCTCAGCTCCATCACCCCCATGTTCATGACCCATAACATCCTACTTCATTTGTAACATTATACAATTACATTTTGTTTTTTGCACCGTCTAGATTATATATATATATATATATATATATATATATATATATATATATATATATATATATATATATATATATATATATATATATATATATAGAGAGAGAGAGAGAGAGAGTTATTAAGTATACAATTTGGTATATTTGAAATCACATTTACTTCTTCGGATTCAATATAAATACACACCTTAAATGGTTATTGTTAACCATTTTTTAAAAATAATTGAAGTTAGTTAAAATTCATTTAATCAATTTAACCCAAGAATATATTGTCCTTTCATTTCATGTTATTAAGATTTTCAAACAACATTTCTTATATAAGTATAATAGAATTTAACAAAAAAAGACAATAAAAAAAAAAAGACAATGCTCAAATAAATTTAGACTTTGTTTTTGTCTAGTTTTCTCATACACATTCAGGAAAAAAGGCTATTACTGACAATAATAAATCATTAACAAATATAACTATCAATAAATATAATATATCCTTTCCAATGATGTACTCTAAACTGTTAAACAGTAAAAATCAAACAATTTGATAATCAAAATATATTTTATAAAGTTATAAATAATTGGTTATATTTTATATATATTCGTTACATAAACTTTTTGTTAACATAACTTATTAGTTGCTTCATATAATAATTTATTATTATATTAAAAGCAAAATGACCTAGAATCAAAATCAAGGGTGTAAACATTGAAAAAAAACGTTTTTAAGAAAAAACAAAATTACCAAACTTGATCTTGATCGGTACAAAACCAATGATGTAAACATTTATAGAATGTTACATGAATTACATGAAATTTTATTAGGAAAAAAAGACACACTTTTTGTATCCTAGAAAATAACTATTTGCTTCTCGTCTTACATCTAATTTTATAACATTTTTTTCCAATTATAACATTATATTTTAAACAATTATATTATGTTGTTGTTTTCTATTGTAGTGGTTTACTTTATGTTTTCATTGTTTTTAAAATCTACATTGTATTTTTTTCTTTTTACAAAAAATAGCATTCTCAATAATAATATCCTACTTTATTTGATTTTTTTTATTTACAATTCATATTGTTTTTTTACAAAATTTAGTATTATCAATAATAACATCCTATTTTATTTGTTTTTTTTCAATAATAACATCCTACTTATACCAAAATCACATATTTTCACATATATATATTATATATAACACCGTAAATTTTCAAACAAAAATTTTCATTTAAAATCCAAATATCTCATTCAAAATCACAATTTCCACAAACATCAAGTTATCAAAACACGTCTCAAAAACTGTTTATAACACAAATCCATGATCCTCCAAAAACATATCTCCGACGCAGGTGTGTGTACAATCAAGTCGGCGCCTTCCCGTAATCCTGAGAAGTACCTGAAACACATAACACATAACACGTTAAGCACGAAGCTTAGTGAGTTCCCCAAAATACCACACACAGCTCATTAGTCACTCTAGGCTATAACTCAATAGGACCCTCCGGTCAATGTGTCTCAGTCGGACCCTCTAGTCCCAACTCAATAAGCTCATAATAACAATACTTAGCATAAATCACAAGACATGATGTAAAATAGTAAGATACGCAGATAAGCTCAATAAACATCTCAATCATATAAAGGTACCACTCATGGTAATTATTGAGAGAAGACTCACCTTGTAAGAACTCGGACAACCTCGAACTCGAATCACCGGTCTAGCCTCCGCCTAACACATACGATAATATCTCTAATTAATACTCTATTCTCGACTCTAAATAAACCAAGGCTATTTCTCTTTCTCTCAAACTCTTGGAATGGGTAAAAGACCATTTTACCCCTCTATGGCTTTCCATTACTAATGTTGACCAAACCCTAAAGTCAACAAAAGTCAAACTCGAGTCAACAGTCCATGTTTGACTTGACTCGCCGAGTGCACCCATGTGACTCGTCGAGTCCACTCTTTTCCTCAAAAATCTCGTGAAGGTCCAACTCAACTCGCCGAGTTATCGCATGCTCCATCTTATCGCGAAAACCGTAGCCAACTCGTCGAGTCGGCTCATCAACTCGGCGAGTCCATTCAGACTCATTTCTCATTCAGACGATTTCAAGGCAGAGAACCTTCCCAAACTCTACATCTAAACTCTAAAGGCTCGTTTATCACGTAAAGCCACAAGCTTTACGTCCATGCATGGCACTTTGGGCTTGAAATGCCAAGAACATGCTCTAGTAAGGGGTTTCACTCAAGAGCTCTATTAAGGTTGAATAAAGCAGGGACCTTTAGACTCTAGGGACCTCACAAGGTCCAGATCTGAAGTCCAAACCTCCATATGAACACAGTACCCTAAAAGTCCCAATATTTGATAGGAAAGAAGCCCTAATCTCCAATAATATGAGATCTACAGAAACTAATGAGAAAGGTATAAACTTTGTACCTTTTACAGAAGCTCTTGGATGAATAGCAACATATCTAACAACCTCCTCTCGTTCCTTGCTTGAAATCCTTCTCTTCTCTTCCAAAGATGCACCAACATACTCAATATTAGCTCTCACACACACACACACACACACACACACACACACTCTCTCTCTCTATTAGCTCAAAGGGCGATTAGGGTTTCTCTCTGTGAAGGTAAGCAGTTGATGAGCCGAAAATAAGGTTATAAGTGCCCTTAAATAGGCCCCAAACCCGGGGATTTAGGGTTTCACTTCACAGCGTCTACTCGTCGAGTCGACTCTCTGACTCGTCGAGTAGATCATTAATCCCATGTGGCACATCGCGACTCTAATCGACGAGTTGCAGCACCAACTCGTCGAGTTGCTCAATAGCCCTAAAAAATAAATATATAAATAATATGCCTGGGAATCCGGATGTTACAATTCTCCCCCACTAGAATCAGACTTCGCCCCCGAAGTTATGCTCTGGAAATAACTCTGAGTACTGCTCGCACACCTCGGACTCCGACTTCCATGTCCACTCGGATCCCTTCCGATGTTGCCACTAGACCTGAACCAGGACACCTCTTTCCGTTGCAAGATCGCCTTCAGCCTCACAAAATAATCCAGGCTATCATCAGTGTGAATATCCTCCAATGGCACCACTATCGTCTCATGTTATACCAAAAATCTCTTTCTCAAGACACCCAACCTATACAGGAACTCCCTATCCCGCCACAGGACGGATCCCCCGCCGTTGCGGTTCCAGTTCTGACTCTTCAGAACCTGGAACTCTAGCAGTCTGACTCCCTGCCCCACCGCCCATGCAAGATATCATCATGTCATTCGCTCATCGAATGACCGATCTCAAATTATACCTCCAACTCTAATTATCTTGATGCGACTGATGAAATCAGGTCATTGACCATAATAACTGCCGAACAATCATACTTGACATATCAGTCGATCCAGATCATACTCCAAAGGAACGAAAGGGTCACCTCTCACCAGAGACCCTCAACTGCACTGCTATCAGAACCCATCTGAACAAAACGAACCCCAATACTCTGTTCTCAATACAAGAAAATGATCGTGCCCGCTTAGAAGTATCCTCAGACCTCTATGAGCATAAGCCCCAGCTCCCTCTCACATATCCCTTTCAACACTAAGCACTACGCCAACTCTCGACCCAATAGTGGAACCTCCAAAGGTTACCCACTGCAGACCCGATAAAACGACTTATCGACTTCCTTCTCACAATAACTATCTCGGCCCTTCGTGACACACAAGTCACGAAGTTCGCTTTACCCCAAGCGAATACTACAACCCCATCTGTGGTCGCCTCTCCTCCGACCTCTGTCGACTACTACTCAATAGTTCCAATGCGTCTCGCGGTCCTTTCTGAACCAACGAACTAGACTACTCAAGTCTAAAACATCAGACGGAAACACATCCCTCTTAGAATGAAATCCATTTAAATCCCAACCTGCTAGACCTCCATACAGATAGAACCAAACTCCCTCATCAGAGTCTGCTCCGTCACAGAATTGGAACCACTCGTTCCACTCTAGCGCTCAGCTCATGACCCATGTTCAACGATTATACGTATGCATTACACCTCGATCCGTTCGATTCGCGACAAGCCGTCTATATCTCAAAACTCAGTGGTTTTTGACCACTGTCGAGACCCCAGTCTCGCCTTTGGTTCGGTCACCAGGTTCTCACAGACTCCTCTGGTAAGGCTACCCATGCCTAAGAGCCGCTCTGCGTCATACCCTGACTAATAAGGCTACGGCTCCCCGCAGTTATACAACACTTCCTCTCACTGACTAACACGTGCTACGGATCTCCGTAGTCTTATGGCACTCTCTCATTGCCTCGCGAATGCTACGGTCCCTTGCAGTCTTGCGACATTCTCTCTTTCTCTCTTGTTATCTTACGAATGATTCGGCTACCCGCAGTCTCACAATACTCTCTCTGACTCACGTGTGCTACGACTCTCCACGGCCACACGATACCCTTTCTCTGACTCACGTACGATGCGGCTCTCCGCAGTCACACGATACCATTTCTCTGACTCACGTATGCTACGACTCTCCGTAGTCACATGATACTCTTTCTCCCGCTGACTCATGGATGCTACGACTCCCCGTAGTCTTACAACACTTTCTCACTCACTGACTCCCCATGGGCTCACTCCATGGTCTCCCATCATAATCCTAAGTGATTATCCCACTTGGATCCACTCGCCCCCTTATCACCTCATAATCTCATCATCAATTCATCACTACACTGATTTCACTAACTCATGCTCCACAACCCAACATAGATAGGTGCACACACCCACTCAGCTTATGAACTACTACTCCTGATGTAAATTCTCGTAAGCAAGGCACTTTTCTTATCACAGGTACACCCTTAGACTGTCTCGCTCTAGAGACAACTAGCTGATAGGTTCCCACTAGAACAATAGTCACTCGGTACTCCACTTGCAAACTCAAGTCTCAAAATAATCCAAAAATTTAGGGCATCATACTCAGATACCCCGGTACACCATCACAAAATCTCACGATGTCTTGTCCCATACACTGATATTCCACTCACGGCATCATACTCGTATACCACAATACACTCTTTCAGAATCTCACCATGTCCTATCTCATCCACTGGTCTTCCACTTGCACAGCTCGCAACCTCGAAATAGTCCAACTCACAAGTTGAAACACAGAGGAATCGTCAATGTCAAGAACACGTTGACGACCATCCGAAACCCCATCCCCTACGGCTCAAAACCCATGCGAGAATACTCATACCGACTCTGAAGTTGACTGCCAAACAACTGTTACCCCTTCCTAGAGTGCATATAATAACTTATATATTGAACTATAAATTCTCAGCAGTCGAAACAGGACCTCAACGAGCCAACTACCTCGAATCTCAACCACTACGACTAGAAGAGCTCCTAAACACAATAAGATCCCTAGCCAACGGCTACCTACTGTGGTTGCATTATTTCACTATGCACCTTGTCTTATCCACCCATGACCCAAGTCTCATAATTCCCGAACCGCAGATCTCCATAATTAGTTCTCTAAACGCACCTGAACAATTCTCTGATCCTCATAATAAAACATTCAGTTCACCCCTACTAAGGGTTCGAACCATCACCAATTGGCCTACCAACAATCTACTCCACAGACTGTTTCACCAGGTACCTCACACCTGACTCTTGGATTCGTACAACGTAACACTCAATGATCTTCCAATGAAAACCTATGACAACCCGAAATTTCTATTCTGTACAACCATTCACTTCGATAGAAGTCAAAACTGTTTCTGATAACTTTCAAGTTTTTAGGAATAAGTTTGAGGGTTTATAGATTAGTACTTCTGGAGATAACAGGAGAGAGGCTGCATTAGGGTTTATTGTGCAACAATAAAGTCCCAAAACTTCAAAAGTTTGGAGTTTACGGCCTAAACTTGGTGTTTACGGCCGTAAACCCCAAGGGTATATATATGGCACTTAGCCATTTATTTCACTTTTTCACTTTTCAAGAACAAAACTCAAATCCTCTCAAGTAGCATCCGAGTTTTCCTTCTAGATCTTCAACTTGTAAGTGTTTCTAGCCCTTTTAAGTTGATATATTACTTAATCTAGTGATCTAACACACTTCTATCCGTGAAATCATTCCAAAAGGTTAGATCTTCAAGTTTCACCAAGAACACCAAGAACACCAAGAACACCAAGAACACACACTAGTGTTCTTTGACTTTTAGCACCTTTTCAAGCTTCTAACTAGTAAGTACTTCTATCCTAGAGTAGTATAAGGCTTGTTACACTTCTAAACATCAAGAAATCACCAAGGAAACACAAGATCAAGGTGTTTACGGTCCAAGGTGTTCTTGGACCGTAAACCCTAAAAAGGGTGCCAAAGTGTGCCCTAGTCCCTTCTAAGCCTTGGAAACTAGCATAGATCCTTTCCTTGATGAGCTTAGCACTTGAAAACATCAAAATACCATAAACCATTTGGGTTTACGGCCGTAAACCCAAAGGCAAATGGTTCAGGGACCGTAAACTCCATTTAGGAGTGAAATGGTGCCCTAATCACTTCCATAGACTTATACTTCAAGTGGAAATGCTTCTATGGACTTGTAGAGCTTCAAAACAACAAATGGTCAAAGAAACATGAGTTTACGGCCGTAAACTCATGGGTTTACGACCGTAAACTCAAGGAGTTATGGTCACAAAACCGTAAACTCCAAGGGAGTTTACCCTTGAACCCCAAACTCAATAGCAAGGTCCTACAACACTTAGATGCAATCCTTAGCACTTATAACACTTATATAAGGTATTTTTCATGTCCTAAGAGGTCTTAACCTTGTTAATTAGTTGTATAAAGACTAATTGGATACATATATGTGTTATTATATGTTAACTAGGATCATTGTGTGTCTACAAGTCTTCACTTGACACTTAGCATCCTACATCATCCGATCATCCAAACCACCCACTGCAGGTGAGTTCATACCCCTTAATCAATCTTTTAAATGATTTTAAATGCTTTAATGGGGGGGGGGGGAATACAAGTAGAAAACAACATGTTATAGAATCAATCACATGTGATTTATAACTGTGTTTTCAACCAACTGATCTCACATACTTCAAAATGTAATAAACACAAGGGTTTTCAGTCCTGTTATATTTTGTTATCAAATGAATTACTTTTGAAGGGTTTTATAAAATGACATCAAGTCATCATTATTTATTGTTTAAAACTCTTAAATGTTTTACAAAACCTATTTCTTCTTATTGTTAAAACCATATCTATACACTTATGTTTCAAGTATATATGTATTGATATGAGAGCTTTCATTCTTCATTCAGTTCTAACACTCTTGGGTAGCAAGGGTGTATAAACCTTCTTGGACACTCAGCTTACATTCCAGTAAACTATTATAGGTATAGTTTAGGGGATACAAACATTATTCCTACTACAAGGAATTACACCAGAGTCAGTTCATTCATGAGTCTATACTAATACATCAATATGAAGAGATACTAATACATCAATATGAAGAGATACTATTACATGGATACTTTTACATAGATACTATATGATAAGATACATTTACATATTATATGTGTAAAGACTATTATATATGTATGGAACTAACCATTCTACACCCAGCTGTTAGCTACAGAGGGAAAATGCACATCGATGAATGTCTACGGTTAATACTATTCGGCATCTTCCATGTCGTGTTTATCCTAGTACCAAAGGATAATACTTAAATGATTATATAATTTCCCTTTTACTTTTATTTTGTGACACATTCACATAAACGATGAGGTAGACTATATATTTATAATAATAGTCACATGGGAAAAACTTTCATTTACACAGAATTGCAAACTTCAAAGTATTCGGGTCTTGGTAGAAGACTACCTTTTATACTAGTAGGAAATATGGGATTTTCTAGGGTTTTCACACTTATATCAAATGTTTCATCAACAATTGTATGTCTTTCATATCAGCTTTCCAAATCAATGACACCATAATACATATGAATTCACCA
This sequence comes from Lactuca virosa, assembly GCF_052849685.1. Lineage (NCBI taxonomy): Eukaryota > Viridiplantae > Streptophyta > Magnoliopsida > Asterales > Asteraceae > Lactuca > Lactuca virosa. The sequence goes on from NC_136432.1 coordinate 192,120,901, forward strand.
GCTTTATGCTGATCTACACTTTCAAAATAACTTGTATTCTCAGGTCACCAGTAGACAGGTACGATGACCAGGTTTTGAGAAGACGGAGCACAGACAAGATTCGTCTTTTATTTTGATTACATATTTTTGTTGGATTAATGTCTAAGTCCATAACTATAATTGGTAAGACTTGACCCGACCCGACATGGTCCATTTGGGTTGCATGACATCGGGACAATTGGATAGACAAGATGAGGAAAAAGGATACTAGTGATTTATATTAATATATTATAAGTTCTAATATATTAATATATAATCATATTATTTAATTAGTATTGATCAAGAATTAATTTATAATTAATTAAGTGATCAAAAGGAACTAATTAAATATGGACTCTAAGATATATGTGTGTGATGGGCCAAGTTCATTTAGGTTGGGCTAAGCTTTCATGGATAGTCCATGGAGTGTTTAACCCATGGATCATATGAAATGAAAGGTCATAGGTATTAGGGTTTAACGCTAATCTCCACACTATATAAAGATGTCCTTGGTTGGTGAAATGGGCACTAGTGTGTGTTCACAAAAGGGCAAGGCCGATTTCACTAGAGAGAACCAAAGTATCCTTATTCTCAAGGTTATTCCAAGTGTTCATGGTGTTGTGTGAACCATTTGAGGTGTCACACTTGGGGCACTAAGCACTCAAGCTTCATGAAGACAAGTTACATAAAAAAAAAAGGTATGTATTCTATCTATTTTATTACCCAAGTATATGATATTTGTATGCTAGTATAGGGTAATATCTTGGAAACTTCATATTTGCATGTATAATAGAGAAAACATAGATCCAAGGTATTTAGGGTTGTATGTGCACCATAGGATGTTGTAGTAAACCCAACAGTGGTATCAGAGCCATAGGTTGTTTTCTATTATATTTGATACAAATGTATTTTTTTTTCAAAGTTGAAAAAAAAAAGAAAAAAAACATGAAGTTTGTCAAATTTTAAGATAATTACTTGATTTTATGAAAAACTAATTATTTGTAAAATTTGAGTCACTTTACTACAAGAGTTGAATTAGGTCAATTTATTAAAAGATAGAATGATGTGATTATTTTATTTGTTTTAAAAGTTTGATCTAAATGTTTTTATGGAGTTACAAATTTTTTCATAAAATTTTGGAGCTCAAAAGTTTTTTTTTAAAAGTTATGATCTTAAGAGTATTGAAACCTCCATAAGTTATGGATATGAAAAGGTTTTTTTAAAAAAAAATTGATTCAAAGTTTTTATGGAGTTACAAAATTTGGTGTTAATGTTTTAAAGAATTCCATAACTTATTCTTAAGTTATGGAACATGAAAAGTTTCATCATAAAACAAGCATTTAACTCCATAAGTTATGGATTACCAAAAGTTCTATGTTTCCTTGATTTATGAGTTAGTTTAGATTAATGGAAAAAAATTTGTGTTTTAGTTGTTTTCAATCCTAATTAATCTAAAAGTTGTTCATAAAATGTGTTTTTTTGTAAGTTGTCCTCAAGTTATATGAAAAGTCACATTTATGAATCTTAAAAACTCATAAATATGCCTTAGGTTACAAAAAAAAAATGAAGAGTCTTTTTCTTATAAATAGTTTTTATGGCTCCATAACTTGTCCTCAAGTTATGGATGTCCAAGAGTCTCTTCATTAAAGGTTTTAAAGCTTTACTTAAAACTCATAAGTTATGAAAATCCAAGAGTTTTGAATAGTTTCAAAACTTGCCCTCAAGTTTTGGCATTTGAAAAGTTTTCTCTAATGAATACTTTAATTCCAAGTTAAGCCCTTAGAATTTTAAAAGTTAAAATTCAACCCTTATACTTTATAATATTATAAGTTAATAATATATATATGTGTATAAGAGCAAGTCAGTCTTACCATTAGTAGGCCTCATTCACGAAGCCGGTCTATAAGGGGGGGTATAAGGTTGTTGCCTATAAAATGGCAGCTTAATGGGTGTCCACTTTCACCCACCGCTTCCTTGACTGGTGGAGGGTCGTTAGCCGAACAGGTAGGACAAGGACTATAATTCTCCCTTCATTAAAAGTATTAATGATAAATACTAAGTAACTAAACCTTTTATTAATTCCCAATCTTAGTTACTTAGGAAAATGTGAATAAGGTGCTAATATATGAAATTACACTTTGCACTTTGTTTAAACCGTTAGTGGAGCGTGTGTGGTTAACCGGCACACTAACCTGGATTTAACAAAGTAGGCAAAGGGTAACTTAATATTTATCATAGTATCGGTGGAGCTCATGTGGTTAACCGGCAAATCGATTGAGGGGTAAATATTAAGGGTACCAAGTATATTTGCATGGTTACTTCACACCTTGTTTTGTGATCCTCGGCATCCCAGTCACAAAACCTGAAGGGCACACTCGAGATTGAAACATGCCATTGAAAAGTTGAATGAATCTCAAAAGATCTAGGAGTTTCAAATCCAAGTAAAAACCTAATTAAATTATTTTGTTTTTTATGGTGGAAATTGGTAAATCGTCATTTACCTACCTTCAACTATTTTATAACTCGGATTACGGCATCCCTCTTCCAGTTATAAATAGGTTGTTGGATCCTAGCCTAAATATTTCATATTGGGTGTTATATTAAGGACTTTAGATCAACTATCTTGAATATGTCCCAAAAGATGTCTAGTTCAGACATCTATGATCTTCCCAAATCTCTTGGAACTTTACTTCCTCCACCTCCTCCAATTATTCTCCCTAACCCACAAGTTCAAGGTCACTCAAGCCCTAATGGCAAGCAAGGTCTATGTGTGATCACATCTTAGAGATGAAGTCACATATTGACAAGCCGGGAGAGTTGGGTGTCAAAGTCTTGAGAAAGTTGGATGTTCAATCACTTTCAAAGTCACATAGTGAGTTCCTTTGGGACTACTATGAAACAGACTATGACATGAACCTTAATGATCATATATATTTGCTTGGTGGTGCTCAATCAACAATGATTTGGAAAGATAGTAAAGCAAATTTGATTAGAAGATCAACTTCCCAAAAACTTTATGGACAGTGACAATGGTGACACTGGAAATCCAGAAAAAGCATTCTCTTCCCAATGGAAAGGGATTGGCCATATTCAACCCGGTTGACCAAATGGTAAAGAGAAAGGCTAAGTCTGAGATAGTCCCATTACCAAAGGGTCCATATGTTTATTTTGCCAAAGGAAGGGGCGTTGATTGCAAAACTGCAAAATTTACCTAAGGATGTTAAAGTCAATAAGTTTGACTCTACATCAGGTAGAGCCCATTATCTAACTCTGTTAAGTTCTATTCTGAGATCCTCATTACATGATGTGACTGGGTCACATGTTGATGTTTTAAGAATCAAAGAATAGAGAGAAATCTTAAAGGAAGTATATGCTGATTCTGATCGCGAAGGTGGATTTCGATCGCATCAGAATTTTGAGCAGTTGCTTAAGAAGTTATGATATATTGCTAAGGAATAGATAACAACAATTTTCCATGTGGATTGTAAGGATAAGTTTTTCCGCAAAGTTTTAAAATAAAAAAAATTGTTTAATTTTATTTATTTGAAGTATCCTTACAATGGCATTTGTGGAAAATTGTTGCTTATATGATTCCACTAACAGCAATATTGGAAAATGGATTTGATTCTTTCATTTGTGGTAGTGTCTAAATTTACCAAATCAGGAAAGTTCCTCATCACCAAAGTTTCAATTGGACCGAAAGTTGGAATCATGCAAGTTGAATAGTATGATGAATGAGAACTTTCAAGCATTGGAAAATCAAGACTAATTACTTGTTCACATGGATGTGTGAGTCAAGTGAAGGACTAAAGGGATCGAGTACACATTCTTGTGTACTGGTCATGTCCACCACAAAGCTCGTTAAGACTATTTGATTTACTAAAGTTTAGTAAATATGGTTATACTTACAAGTTTAAGTATAATTCTGAAACATTGGAAAAGTCTCAATGTATGGCAGAACGAATGGGAAGAATCAAATTAGGCAGAAAGATAAAAGTTTCTCAAATCTGAAAAGATGGGAGAGTACTTTAGTATCATGTTTGTGATCATCTTAATGATTTAGAAATCATATCACAATTAGTCCTCTAAAGGTCATCTTAGTGCATTTTTATGACTAAGAAGAGGAGTCATGAATTGTTGAAATGGTTAGATCAGGAAGATGAGTCATACTTCGTTCCAAAACAATTCTAAGAGTCAAACTCCAAGATTGTAACTTGAGTGACATATCTTAAATAAAGGTTTAAAACACTTGTCAAATGTAAGAGTAAAAGTGTCCTACTCTTGTACATTTGAAATTGGTAAGTTGTGATGTTTTGGATAAAACAAAGACCAACTAAGGCCAATTGTGTGAAGTGTTTGTCTTGATAAAGAATCCGCACTATCTCTTGAATATTTGGCAAGATAGTCTTATATGTCAAGAGGATAGTGGGAGTCTTAAAGATCCTAAAAAGAATTTCAAGAACTAATCAAGAATAAAACCTGAGGTTCTTCACTAGCACACAACTTGAGGTTTATAACCTATTGTGTTGACATATTCTGTGCCCATTCCAGTTAAAGTTGGCTTTGCATAGGAGTTCTGAAAGTTCTCAATTGGTTGCATAACAACTTGGAAGCAATGGCAGGCCCTGTACTGCCAGGTGGAAAGAAGTTAAAATTGCATAAGTTCAGTCCATATGAGTTTGGATTTGTCATTATCCTTTTCTTGTGATTATGGTTTTGACGATTCACATGGATAAGAACACATACACCATAAAATCTAAGGGTCATAAGGTTTCTCTCTGATTCATGAAAATGATGGTGAGGAAACACTTCCACCAAGTAGATTTGAAGCAGATGGCAAAAGGTCTAAACAATTGAGACTATGATTACGGCATCCCTTTTCATAGTTCTGAAATTGTTTAGACACACATGCATGCTATCTAAGGAATGGTGTATGATTTTGATAAAGTTTTATCAAAGCATCTCGTATCAGAAATCTGAACTTTGGTAAGAAAGTCAATAAAGTATTGATTTCTAGAAGTCCAGCTGATTTCTGAGTACATGTCAAAGCTAGTGGGAGCATAAGTGTTATGCTAATAATCATCATGTTAGTGGGAGCATGATAATTATTGTTAGTGTTGCAAGTTAGCAATGTTAATTATAGAAAACAAAAGTTTCAATTCGTGAGGCTGCAGGGATTGAAAAAGTTGTTTTGCTATAATTAAGGGAGAGGATATACTTCATTTCAGTTCTAAAGGCTTAGATTGAGACCTTAATCATCTTTAGTCAAGAATATATATATATGAATTTCATGTTGGATTGGTTCAACTTAAGAAAATTCTATATATTGCGTTCTAAAAATTCGATTATGATTACGACATCCCTCTTCATAGTCAAATTTTGAAAACATGGCAAATAAAAATATTGTAGCAAAAGACTGGTCTAGAATCATGTCTTTATGTGAGACATCATGAATCGTGTACCATTTGCTTTGGGTACATGATCGTTTGCATGTGCTATAATATTTGTCATTTCTAAAATTTTTCCAAATGCCAAGAGGTATTAAGAAGGGAAAAGGTCTAGAATTGGATATGACTAAAATGATTAAGCAATTGTCGAGGACAATCGGAGGTTTACCGAAGACTGGTTGCTCAGGGACAGTTGGAAGTATAGTGCTAATTTTGGAAGGACCATATTGACATATTCTGAAAAGAGGCATCTCTTGTTCAGAAGTGATAGTCAAAATGAGAATATGGAGTTGTGTCCATAGGTGGAAGTTATCTGTGTAAGATTAGAAAACTTAATGCAAGAAGCATGTCCAAAGCAATGTACTTTGAATATGAGACTTAGTTTCCATGGAGTTGATCTCCATTGGAATACCTTATAATGACTGTTGACAAGTCTTTGTGACTTTGTACATATTCATTATAGGAGGGTCAGTGCATATAAGTTTAAAATCTAAACAGATTTCGATAAATGTTAGGAATTCTTACATTTACGACAAGGATTTGGAAGTGTGAAAAGAGAATCATTGAAATTATGTTCAATCGATCTAGTTCACAAAGTAAGGATCATAGATAAACATAGAGTGCATACTTGGTGTATGGCAAAGCTATTGTTTAGAAAAACATAGTGTACATGCTTGGAGCATGGGACAACTAGTGTTTTTAATTCAGGTATAAAGTTGATAAAACCAAAACAATGAATAATGAGTAATCAGTATGGTGATAAATAAAAGTGGTCTATTTATATTCATAGGGTTTGATACCATATTTGATTCATTTATTCTTGTGTTTCACTTTGCATGTTTTGACTTCCATAATAACTAGGTTATTCTTCCGGAATGACTAAGTTATTCAAACCATCCACAGTCGGTCATATGTTGGAAGTAGATATGAATCAAGACTGTCATGGGTTGGCTTGTAGAGGTCCAAGTTGGTGGACAAAGTTGTGCTACAACACTCATGAGTGCTCATAAGTTCTGAGTACTGGATTCAACCCACGCTCATTTGAATCACTTCATGGATTTTATCACGAGTGATCATGAGACGATAATATCTTATATTCATAAAACCAAGAGATATGAGTTGTTACTATGAGTTGGTTACACATTGATTGCACAAAAACGCATTGGTAACTCGATGTTATAAAACGTGCCTTTGTGTATGATTCAACAAGTAGTAGAACAAGCCATATGAGTCAAAGTTTATCCATTCCTTTTACCTTCGGGATAAAAGCGATATCTGTAGGCCCCTCGATGATTTAGCGATGACACATGTGAGTGCTTGGCCAAGCCAGGACTGATTTGATTTGTTCAATCAGTCAGTCATCATAAATCGGAAATCGGGAAACAACAAATGGACAGAGAGAATGATTGATAATCCATGTCTCAGTCCATATGATATCTAGAATGGAGGAATATATGATCCCTTATCTAATGGGCAAGTCATTGACAAAGGTCAGAGTTCATCGGCAAGGTCAGAGTTCGACAGAAGCTTTTGAGAGCTACGATTGCCAGTTGGTTTTTGAAGTCATACTCAATAATAGTTTTAGACTTATCCAAGTGGGAGACTGTTGCATTAATGTCTAAGTCCATAACTATAATTGGTAAGACTTGACCCGACCTGGCATGGTCCATTTGGGTTGCATGGCATCGGGACAATTGGATAGACAAGATGAGGAAAAAGGATACTAGTGATTTATATTAATATATTAAAAGTTCTAATATATTAATATATAATCATATTATTTAATTAGTATTGATCAAGAATTAATTTATAATTAATTAAGTGATCAAAAGGAACTAATTAAATATGGACTCTAAGATATATGTGTGTGATGGGCCAAGTTCATTTAGGTTGGGCTAAGCTTTCATGGATAGTCCATGGAGTGTTTAACCCATGGATCATATGAAATGAAAGGTCATAGGTATTAGGGTTTAACCCTAATCTCCACACTATATAAAGATGTCCTTGGTTGGTGAAATGGGCACTAGTGTGTGTACACAAAAGGGCAAGGCCGATTTCACTAGAGAGAACCAAAGTATCCTTATTCTCAAGGTTATTCCAAGTGTTCATGGTGTTGTGTGAACCATTTGAGGTGTCACACTTGGGGCACTAGGCACTCAAGCTTCATGAAGACAAGTTACATAAAAAAAGGTATGTATTCTATCTATTTTATTACCCAAGTATATGATATTTGTATGCTAGTATAGGGTAATATCTTGGAAACTTCATATTTGCATGTATAATAGAGAAAACATAGATCCAAGGTATTTAGGGTTGTATGTGCACCATAGGATGTTGTAGTATACTAAAACCCAAAAATTTTGGTGTCTTATTACAATGAAAGAACACACATGTATTAAAACTTTACTTTTAATGCAATGGATGATGTTGTTGCTTGTTTACTACTTTGCACTGTTATGATACTTTACATGACGTCCTCCACCCCCGAACGTTTCTGCCGTTCTTGGTTTTGGGGTGTGACACATTGGTATCAGAGCTTTGTTTATAGTGAATTGAGTATATCAACCCATAAAAGATATACTAACTATAAATACAATGGGATTAAAATACTCTGACCAAGAGTTTATACTTTTAAATATAAAATATTTAACTAAGTATACATGCCTGCATTCATACTAAAATCAGTGTCACAATGACAAGAACAAAAGTATTACGATTGTTGAATATCACAAGTAAGCTCGGGGATGTATGGTCAGTCCTGGGAGTGGCATAGCCTGATCAACTATGCTGGTCCGAGGAGTGATTAGCATATGCCCAAGAATGGTTGTGATGTGGCAACAAGTCTAAAAACTTACCAACATTACCACAATGAAATACCATAGGGGTATTTGGTGTTACTATAATGACTTATTTGAGAACTAAAAGGTCTTTATCAGTAGGTCAATAGTTGCTAAGTGGATACACTAAGTTTATATGTATCTAGGACATCATAGACTTAGAATCTGTGAATCTTTGCTTTACTTCTTGTCCTTGTTTGGTTGTAGGCTTAGAGTTAGGGTCACTTATTCGAAGGTCTATCCTGTCCTGAATACATATAACTAGTATGCAATAAACAAGTATTGAAGTATCTGATAAAGATCATCTTATAATTATCTAATTAGTACGTCTATTAATTACTTCTTATATCCCTTTTCTCGCGTAGATATTATGGCTGGATTCCATCCCCACGGCGACCCGTACTATCCCAACCCCGACAATGCAGGATGGATGGGAGAAGAGCCAGAAGATGATCACCCAATTCCTTTGGATGATCACGAAGCTGAAGGCTTTTCTGATGGTTCTGATTCAGGGCCTGAAATCAACAACCTACCCCCAGCTGATCAAAACCCAAACCTAAACCCACGTCCAACATTTCAAGGACCCACACCCCTGTGGGCCACAAACTTGAATAGATGGAGTCAGGAACAGGGTCAACCCATCCCCTTCAATGGAGACAGAAGCTTCTACAACATCACTGAGGGAGGTTCAGCTGATAGGGTCCTACCCATCATGGTTCGTAGGATTTCCCGGAACACCAAACAGGGTCGAGCTGCTATCGACTGAGTCGTGGAGATTGACACCAACTCTGGCGTTAACACAGTCCGCATTCGCCAACTAGAGTCTGCTCATGAAAGGACTCTGGTCCATAATGCAGCTCTGCAGAGAGAACTTACTGGAACCCAAGCTGAAGTCAGAGAACTTCGAGCTCAACAAGTAAGATCTGACAGGCGTGTGAGGGACATAGAACGCCTTCTGTCGGAATCAAGAACTCATGCTAGTAGTTCTCGTCGCCGATAGAATCTCATCGACTTCTCTTTTGGATATAACCTAGTTATGTAAAACTCTGGTCTAATTTCCTATCTTTGTAAATATTAGACCTGTTAGGTCATGATTTGGTCGTAGTCCTGTTAAAATTTTCCCATCTTGGTTGATGTAAGGCCTCCTACTAGGCCATTTTTCCCGAACTTGTTACATCTATAATTCTAGTAATATTGACAGCTACCTAATCTCATGGGAATTAATATCCAATTGCTATCATCTGTTGTTGAACTATGGCGATTTAGTTCATGAGACACGTTCATTTTCTATACTATTGAATTCTTATCATTGCCTTTATCTTTTCAACTTATAGTTGAAAATGCCGCGTCACAGAAGTACAAGGCGAAACATTAATAACGAAACACCGATACCACCACCACCTCCACCACCTGCTCAGTTTGACGCTGCTATGTTCCAAGCGGCTGTCACGGCGGCCGTAGCGGCTGCCATGTCACACATCCATACTCCTATCCCTAGTGGATCGGGAACAGGTGCACCTCCTTCCAACCATGGCGAGAGCCGTGGGCATCCCCGGGAATGCACCTACAAGGATTTTACGAATGCCAAACCCCGAAGACAGAAGCGGTCTTTGAAATCTACGCCTGCCCAGAGGGTAACAAGGTCAAGTTTGCTACTTGTACCTTTTCTGACAGGGCTTTAACTTGGTGGAATGGCCACGTTAAGTCTCTGACTCTAATAGTGGCAAATTCGATCAGTTGGGAAAACTTGAAAGCCATGCTGATGAGAGAGTACTGTCCTCGAGGGGAAATTCAAAAACTCGAGCAGGAACTCTGGGGTCTTGAAATGGTTGGTTCCGACATATCAACCTATACTAATAGATTTTGTGATCTGGAAATTCTATGCCCTGATATGGTTGCTCTCGAGAGCAAGAAAATAGAGAGATATATTTGGGGACTGTCGCCCCAGATCCAGTCAAGTGTGTTAGCATCCAGGCTTGTTACTTTTGACAGCGCCAAAGAGCTGGCACAATCTCTTATAGATCACGGAAACCACCAGAACCCAACAATCCCTACACCCGAGCCACAAAAAGGAAACAACAACAACAAGAAAAAGGGGTGGAACAAGAGGAAAAGCGGGGCTTCGCAAGAATCCTCAAAGAGACAACAACTAGTGGCAATCAATGCTGCCACGGTAACCCCTGTTGTCCCTGCCAATTCCTTCCCAACAAAGCCTTATGCCGGTAATCTTCCAAGGTGCAACAAATGCACCTTCCATCACAACGGACCTTGCCGGGAAATGCAATGCAATAACTGCAACAGAAAGGGACACACTGCCCGTTTCGGCAAGACTCCAGCCAGGCCGACCGCCCAAGTTCCTAACGCCGGTGTGGGCCAAGCTTGCTACGGTTGTGGCGAGGTAGGCCACTACAAGAGGAACTGCCCTAAGGCGGGGATAACTGGCGGAGTAAGAAGAGTTCTGGCCATAGGCCACGAGGAAGCCGTAGCTGATCCTACGATAGTTACTGGTACGTTTCTCCTCGATAACTCATATGCTTGCATACTTTTCGACAGTGGAGCGGAGAAAAGTTTCGTAAACCAGAAATTTGCACACCTACTTAAACAAAAACCACGTGCATTAGATAAATCATTCACTGTAGAAATGGAAAACGGGAAAACGGAAAGTACTAACTGCATATACATAGGTTGTACTCTGACTTTAGATGGCCATACTTTCAAGATAGACCTCATGCCGGTCCCAGTTAAAAGCTTCGACGTCATTATCGGCATGGATTGGTTGAGTCTTCATCGCGCCGATATCTTGTGCTTTGAAAAAGCAGTTCGTCTTAACTTCCCTAACAACGAAACTCTAGTTATCTACGGCGACAAATCTAGTACGAACCTTCGAATCATTTCGTGCATCCAGGCTCAGAAATGCTTACGAAAGGAATGTCATGCATTTCTCGCTCACATCGTTGATACGAGTCAAGAGGTGTAAGATATTCAGAACATCCCGGAGGTACGCGACTTTCCCGACATCTTTCCAGAAGAACTACCGGGATTACCACCACAACGTCAAGTCGAGTTCAGAATCGACTTAGTGCCAGGGGCTAATCCAGTAGCCAAATCTCCATATCGTCTGGCACCAGCGGAGATGCAGGAACTTTCCAGTCAACTTAACGAACTTCTCAAGAAGGGATTCATTAGACCAAGCTTCTCACCATGGGGAGGACCGGTCTTGTTCGTCAAGAAGAAAGACAGATCGTTTCGTATGTGCATCGACTACAGGGAACTCAACAAGCTTACCATTAAAAATCGTTATCCCTTACCCCGCATTGATGATTTATTCGATCAACTTCAAGGAGCCAACTACTTCTCGAAGATAGATCTACGATCTGGATACCACCAACTACGAGTGTTAGAGGAGGATGTTCCCAAGACAGCCTTCCAAACTCGTTATGGACACTACGAGTTTGTAGTGATGCCGTTCGGATTAACAAACGCGCCCGCAGTATTCATGGATTTAATGAATAGGATGTGTCGTCCTTACTTGGATCAGTTCGTCATCGTCTTCATCGATGACATACTCATATACTCTCGAAGTAAGGAGGAACATAGTCAACACCTCCGAAGAGTCTTAGAAACGTTACGATCGGAGAAGCTCTATGCGAAGTTCTCTAAGTGCGAATTTTGGATTCGAAGAGTCGAATTCTTGGGCCACGTGGTTAGTGAAGAGGGAATTCACGTGGACCCTTCCAAAATCAAGGCCATTGAGAACTGGTCAGCACCGAAGACACCTACGAAAATTCGTCAATTTCTAGGTCTCGCTGGCTAGTATCGCAGGTTCATTCAGAACTTCTCCCGCATCGCGAAACCTCTTACAACACTGACCCAGAAGGGCGTGGCCTTTGACTGGGAAGAGAAGAAAGAGAGAGCGTTCCAAACGCTCAAGCGAGCCTTATGCACCGCACCAATACTATCCATCCCCGAAGCGATAGAAGACTTCGTTGTCTATTGCGATGCTTCAAATCAAGGGCTCGGCTGTGTTCTGATGCAACGAGGTAAGGTCATCGCCTATGCCTTGAGATAGCTGAAGACACACGAGGTTAACTACACCACACACGATCTTGAGCTAGGAGCAGTCGTATTTGCTCTGAAGATCTGGAGACACTACCTGTATGGTACAAAAAGCACGATCTTTACAGACCACAAAAGTCTACAACATATATTCGACCAGAAAGATCTCAACATGAGACAACGACGGTGGGTCGAGCTACTTAGTGATTACAAATGCGAAATTCGTTATCATCCGGGTAAAGCCAACGTAGTAGCTGACGCCCTAAGTCGGAAAGAATATTCTGGTCGTAGAGTCAAATCTTTGGCTCTAACTATCCATTCACACTTGTCCACGCAAATTAAGGAGGCTCAGCTCGACGCTTTGAAACCTGAAAATGTGGCGAGTGAAACCCTAAGAGGGATGGATAAGAATTTAGAAGTCAAGGGCGGCGGAGCCTTATACCTCATGGATCAGATCTGGACACCGAAACGCGGTGATTTTAGAGACTTAGTCATGAACGAGGCGCACAACACTCGTTATTCCGTCCACCCAGGTTTAGATAAGATGTATCTGGATCTTAAAAAGTTATACTGGTGGCCTAACATGAAAGCAGAGATTGCTACCTTCGTAAGTAAATGCCTTACTTGCGCGAAGGTCAAGGTCGAATACCAGAAACCCTCCGGTCTACTACAACAGCCAGAGATACCGGAATGGAATTGGGAGCGGATCACTATGGATTTCATAACCAAGTTGCCCAAGACAACGGGTGGACTTGATACCATATGGGTCATCGTCGATAGATTGACCAAGTCCGCACACTTCTTGCCTATCAAAGAAACAGACAAGATGGAGACGCTTACAAGAACTTACATTAGGGAGATCGTACGACTGCATGGTGTTCCGATATCCATTATCTCGGACAGAGATAGTAGATTCACTTCGAGGTTCTGGCAGTCGTTACAAAGTTCCCTAGGAACTAGGCTGGACATGAGTACAACCTACCATCCACAGACCGACGGACAAAGTGAGAGAACTATCCAAACCCTGGAAGATATGTTGCGAGCCTGTGTGATCGACTTTGGGAAGCCTTGGCATACTCATTTACCCCTTGTCGAATTTTCCTACAACAATAGTTATCACACGAGCATAAAGGCAGCTCCATTCGAGGCCCTCTATGGCCGAAAGTGAAGATCCCCTCTGTGCTGGGTTGAGGTGGGTGATACACAGTTAGCTAAAGGACGAGTTCCCGAAAGCCCTCTCACGGGTCCGGAAATCATCCGGGAAACGACAGAGAAGATCGGTCAGATTAGTTAACGATTGAAAGCCTCTAGAGACCGACAGAAAAGCTACGCTGATAAACGAAGGAAACCGTTGGAATTCCAGGTGGGAGACCGTGTTCTATTGAAGGTCTCACCCTGGAAGGGCTTGATACGATTCAGAAAGCGCGGAAAGCTAAATCCAAGGTACATAGGGCCTTTCGAGATTCTCGCAAGAATCGGCCCTGTAGCTTACAAACTCAATCTACCGCGCGAACTCAGTAACGTACATTCTACTTTCCACCTCTCGAACTTGAAAAAGTGTCTGTCCGACGAGACTCTTGTAATCCCACTCGACGAGATCGAGATCAACGAGAGCCTCAACTTCGTGGAAGAACCAGTAGAGATCATGGACCGAGAGGTCAAGCAAACAAAACAAAGCCGTATCCCGATAGTGAAGGTTCGCTGCAACGCCAAGCGAGGACCTGAATTCACTTAGGAGCGAGAGGATCAGATGAAACTGAAATATCCTCGTCTTTTTACTTAGTTATTTGTAACTACTTATTTGCTTAAACTCTAATTTCGGGACGAAATTCCTTCTAACGGGGGGATGATGTGACAGCCCGAAATTTCTATTATGTACAACCATTCACTTCGATAGAAGTCAAAACTGTTTCTGATAACTTTCAAGTTTTTAGGAATAAGGTTGAGGGTTTATAGATTAGTACTTCAGGAGATAACAGGAGAGAGGATGCATTAGGGTTTATTGTGCAACAATAAAGTCCCAAAACTTCAAAAGTTTGGAGTTTACGGCCTAAACTTGGTGTTTACGGCCGTAAACCCCAAGGGTATATATATGGCACTTAGCCATTTATTTCACTTTTTCACTTTTCAAGAACAAAACTCAAATCCTCTCAAGTAGCATCCGAGTTTTCCTTCTAGATCTTCAACTTGTAAGTGTTTCTAGCCCTTTTAAGTTGATATATTACTTAATATAGTGATCTAACACACTTCCATCCATGAAATCATTCCAAAAGGTTAGATCTTCAAGTTTCACCAAGAACACCAAGAACACACACTAGTGTTCTTTGACTTTTAGCACCTTTTCAAGCTTCTAACTAGTAAGTACTTCTATCCTAGAGTAGTATAAGGCTTGTTACACTTCTAAACATCAAGAAATCACCAAGGAAACACAAGATCAAGGTGTTTACGGTCCAAGGTGTTCTTGGACCGTAAACCCTAAAAAGGGTGCCAAAGTGTGCCCTAGTCCCTTCTAAGCCTTGGAAACTAGCATAGATCCTTTCCTTGATGAGCTTAGCACTTGAAAACATCAAAATACCATAAACCATTTGGGTTTACGGCCGTAAAGCCAAAGGCAAATGGTTCAGGGACCGTAAACTCCATTTAGGAGTGAAATGGTGCCCTAATCACTTCCGTAGACTTATACTTCAAGTGGAAATGCTTCTATGGACTTGTAGAGCTTCAAATCAACAAATGGTCAAAGAAACATGAGTTTACGGCCGTAAACTCATGGGTTTACGACCGTAAACTCAAGGAGTTATGGTCACAAAACCATAAACTCCAAGGGAGTTTACCCTTGAACCCCAAACTCAATAGCAAGGTCCTACAACACTTAGATGCAATCCTTAGCACTTATAACACTTATATAAGGTGTTTTTCATGTCCCAAGAGGTCTTAACCTTGTTAATTAGTTGTATAAAGACTAATTGGATACATATATGTGTTATTATATGTTAACTAGGATCATTGTGTGTGTACAAGTCTTCACTTGACACTTAGCATCCTACATCATCCGATCATCCAAACCACCCACTGCAGGTGAGTTCATACCCCTTAATCAATCTTTTATATGATTTTAAATGCTTTAATGGGGCGGGGGAATACAAGTAGAAAACAACATGTTATAGAATCAATCACATGTGATTTATAACTGTGTTTTCAACCAACTGATCTCACATACTTCAAAATGTAATAAACACAAGGGTTTTCAGTCCTGTTATATTTTGTTATCAAATGAATTACTTTTGAAGGGTTTTATAAAATGACATCAAGTCATCATTATTTATTGTTTAAAACTCTTAAATGTTTTACAAAACCTCTTTCTTCTTATTGTTAAAACCATATCTATACACTTATGTTTCAAGTATATATGTATTGATATGAGAGCTTTCATTCTTCATTTAGTTGTAACACTCTTGGGTAGCAAGGGTGTATAAACCTACTTGGACACTCAGCTTACATTCCAGTAAACTATTATAGGTATAGTTTAGGGGATACAAACATTATTCCTACTACAAGGAATTACACCAGAGTCAGTTCATTCATGATTCTATACTAATACATCAATATGAAGAATACTAATACATCAATATGAAGAGATACTAATACATCAATATGAAGAGATACTATTACATGGATACTTTTACATAGATACTATATGATAAGATACATTTACATATTATATGTGTAAATACTATTATATATGTATGAGACTAACCATTCTACACCCAGCTGTTAGCTACAGAGGGAAAATGCACATCGACGGATGTCTACGGTTAATACTATTCGGCATCTTCCATGTCGTGTTTATCCTAGTACCAAAGGATAATACTTAAATGATTATATAATTTCCCTTTTACTTTTATTTTGTGACACATTCACATAAACGATGAGGTAGACTATATATTTATAATAATAGTCACATGGGAAAAACTTTCATTTACACAGAATTGCAAACTTCAAAGTATTCGGGTCTTGGTAGAAGACTACCTTTTATACTAGTTGGAAATATGGGATTTTCTAGGGTTTTCACACTTATATCAAATGTTTCATCAACAATTGTATGTCTTTCATATCAGCTTTCCAAATCAATGACACCATAATACATATGAATTCACCAGCTTTATGCTGATCTACAATTTCAAAATAACTTGTATTCTCAGGTCACCAGTAGACAGGTACGATGACCAGGTTTTGAGAAGACGGAGCACAGACAAGATTCGTCTTTTATTTTGATTACATATTTTGGTGTCTTATTACAATGAAAGAAAACACATGTATTAAAACTTTACTTTTAATGCAATGGATGATGTTGTTGCTTGTTTACTACTTTGCACTGTTATGATACTTTACATGACGTCCTCCACCCCTGAACGTTTCCGCCGTTCTTGGTTTTGGGGTGTGACAAAACCTAACAACTCCAAATATCCCATAACTCAGACAAAATCTCAGAATCCTCTCGACGTGACTGCCTCTAGTCATCTTGAAGCCTCATACCGACAGACCGCCGGATACCCCAACTGTTACGATTTAGTCCTGACTCTCCACCTGGAAATAAAGCGCTATCACGCACCTCGTTTCTGATTCCTCGACCAGCATCCCATCACAGAAATCATCATAAAGCAAGAGACCTCACTTTCACAGTCGATACACAATGCAGACAACGAGGGCCACCGCCCCAGTATACTGCTTTTGATTACTTGAAACCGCTACTAAAAGTATGCCTGACTCGACTAAGGCATCTCCTTGTCCACATCTCAATCTCCACTAATAGCTCTCTTACGATATATGGAATACCTCGCAGCAACATACTGCCCAAATACCCTGGTGAAAAGGTTGCAACCCTATGCTACCCCACGGGGTTTACCTCCAACTCTGAAATCGAAAGCTCAATATATCATTTTGCTTCTCCCAGGAAACGGGAACATCGCAACTCTTGTCATAGAAAGTGACATCTCAACTATCGGCTGATTGCTCCACTCAGGCCGAAATTCTCCATAAAATCTCATCTCTACTCATCCCTGTGTCTTGCGACTCCAACTGGAACCTCACCAATGAAAATCTCTCAAAACTAAGTCGATTTCCCTCTCCAGGTATGATCCATTAAAACTCGTTCGACATGGCCCTCTGGCCCCACACTCTATCATATATGTTCTCTGTTTAATCAATCACAACGGGATAACTGGTAAAACCAGAAGTACTAGCCGCCACGAATCATGGTACTCGAACCATGTGATCTCCTCTCAATCTGCTACGAATCATGGTACCCGAACCATGTTATCACCTCTCAATATGTTACGAATCATGGTACTCGAACCATGTTATCACTTCTCAATCTGCTACTTAGAACCTCTGGAATTCCCCATGTTTCGAGTACGGGTCCTTTGCTTTCAGTAGTACGGGCCCATACTACCTGCCACATCTACCCATACCTTCCACACGGATCGTCCCAGATTTCCTTAGTAGCTGCTCAACCTCCTCGATCACCAATCCCGATATACATGGTCGCTATCCAGCGAATACTCTCCTCTATCAGCATACTATTCTGACTAAAGTCACTCCCCAGACTCTTCCTAGCTTCTCACACTTCTCCGCCATCAGCTGCTGAAGAACCCCTCATGATGCTGGTCATCTACCTCCCGAATATCGTCATATTCACTCGGTAGCTAACTCCCATCATCAAGAGCTCCACAAAGCACAAAGCAAGCAACATTTGGAAAATCGAATAATCTCCACCAACACGTAAAACCACTCTAGGCTACAACTCCACTTGCTCTACTCACACTCAAACGGTATCACTGAACTCAAGCAACCCTACCTCTCGCGGGTATCTCACTATTCCCTCAGTAGACTCCTCAATTGCTCATATAGGTATCTCTCCTAGATTACTCCTCTACTCAAAGTTCTCACTAAAAGATTCCTGCTGGATACTCTTACTCCTCACATACTCAAAGCACATCACAGATAGCAACAATTCCTAGGCTAAGGTATCACAAATCAGGCAACTCTAGCCTTAAAATGTGAAATACCTAGCCTATCTTCTATCATACATCACTAATATCTCAATAATAACTTATAACACAAATAAGTAAGGGTATTTTGGGAAATCACCGTTCGGGCTCTGGCTGATTGTACACACTGCTCGATTCTCGTTTTTCTCTTAGAAACTCTTGCTCGTTTTAGAAAAATCATTTCTTTTGAAATTTTTTCTCAAATCCTCAGTTTGAGTCCAGACATACCCGAAGGTGCATCCAAATCCCTCAAACCAAGGCTCTGATACCAACTTGTAACACCGTAAATTTTCAAACAAAAATTTTCATTTAAAACCCAAATATCTCATTCAAAATCACAATTTCCACAAACATCAAGTTATCAAAACACATGTCTCAAAAACTATTTATAACAAAAATCCAGGTTCCTCCAAAAACATATCTCCGACGCAGGTGTGTGTACAATCAAGCTGATGTCTTCCCGTGATCCTGAGAAGTACCTGAAACACATAACACATAACACGGTAAGCACGAAGCTTAGTGAGTTTCCCAAAATACCACACACAACTTATTAGCTACTCTAGGCTATAACTCAATAGGACCCTCCGGTCAATATGTATCAGTGGGACCCTCTGGTCCCAACTCAATAAGCTCATAATAACAATACTCAACATAAATCACAAGACATGATGTAAAATAGTAAGATACGCAGATAAGCTAAATAAACATCTCAATCACATAAAGGTACCACCAAGGTTGTAGAACTCGTTACTCGGTACTTGTTCGGCCTATTACCGAGTAGCAAGTACCCGAGAGTACTCGGGAGTACTCGGGGAGTAGTCGGATTCAGTATTTCATGTAGAAATATTTTTAGGGAATTTATATATGTCAAAATCATAAGTTAAAATCATAAGTTGATAGAAATATATCACAAAATTAGATATATGTGAATACATAAAAACTGAAAAACACATAATGGTCTCACTTCGTGAATAATTATTGAAAATTTAAGATATATATATATATATATATATATATATATATATATATATATATATGTAGTAATAATCACATGTGTGTGTTAAATAATAAATCATTAAGTATATTATACATATTAATCACCGAGTTGACCAAGTTTTACAACATTGCTCGGTTCAGTAAGGGGCCGATCGGGGAGTACTCGGGATTCGGTAACTCGCCTCGGTAAGGGGCCGAGTAGCGAGTACTCGACCAACTCGGCGATTTTTACAACACTGGGTACCTCTCATGGTAAGTATAGTGAGAAGACTCACCTTGTAAGAACTCGGACAACCTCGAACTCGAATCACCGGTCTAGCCTCCGCCTAACACATACGATAATATCTCAACTTAATACTCTATTCACAACTCTAAATAAACCAAGGCTATTTGTCTTTCTCTCAAACTCTTGGAATGGGTAAAAGACCATTTTACCCCTCTATGGCTTTCCATTACTCATGTTGACCAAACCCTAAAGTCAACAGAAGTCAAACTCGAGTCAACAGTCCATGTTTGACTTAACTCGCTGACTGGACCCATGTGACTCGTCGAGTCCACTCTTTTCCTCAGAAATCTCGTGAAGGTCCAACTCAAATTGCCGAGTTGACCCGTCAACTCGCCGAGTTATCGTATCATCTTATCGCGAAAATCGTAGCCGACTCGTCGAGTCGGCTCATCGACTCGGCGAGTCCATTCAGACTCATTTCTCATTCAGACGATTTCAAGGCAGAGAACCTTCCCAAACTCTAGATCTAAACTCTAAAGGCTCGTTTATCACGTAAAGCCACAAGCTTTACGTCCATACATGGCACTTTGGGCTTGAAATGCCAAGAACGTGCTCTAGTAAGGGTTTTTCACTCAAGAGCTCTATTAAGGCTGAATAAAGCAGGGACCTTTGGACTCTAGGGACCTCATAAGGTCCAGATCTGAAGTCCAAACCTCCATATGAACACAATACCTTCAATGTCCCAATATTAGATAGGAAAGAAGCGCTAATCTCCAATAATACGAGATCTACACAAACTGATGAGAAAGGTATACACTTCATACCTTTTACAGAAGCCCTTGGATGAATAGCAACAGATCTAACAGCCTCCCCTTGTTTCTTGCTTAAAATCCTTCTCTTCTCTTCTAGAGATGCACCAAGATACTCAATATTAGCTCACACACATACACACACACACACACACACACACACTCTCTCTCTCTCTATTAGCTCAAAGGGCGATTAGGGTTTCTCTCAGTGAAGGTAAACAGCTGATGAGCCGCAAATGAGGCTATAAGTGCCCTTAAATAGGCCCCAAACTCAAGGATTTAGGGTTTCACTTCACAGCGTCTACTCGGCGAGTCGACTCTCTGACTCGTCGAGTAGATCATTAATCCCACGTGGCACATCGCGACTCTACTCGACGAGTTGTAGCACCAACTCGTCGAGTTGCTCAATAGCCCTAAAAAATAAATATGTAAATAATATGCTTGGGAATCCGGATGTTATATAATAGCATCCTACTTATACTAAACTACATACTTTCATATAATGCATAAGAGCATCAAATACACATACTTTCACATACATATACCCAAGGTTGTAAAACTCGTTACTCGGTACTTGTTCGGCCTACTACCGAGTAGCGAGTACCCGAGAGTACTCGGGGAGTACTCGGATTCGGTATTTCATGTAGAAATATTTTTAGGGAAATTATATATGTCAAAATCATAAGTTAAAATCATAAGTTGATAGAAATATATCACAAAATTAGATATATGTGAATACATAAAAACTGAAAAACACATAATGGTCTCACTTCGTGAATAATTATTGAAAATTTAAGATATATATGTAGTAATAAACACATGTGTGTGTTAAATAATAAATCATTAAGTATATTATACATATTAATCACCGAGTTGACCGAGTTTTACAACATTGCTCGGTTCAGTAAGGGGCCGATCGGGGAGTACTTGGGATTCTGTAACTTGCCTCGGTAAGGGGCCGAGTAGCGAGTACTCGGAGGAGTACTCGGCCAACTCGGCGATTTTTACAACACTGCATATACCACATATACACCAAATACACATACATTCACATACACACATAATAACATCCTACTTATACCAAATACACATACTTTCACACACACACACATACCGACTCTGTAGTTGACTGCCAAACAACTGTTACCCCTTCCTAGAGTGCATATAATAACTTATATATTGAACTAGAAATTCTCAGCAGTCGAAACAGGACCTCAACGAGCCAACTGCCTCGAATCTCAACCACTACGACTAGAAGAGCTCCTAAACACAATAAGATCCCTAGCCAACGGCTACCTACTGTGGTTGCATTATTTCACTCTGCACCTTCTCTTATCCACCCATGACCCAAGTCTCATAAGTTCCCGAACCGTAGATCTCCATAATTAGTTCTCTAACCGCACCTGAACAATTCTCTGATCCTCATAATAAAAAATTCAGTTCACCCCTACTAAGGCTTCGAACCATCACCAATTGGCCTACCAACAGTCTACTCCACAGACTATTTCACCAGGTACCTCACACCTGACTCCTGGATTCGTACAACGTAACACTCAATGATCTTCCGATGAAAACCTAACAACTCCAAATATCCCATAACTCAGACAAAATCTCAGAATCCTCTCGACGTGACTGCCTCTAGTCATCTTGAAGCCTCATACTGACACACCGCCGGATACCCCAACTGTTACGATTTAGTCCTTACTCTCCACCTAGAAATAAAGTGCTATCACACACCTCGTTTCTGATTCCTCGACCAACATCCCATCACATAAATCATCATAAAGCAAGAGACCTCACTTTCACAGTCGATACACAATGCAGACAACGAGGGCCACCGCCCCAGTATACTCCTCTTGATCACTTGAAACCGCTACTAAAAGTATGCCTGACTCGACTAAGGCATCTCCTTGTCCTTATCTCAATCTCCACTAATAGCTCTCTTGCGATATATGGAATACCTCGCAGCAACATACTGCCCAAATACCCTGGTGAAAAGGTTGCAACCCTATGCTACCCCACGGGGTTTACCTCCAACTCTGAAATCGAAAGCTCAATATATCATTTTGCTTCTCCCAGGAAACGGGAACAGCGCAACTCTCTTCATAGAAAGTGACATCTCAACTATCGGCTGATTGCTCCACTCAGGCCGAAATTCTCCATAAAATCTCATCTCTACTCATCCCTGTGTCTTGCGACTCCAACTGGAACCTCACCAATGAAAATCTCTCAAAAAATACTCGATTTCCCTCTCCAGGTATGCTCCATTAAAACTCGTTCGACATGGCCCTCTGGCCCCACACTCTATCATATCTGTTCTCAGTTTAATCAATCACAACGGGATAACTGGTAAAACCAGAAGTACTAGTCGCCACGAATCATGGTACTCGAACCATGTGATCTCCTCTCAATCTGCTACGAATCATGGTACTCGAACCATGTTATCACCTCTCAATATGCTACGAATCATGGTACTCGAACCATGTTATCACTTCTCAATCTCCTACTTAGAACCTCTGGAATTCCCTATGTTTCGAGTACGGGTCCTTTGCTTTCAGTAGTACGGGCCCATACTACCTGCCACATCTACCCATACCTTCCACACGGATCGTCCCAGATTTCCTAAGTAGCTGCTCAACCTCCTCGATCACTAATCCCGATATACATGGCTGCTATCCAGGGAAATACTCTCCTCTATCAGCGTACTATTCTAACTAAAGTCACTCCCCAGACTCTTCCTAGGTTCTCACACTTCTCCGCCATCAGCTGCTGAAGAACCCCTCATGATGTCGGCCATCTACCTCCCGAATATCGTCATATTCAGTCGGTAGCTGACTCCCATCATCAAGAGCTCCACAAAGCACAAAGCAAGCAGCATTTGGAAATCGAATAATCTCCACCAACACGTAAAACCACTCTAGGCTACAACTCCACTTGCTCTACTCACACTCAAAAGGTATCACTGAACTCTAGCAACCCTACCTCTCGCGGGTATCTCACTACTCCCTCAGTAGACTCCTCAATTTCTCATATAGGTATCTCTCCTAGATTACTCCTCTACTCAGAGTTCTCTCTAAAAGATTCCTGCTGGATACTCTTACTCCTCACATAGTCAAAGCACATCACAGATAGAAACAATTCCTAGGCTAAGGCATCACAAATCAGGCAACTCTAGCCTTAAAATATGAAATACCTAGCCTATCTTCTAGCATACATCACTAATATCTCAATAATAACTTATAACACAAATAAGTAAGGGTATTTTGGGAAATCACCGTTCGGGCTCTGGCTGATTGTACACACTGCTCGATTCTCGTTTTTCTCTTAGAAACTCTTACTCGTTTTAGAAAAATAATTTCTTTTGAAATTTTTTCTCAAATCCTCAGTTTGAGTCCAGACATACCCGAAGGTGCATCCAAATCCCTCAAACCAAGGCTCTGATACCAACTTGTAACACCGTAAATTTTCAAACAAAAATTTTCATTTAAAACCCAAATATCTCATTCAAAATCACAATTTCCACAAACATCAAGTTATCAAAACACATGTCTTAAAAACTGTTTATAACAAAAATCCAGGTTCCTCCAAAAACATATCTCCGACGCAGGTGTGTGTACAATCAAGCTGATGTCTTCCCGTAATCCTGAGAAGTACCTGAAACAGATAACACATAACACGGTAAGCACGAAGCTTAGTGAGTTTCCCAAAATACCACACACAGCTCATTAGCTACTCTAGGTTATAACTCAATAGGACCCTCCGGTCAATGTGTCTCAGTGGGACCCTCTGGTCCCAACTCAATAAGCTCATAATAACAATACTCAGCATAAATCACAAGACATGATGTAAAATAGTAAGATACGCAGATAAGCTAAATAAACATCTCAATCACATAAAGGTACCACCAAGGTTGTAGAACTCGTTACTCGGTACTTGTTCGGCCTATTACCGAGTAGTAAGTACCCGTGAGTACTCGGGAGTACTCGGGGAGTACTCGGATTCAGTATTTCATGTAGAAATATTTTTAGGGAATTTATATATGTCAAAATCATAAGTTAAAATCATAAGTTGATAGAAATATATCACAAAATTAGATATATGTGAATACATAAAAACTGAAAAACACATAATGGTCTCACTTCGTGAATAATTATTGAAAATTTAAGATATATATATATATATATATATATATATATATATATATATATATATATATATATATATATATATATATATATATATATATATATATATGTAGTAATAATCACATGTGTGTGTTAAATAATAAATCATTAAGTATATTATACATATTAATCACCGAGTTGACCGAGTTTTACAACATTGCTCGGTTTAGTAAGGGGCTGATCGGGGAGTATTCGGGATTCGGTAACTCGCCTCTGTAAGGGGCTGAGTAGCGAGTACTCGGAGGAGTACTCGACCAACTCGGCGATTTTTACAACACTGGGTACCACTCCTGGTAAGTATAGTAAGAAGACTCACCTTGTAAGAACTCGGACAACCTCGAACACGAATCACCGGTCTAGCCTCCGCCTAACACATACGATAATATCTCTAATTAATACTCTATTCACAACTCTAAATAAACCAAGGCTATTTCTCTTTCTCTCAAACTCTTGGAATGGGTAAAAGACCATTTTACCCTTTTATGGCTTTCCATTACTCATGTTGACCAAACCCTAAAGTCAACAGAAGTCAAACTCGAGTCAATAGTCCATGTTTGACTTGACTCGCCGAGTGGACCCATGTGACCCGTCGAGTCCACTCTTTTCCTCAGAAATCTCGTGAAGGTCCAACTCAACTTGCCGAGTTGACCCATCAACTCGCCGAGTTATCGCATGCTCCATCTTATCGCGAAAACCGTAGCCGACTCGTCGAGTCGGCTCATCGACTCGGCGAGTCCATTCAGACTCATTTCTCATTTAGACGATTTCAAGGCAGAGAACCTTCCCAAACTCTAGATCTAAACTCTAAAGGCTCGTTTATCACGTAAAGCCACAAGCTTTACGTCCATACATGGTACTTTGGGCTTGAAATGCCAAGAACATGCTCTAGTAAGGGTTTTTCACTCAAGAGCTCTATTAAGGCTGAATAAAGCAGGGACCTTTGGACTCTAGGGACCTCACAAGGTCCAGATCTGAAGTCCAAACGTCTATATGAACACAGTACCCTCAATGTCCCAATATTAGATAGGAAAGAAGCCCTAATCTCCAATAATATGAGATCTACACAAACTAATGAGAAAGGTATACACTTTATACCTTTTACAAAAGCGCTTGGATGAATAGCAACAGATCTAACATCCTCCCCTCGTTCCTTGCTTGAAATCCTTCTCTTCTCTTCCAGAGATGCACCAAGATACTCAATATTAGCTCACACACACACACACACAGACACACACACACACATACTCTCTCTCTCTCTCTATTAGCTCAAAGGGTGATTAGGGTTTCTCTCAGTGAAGGTAAGCAGATGATGAGCCGCAAATGAGGCTATAAGTGCCCTTAAATAGGCCCCAAACCCGAGGATTTAGGGTTTCACTTCACAGCGTCTACTCGGCAAGTCGACTCTCTGACTCGTCGAGTAGATCATTAATCCCATGTGGCACATCGCGACTCTACTCGACGAGTTGTAGCACCAACTCGTCGAGTTGCTCAATAGTCCTCAAAAATAAATATATAAATAATATGCTTGGGAATCCGGATGTTACATAATAGCATCCTACTTATACTAAACTACATACTTTCATAAAATACATAAGAGCATCAAATACACATACTTTCACATACATATACCCAAGGTTGTAAAACTCGTTAGTCGGTACTTGTTCGGCCTACTACCGAGTAGCGAGTACCCGAGAGTACTCGAGGAGTACTCGGATTCGGTATTTCATGTAGAAATATTTTTAGGGAAATTATATATGTCAAAATCATAAGTTAAAATCATAAGTTGATAGAAATATATCACAAAATTAGATATATGTGAATACATAAAAACTGAAAAACACATAATGGTCTCACTTCGTGAATAATTATTGAAAATTTAAGATATATATGTAGTAATAAACACATGTGTGTGTTAAATAATAAATCATTAAGTATATATTATACATACTAATCACCGAGTTGACCGAGTTTTACAACATTGCTCGGTTCAGTAAGGGGCCGATCGGGGAGTACTTGGGATTCTATAACTCGCCTCGGTAAGGGGCCGAGTAGCGAGTACTCGGAGGAGTACTCTGCCAACTCGGCGATTTTTACAACACTGCATATACCACATATACACCAAATACACATACATTCACATACACACATAATAACATCCTACTTATACCAAATCCACATACTTTCACACACACACACACACACACACACACATATATATATATATATATATATATATATATATATATATATATATATATATATATATATATATATATATATATATATATAATAACATCCTACTTATACCGAATACATAAACTTTTACACGTAAATACCACATATACACCACACACACATACATTCACATACACACATAATAACATCCTACTTATACCAAATACACAAACTTTCACATGCATATACCACATATACACCAAACTTACGTAGATTCACATACATATATCAAATATACACACATATGCCAAATTTCACATAATTTATACAACTACACATATTTTTCAATTAAACTCAAATTTCAAAGTAAATAGAACCTGTGGTGGCGGAAATCAAACAAATGGTGCAGTGGCGGTAGTCGCCGGTGGTGATAGCAACAGTCGCCGATAAACAAAATCAAAAAGTGAAATTGACAATTTTTTTGCAATTAATCACTAATATAAGTTAAAAATCGATGTTACAAGAGAAAGGGAAAGGGAACTAAGCTAGAGATACCTACCATCGCCGGAAATGCGTCGATATCGCCAGAGATTCGTCTTCAGTCGCTGGTATCTACTTTGCCCGCCGGTATCTACTTTACCGTCGTCAGAAATCCTCAATTTCGATGGTGATGGTGGCCTGAATCCTTGCAAATCACCGAAGAAGAGGGAAAGAAAAAAGCGCAGAAGATGGAGCGAAACAGAAGCCGAAAAGGAAAAGGGCGTCGATTTTTTTTGGTTAACTGCGTCGACCAATACCGGCGACACCTTTACCGGCAACGCAAGCGGTTTTAGCGGCAACGTTTATCAATAGCGTCGACAGGCTTCAGAGGGAATTATTGTTGCGTCTTTTATTCGACATTTAGCGGAGACAGTAGTCGCCGATATTAATGTCGCTGCTAATGCTTTTACGCGAAACGGATTCTCAGTCGTTGGATTCATGATGAATCACGGTTGGAGTTCGCCAGAACTTTTTCACGCGGATTAGTCCTCCAAGGAATTACCGACGACACTTTTGCGGGCAACATGGGCTTTTAGCGGCGACTCAAGCTTGAGTCACCACTAAAAGCCCATGGGGCCGTCCAAAGTGTCGCCGACAATTAACATATTTCTTGTAGTGAACTAGATGATTTGGCTACCAATTCCAAATTTAGCTCCGACCTATTATAAGTGTAAATGTATATTCATCTGGAATTAATAAACATTTATCGGTTGGGATTGCTTGATCATTTTCTTGTTCTTTATTTTATTGTGCGTCAACCTTTGTCACTTTTATGAATAAAGTGCCTTAAATATACTCTACAATGGGATGGACCATGAAGGGGACTCGAAATGCTTCAGGGATCCTATGTGTTAATTTGTTTGCAAAGGATTATATCCATCAACGTTTTAACGTGTTCATTGTACAATTTATCCAACTTGTACACCAAGTATAACAACACACATACATATTGTAAAGTATGGCGTAAGATCCCAAGTGTTACAGTTTTTGTTCGAAGCTTGATTAGACATACATAATCTGGACCCCATAGTGCTTGGATAATTAAACAGACAAAAGAATATACCTTGCTATCAAATAATTCCATGCGTATCTGATTATGATTATTACCTTAGATTGTACTAAGTCATTATGCATGTATGAATAACATATTGTCCTATGTAGACAGGTATAATACACTTTGGAAAAAGCAATGTTTGCTTCAAGTTCCACTTAAGCAGTGACAATAGTGACATCCAAAACTTGGGCACCAACTACTAGCCTCTTATCAAGTGTTCCTGAATTCTGTAATAAGAGGAAAATTTTCTTTTCTAATGTTATTTCTTTTCAAGATATGAGAATATTTTGATCAATCTCATATACCAAGTTCCATACTTTCGTCACCACACTAAAGAGAAAATGGGATATTGGTCCCTTGTGATCTCATGAAGAAAATGTTACGGTGCTTGGGTGGAAACTAATGACGGAAGGCGGCATGTATGTTGGTGTACATTGAATCTAAACATGTGTTCATCAACTCACACTTTTTTTAGAAATTCTTGATCAACATTAAGTTGCTTATTGATAGCCTAACCTCAATGCTATATGCAATCAAGCTAGCTTATTGTATAAAACTATGATCAATGAAGTATCATAGCTATGGTATACTTTAGAAACGTAATTCTACGAAAATGTTTATAATTAGGAAGAGATTTTACAAGATATTTGCTTTCAACTTATAGTTTGGAAAAAGTGGCATCTAGGTATAAGTAGAAGAATATGCTTATTTGAATCAGGATAATGATTAATCAGATAATGTTATTTATTTCTTGTACGCTTTTGCCTATTGAAGATCCAAAGAATCATTACATACTGAGGCCATTCTTAATTTGGTCTCTCAATCTCAGAATTGTTGTTGATAATAAAGCAAGTTAAGGAACATCAAATTGAAAATTAACTTAGTGTTTCCATATTCCTAGACGAGTCTTCACATGCTTTAAGAAGCATGTTCTAAAAATAGACGCATGGTTGGACACTTATCATATGTACAAATTGTAGGATATACTGAAAATATACGCATGGTTTTTATTGAAGAGGTGTATAACCATACGTAAAAACTAGTAAAAAACATAGTAAAGGTAGTACAATACAATAACTTATTATTTTTCAATGAATCAAAATGAGGAATCATTTCTCATTACTGAAAGAATTACCAAGAGAAATTAATATATACAAAATTCTATTCTCTCCGATTCTAACTATCTAACAAACCCAACAACTAACTTTACCAAACACAAAATATTTACATAATCAACGCTGTAACTATTTACAACTATACACTTTTACACAAAAACAAATATATTCCAATATAACTCAACATGGGTTAAACTTTAGGTTTCAATTTCCTTCTTCAGTAATAAAAAAATCTATCTAAAGCGGGGATGATTGTTATTATTTAATAGTTTATCATGTGACAAGATCAGTTCACTCTTCTAAATGAAAAAAAGGTGCATCATGAGGCTATTTTTTCCATTATTACAAACTCCTAATTTATTCTCCTTCAAAATTGTTGCAAATTAGGGGAGATTTAATCACTAATATTGTCCTTCAAAATGCTTAACCATACTGCATGATTGTAGTTCTTATATATGTATAGTATATTTTGATGTATCCAACGACTTAATTGTCGAAAAAGATGTTCCCATCAGAGTTTTCCCTTACCACCAATCGATTACTTTGCGTTATTGGTTGGTTCTGAAGAAGTGGATGTTTAAAGGTAATGGTGGCACTATCTCACCAGCACTTGTATAAGCTAGTATTATATTATCAGTGGAAATCCCTGAACCTTAATGTTTTTGTATATAGAGCTTGTACAATGGTGGTACCCACATGTGTAAAGAGGACGTGAGTTTAGCCGTTTCGATTGGAAGATTACATGTAGTCTTTCCAATACTAGTAAATAATCAATATTCTAATAAATGTTTAAGGGTGGTCATCTGATGTGTACCCTTTCGGCGCCTTGACATGAATTTTCCAAACACAACACCATTTATCTTTTATTTAAATAATTCAAAGCAAATTAAACATGGATCTCGGTTTTTTGTTTGTTTGTGGGAATAAGTTGAAAGGTTATAAGTGGGATTTGATGACGTACGTTTGGTTGCTTTTATAATCAGTGCATACTTGACGTCTAGCAATCAAACAATTTCAAAGTAAATCTTCTTATTTCAATAACGAAACCTGGTAGTAGTTAGCGATTAAGTAACATTACTCTTATTAAAATAAACAAATAACTAGTTGATTGGACCCAGCAGCCTTTGATACTTTGGGTTGGATCCTAATCCACCGTTTATATAACTCCAAATATTACTACTAAACAAGGAAGATTAACACTAATATATATATATATATATATATATATATATATATATATATATATATATATATATATATATATATATATATATATATATATATATATATATATATATATAGGCTTAGGTTATTCTATTCAAAGTAATTATTGTGTTATTGTATGCATAAATGTGGGCCAATCAAGTTTACTTATTTTAATAAAGTGATTAATTTATATTACTGAATTAAATATAATTGAAAATATCATCTTAATTAATTACAATGCTAATTTAGTCAATTAATATAGATTTAATAAAGGAAAATTGCATTTTTTAAGGGATCATAGATTCTATTAATTTTAAAAATCCGATTTTACGAATTATAATTCTTTTAATTCGGACATTCTGACAGAATATATTTATGAATATATTCAAAAATAAAAATATTCTTGAACCATAAATAATAAAAATATTCTTGAACCTATTTCTTGATCATGAATTTGGAAACTTCTTGTAGAATAACAAATTCTTGAACAATCATTTGAAGAATAAAAACAAAAAATACATTATTTCTTATAGAATACGGGTAACAATTGTTAAGAATTATATTTATTGTTAAAGAATAAAACTAAAAAAACAATCAAAACGGGAAAGAAAACATTAAAATCTAACAACGACTAATACATTCTAAAAGAATAATGTGGTCCGTTTCAATTTTGTGGTCTGTTCTTCAAGCATCAATTTCTGTGATTCCAACAGAATTGGAATTCATCATTCCATTCCAACAGAATTGGAATTCGTGATTCCATTCCAATAGAATTGGAATCTCACCAATATCATCCATTGAATCATCTACATAAACATACTTGATACCTTTTCAGAATTCAACATTGTCAAGATCCTGCACTGTCCACATAAATGAAGTGTTAAATCAGGAAAAAAAATTCGAATGAAAAGCAAATTAATCATTTCCTGTCAAAAGAATCAGAAAAAAGACAAGCTATGGAGATGATCGAACCTTTGTAACAAGAACTTACGCTCCTTGAATTGGCTCCTAGCTTTTACCATAATTTCCATTCAGCTTCTTGAATGCCTTTCAATTTGAGCTTCCACCCATATCAAAGGCTTCACCGGAGTGCTAAGTCGATATGTCATCAGGTCAAATGCTCCATCAGGAGGCAAAAATGATATTGTTCTGGTGGAACTTAATGTCATCCAAGTCAATGAAAATGAAAAACTATCTATATATATAATATATGTGATATAAGATTTAAAAGAAAATGAAAAATTACTGGTGGAACTTAATGTCATCCAAGTCAATGGCTTTTCCTTTTGTAGTTCGTCCCTGTGCCTCCAATAATACTCTATCATTCAATCCAAGCTTACACTCAGGCATACCAATGTAACAAGAATGAAATAAAGAACCCTAATTTGAAACTCACCTGGAAAATTAAACAAAAAAACAACAAACGAAAAATTGAAATCAAGAACCCTAATTTGAACAAAGAAGATGGAGATGGTCGATGAAGTGATTAGTAGTGTTCACAAGGGATATATGGAACCTATAATTGGAGCAATACCAGAAAAAAGAAAAAAAACTCTTTCAATCTCTTCTTTTTCGCTCCTGTAAGTTTAAAAAACTTAGAACTTAAGTCCACTACGTGTGAGAGAGGGTGAGAACATGTCCCAGAGTAACAAATTGGTTGAAAACAAGCCTATATACACAATTTCATAAATCCTTATCAAGACAAAGTTAACCAGATTGAATCAACAAACCTGGAATTTTGAAAGTCTGCCATGTTTGAGGGTCACGCATGTCGCTCATCCTTCTGCAGTTGTGCAGGTTCATCGTTAAATCCTGGAAAAAGAATCCAATGGCAATTAAATTGAGTTTTGAAGGTTTTATGTCACACCCCGAAACCGTGATGGCGGAATCGTTCCGGGGTGGAGGACGTCATGCGTAGTATCACAACAATTGTATCATAACAAGCATAGCAAACACAACCAGACATTTAATACATATATGAAAGAGGTTTACATTGTTTTAATACATAGTTTTGTTCATATCAAAAGCAAAATAGAAAGACGCGACTCTAACACTTCGACTTCTCCGAGCTCCTGGAAGTACCTGTTTACTAATTCCCTGAGAATACAAGCAGTTTTGAAAGAGTATCAGCATAAAGCTGGTGAGTTCATAAGCATTTTGGTTTTGGTGGAAAATGTTCTTTGAATCCTTTTGAAAAGTGTTCCGCAAGAAAATCCTATATTTTCTTATGAAAAGCGGTTTTGAAAGAGTGTCCATTAGTAGAAAATAAACCATCAGTTTTAGAAATGTCGGTGTTATCTTGGGAAAATCCTATATTTTCCCTAAAAACAGGTTATCCGTACTAGAGGTAGAGATGTAAGTTTTGAAAACCCATGATTACTATCGGTATATACATGAAAGTAGTTTTATTAATCAAAATAAAACAAGTGAAGAGTAGAGTCCGTAAACAAGGTTAGTTTATACTTATTTGCAAGTCGTATAACCATAATTGATATGACCGAGAGACCTTTATAACATTCTTCAGGCGTTAAGCTAAATGACATTTGTTCACCACAGGCGTGCCCGCCTAACTGTAGCTAGCAGTTCTGGTGTGGGATTGTCAGTCCCGAATAGATCTATTCACAAATCTCACGCTCTCCCTCCAGGAAACTCTGGCTATACTAAAACGATTTATCACTATACAGCTAAGGGTACAGTATTGAAGTAGCGCCTCACAATTCTGTATAATATAGTTTACTAGCGAGAAATCAATATAAAACAGTAATTATCCTTGAATATTTATACTTCTGAGAAAACATATAACATAAACTAAATCTGCCATAGTTTATATATATTCATTTATGAAATATGATTAGGTAGAGACTGCCTAGAGGGTTATCCAAAACTATACCCATTATAGTTTATTAGAGTTGATATGGAAAATGCTTTGTAAAAACCTTTCTGAAAGCTATGAAGTTAGATTTCCAAAATAGAAGTTCCCCTTTACAAAAAGAGATAAAATATCGGAATATGTTATTAAACGTGGAAATCGTTGGACTGCATTAATAAGTTTAAAACTTAATAAAATACTATGAGTTTGGCTTGTATTCCCCCCCCCCTGAAAACATTAAAAACACGGAAAATGTAGGGGTATGAACTCACCGTTTGACGTAGGACCTGGGTGTATGATTGGTTACGAATGCTGAGTGTCAACCGATGTTTCGTACGCAAGTGGATCCTATTAACATGTGATAACACATATGTGTGTTAGAATTAGGGTGTTTCATGGCCAAACATGACGGGAAACCACCCTAAAGACTTGGAAATGCTTGTCGGGACCCTATATGATCAAACAAGGGAGGTGTACGGTCAAAAGGGTGTGTGTGCGGCCAGGGTGTGCGGTCAGCATGTGTGTGCGGTTGCACACAGGAGTGTGCGGCCGTACACAGGAGTGTGCGGCCGTACACAGGAGTGTGCGGCCGTACACTCCTCATCTGTGCCCGAAATGTCGATTTTGAGGTGTTCTTGTGCTAATACCAACTCCTACTAGTGAATGAAGGCCAAACTCTTCACTTTGGAGAGCTTTAAGGTGTGTACGGCCACCTTATGAAGGTGTGCGGCCATACACCTTCAAAGGATGAAGAACACAAAGAACACTATGAGTTTCAGGCTTAGATTCAGGTGTCTTACCAATATAACAAGCTGAATGATGAAGTAGTTCACGTTTTTAGGCCTTTTGAGTGTTCTTGGATGAAGTTTTTAGAGAGAGAAAGTAGAGAGAGGAAGTAAAGTGCAACCAAATGAAAGGAGTGAGTGAAGGGGGTCACCTTATATATATAAGGGTGAGTGTGCGACTGGAGGGTGGGTGTGCGGCCGCACACCCGTGTGTGCGGCTGTACACACCTCTCATGAGGGTGCATGGCCCGATTTTTGCTTCTAAACGATATGTTGACTCATTCCTAATCTCAACCTTGGTCATACTCAAGCTTGGAATCACTTAAACGAACCCTCAAACAGTGCCAGAAGTCAACGAAACATGTTTAACTTTGATTAAATTGGAAAAGTGTGCGAAACAGAAGTTCCGGGTTGTCACATCATCCCCCCGTTAGAGGGAATTTCGTCCCGAAATTTAAGAATAAGAATATTACTCATGGTCTTGGAAAAAGATGTAGGTACTTAAGGTTCATGGGACTCTCGCACTCCCAAGTGAATCCAAGTTCCTGTTTGACATTCTAACGGACCTTCACTATCGGGATGTGACGTTATTTCGTTCGCTTGACTTCTCGATACGTGAGCTCGGATGATTCTCTCACAAAGTGTCGACTCTCATCTAACTCGAGGCTGTCGAGAGGAAATCGTAAGTGTCTCATCGTCCGGACACTCATTTTGGTTTGGAACGAGGAAGACGAGATGAGCGTTGCTAAGCGCTCGAGGTAACTGGAGTTTGTGCGCTATGGGACCGATCCTAGCAAGGATCTCGGACGGTCTAACGTATCTTGGATTTAGCTTTCTACGCTTTCCGAAGCGTATCAGGCTTTTCCAGGGTGAAACCTGTAAGAAAGACACGTTCGCCAATCTGGGACTCCAATGGTTTTTGTCTATTAACGACATAGCCCCTTTCGTACGATCTTTTCTGCCGTCTCTCGGATGATTTCAGGACTCGTGAGAGTGCTGTCGGGGACTTGACTCTTGTCTATTTGCTTGTCGCCCGCCTCAGCCCATCACAGATGGGGTCTGTACTTATGGCTGCAGAGGGCTAGACAAAAGGGTTTGGTATAACATAGACTCAGTCGTGCTAGACAGAATGGTGTTGTAGAATCGCGTGTCAAGCTAGTCCGGGAGGATCGTTTTGCTAGAATATTGGCATCCCTAAATGAACGTCTCTGGTATTTTCTGCGTTTGATTTGGACTTGGTAGGTACTACTACGAATGTCGGGGGTCCAAATGTTTTGAAACCATGAACTCTCGATGGAATGATTCTTACTAGACTTTCCTATGATTTCTTGGCGCATACAAGTCATGTATAAACACAACTGACTCTAATGTATACACTAGGCTACCATAATTTTTTTACCCCTTAGGGCATCAACTTTTAAGAGTACGTCGTGATTAAATTTGGACGAGAAAGAAATCACGATTATGAATTAGTCATTGAGGTTTTTGAAAACGTACCAAAACAAGGCAGGTTCCTTCGATGCTTCCTCCTTCACTGAGGTCAGACTCCTCCGGTTTCCTCATTGTTCCTT
Organism: Lactuca virosa; assembly: GCF_052849685.1. Classification (NCBI taxonomy): domain Eukaryota; kingdom Viridiplantae; phylum Streptophyta; class Magnoliopsida; order Asterales; family Asteraceae; genus Lactuca; species Lactuca virosa. The sequence continues at coordinate 192,156,836 of NC_136432.1, forward strand.
TCTGTTGGGCAGTCTGTTGTGAAGTGTCCCATTTCGCCACATGTACCGCACACTTGAATTATGCTCGCGTCGGTAGTGGAAATGATGTGCTCAGGCGGGGTCTTTGCAAAGCGAGCTTCCTAGCCATCCTCGGCCCCTAGACAATTTCTTTTGAAATGTCCGGGTTCGCCACACTTGTAGCAAACCTGACCCATCTTTTCACCAGAAATCGAGGCGTTTGACGGTGCTAGTGCTCTGTAGTAACGAGCGGTGTGTCCTTGCCTGTTGCAGTTCTTACATCGAAGTTCGTGGCATTCTCCTACGTTGTGGAAGTTGTATTCATCGCAATTTGGAAGTTTTCCAGCATATCGCCGCACTGGCGTTGGCACTGGTTTGGCGGATGTTGTGGCTGTAGGAGCTATCACGAGTTCTTGTCTCTTGGCAAGTTTCTGACACAAATTGCGCTCCCTCTTGTTCCAGAATTTTCGTTTGGCGCTCTTAGGTTTGGGAGTCGGAGTGTCCTCCTGGAAAAGCCCTTGTTGGTTTCCTGAGGTGTTGTTACAGTTCGAGATGTGGAAACTGTTCCCATTCCCACTTGGGTTGTTAGCGTTAAGAACAACTAGGGCGGCTGCTACGGCTGCCGTGACAGTAGCTTGGAACGTAGTTGATTCCACCTGAACGACTGGTGTCTTATTGGTGGGTTGGGTACGTTCCTTCGGAGGCATGATCTGCTACATGTCAAGAAAAGAAATTTGTGAGCAACAATGGTTGCCCCTGGATGTATCCTAAATGTTTGTCTATGCATTGATATTTCCCGTTTTGCTAACTGACTATCTTTGATACGACCCATATCCCCATGATGTGGTCTTAGCAAGGATAGAAAAGATTTGAGTACACAAGATCACATAAAATAAGTTTAAGAATTCTTGTTTGCTCAGCCCATCGAGCTGGCTGAGTAACTCTCCCATTTCTTCGGCTCTAGATGAAATGAAGGGTTAGTTATAAGAGTAGTTACGGGTATCAAGTCGACACGGGATTCAACTTGACGCTCGGGAGAAATCCCTGGAATGTCTTTGGGGAAGACATCGGGAAAGTCGCGGACTTCGGAAATGCTCTCGAGGTCTTTAACTTTTTGCATCTCATCGACAACACGAGCCAGGAATGCATAATATTCCTTTCGTAGATGCTCCTAGGCTTTGACGCTGGAAATGATACGAAGGTTCAAACGATCTTATCACTGAAACTAGTGAGGACTCCGTCAGAGGGATGATCGAGACGAATTGCTTTCTCGAAGCAAGGACATTGGCACGATGCGAGGCTCATTCGTCCTATGCCGATTAGGACATTGAAGCTTTTCATGGATACTGATATAAAATCGATAGGGAAATGGAATAATCATCTAAGGTAAGAGCACATCCTATGATGCATGATTTAGCTGAAATACGATTGTTGTCATCATAATTGAAACTGACATTACATATTCCGGAAGAGCAAGAGGGTAGGGTGACGGCCGGTGGTGGGAGGCATAAGGATGGAGGTGACGGCTGGAGATGGTTTGATTAGGGTTACAGTGGTTTTAAAAAGCCTAGTAGCTGACGTCAATGGTTACCATAATTATAGGATATTATTTGTGGAAACTAATTATCAAATTACCGATTTACCCTTATTTATTTATTTAATTATTTATTTTTATTTTAAATTTTGATTGGCCCACATTTATGCATACAATAACACAATACTTACTTAAAACACTTGAACATATATCTCTCTCTCTCTCTCTCTCTATATATATATATATATATATATATATATATATATATATATATATATATATATATGTTCAGGTTCATTTGAGACCATGCTAATTTTGTGAGACCGTGAGACCAAATTTAAAAATAATTTTAAAATGCAAAATAAAGGGAAAAATCCAAAAAAAAATTTAATTATTATTTTCGTCACTTTAATTACCTAAAAAAATTTTAAAAATAATAAAAAAAAATTACCGTATTTTTTTTGAAAAATACGTGAAATATTCTAATAGAATATTACACTATAAATATTCTAATGTGATTTTTAGAATGTTAGAATATTCTACTAGATTTGTCAGATATGTAGAATATTCTAATATCCTACTAGAATATGTAAAAAATGTATTTTTTTTATTTATTTTTTTATTTATTTTTATTTTTTTTGGAAAATATAAATTCCGAAAATAATATTTAAAAATTTTTTTCGAAAATTTTCAATTATTTTGCATTTTAAAAATGTTTTTTTATCTACCAATTGAGTGGCTAGGATTGCGTCTCACGGTCTCACAAAATTAGGGCGTCTCACATGAACCTAAGCCTATATATATATATATATATATATATATATATATATATATATATATATATATATATATATATATATATATATACATATATATATATATATATATATATATATATATATATATATATATATATATATATATATATATATATATTGGTTCAAATGAGAACCCAAAAAGGTTAAGAACCCTAAGAATCATTTTTAATTTTTTTTTGACAAAACTTAAAAAATGGTCACTGTGGTTTCCGAAAATATGAAGTTTAGTCCCTAATCTTTAAAAACCTCATAGATGATCCCTGTGGTTTCAAAAGTTTTAACAAATGGTCCTTTTCGTTAACTCCGTTAGCTTTTGGCCGTTAAGTGAAGGGTATTTCTGTTATTTCACTGCCACAGGGACCATTTATGATGATTTGTCTTATTTAAAAAAAAACACTAATTATTTAATATTAAAGGGTCCCTCTCTCTCTCTCTCTCTCTCTCTCTCTCTGTGTGTAACGTCTAGATTCTCAGGTATTGATTTAATGTGTGAGTTTGTTGATTTCAAGGGCTACTCGTCGAGTAGCAGCGGGTTGGTCCACATATTTTAATGACCTACTCGCCGAGTCCAAGAAGGGACTCGACGAGTAGGAGCTGGCAGATGAAACCCTAAATCTTGGGGTTTTGCACCCTATTTAAAGGATCATTGGCCTCCCCCAGCCTCCCCTTTACTGCTTCTTGTCCCTCTCAAACCCTAATCGAGTGTGTGTGTTCCATTTGTGTGTTTTTGAGCTTGGAAGAGGATTTTGTGGAGAAGGGAGCTTGGAGAGCAAGTATTCAAAAGCAAGGAGCTTGTGGGATCTGAAATCTACCTTATTGGGCATCTTATGGAAGGTATAAATCGTTACCCTGACCTCATTTCATTCTAGATCCCCTTTTTGGACAAATTCTAGGGTTTTCATGGTATGATTGGAAGCTATTCTTGTGTGCAAGCTAAGATCTAAAGTTGTAACTTCAGAACTGAGCTCTCTTGGGCTTCTGAGTCCATAAAGTTTCAGCTTGTGCAAGGATGAGACTCTCCCAAGGTGTAAAGCTCCATTAGAAGCTTAGATTGGTCATTTAGGGCCTTTAGAGCCTTGCATGTGCATAAAGTTTGCAACTTTACGTGATAAACATGCCTTAGAAGCTGGGATCTGTAATCTGGAACCTTGCCATGGCTTAAAAAGCGTCTACATGGATAAAGGTCTGCAAGGACTCGGCGAGTTGGATGAACAACTCGGCGAGTCCGTTGAAGATGGCCATGAACTCGACGAGTTGGATGAACAACTCGGCGTGTCCGTTGAAGATTGCCTTGAACTCGGCGAGTCATTCGAAGACTCGACGAGTCGGCTAGGGTTTCTCCCAATTCTTGGAAACGTATGAACTCGGCGAGTTAAAAGGGAACTCGACAAGCCAATCAAGGATTTCACGACTTATCGAGATCAGGAAGGAATCGACGAGTCGGTGAACTGCACTCGACGATTCGAGTCAACATGGACTGTTGACTTTGACTGTGGACCTTGACTTAGACCAAGGGTTGACCAGTTGACTTCTGAGGGTATTCTGGTAATTTGGAGATTTATGAGAAAGGGTTTTATGGTAACTATAGGTGGTGGAGTTCGTGTTGGTGATCCGGGAGTTGAGCTTTCTAGTTTCAGACGACAGTTGCGAGGTGAGTTATCCTCACTATACTAAGGGGTCTAAGGCACCAAGGCCGGCCCATTGGATATGTTATCCTAGCAGTGTTAGATGTTGAGTATGAGTTAGTGTTGCATGCTAGTGGTTATGCCAGTTAGGTAGACATGTAGGACTACCTGTGATGTTATATGATTATTGCATGCTCAGTGGTTATGTTGTATGTTATATGTTATGTGGGATGGGTTGAGGTTGTACTGCTCCGTGCGGTAGCCAACATACCTTAGGAGCATTCCAGTTACGGGCTAAAGGGAGACTCATACTGTGGGCTCGGGAGCATTCCAGTTACGGGCTAAAGGGAGACTCATACTGTAGGCTCGGGGTAATCCAGTTGTAAAGCTGGGGACCCATTATATGTTGTTCAGTTGGTTATGATTACGGGCTAAAGGGAGACTCGTACTGTGGGCTCGGGGTAATCCAATTGTAAAGCTGGGGACCCATTATATGTTGTTCAGTTTGTTATGATATGTTTATGTGGACTGTATGTGTATCGGTATTTTGGGGGAACTCACTAAGCTCTCGGGCTTACAGTTTCAGTTTATTGTTTCAGGTACATCAGGGGATCGCGGCAAGGCGAAGGCCTACAGCTCCTCACTTTATGTTTATGTTTCTGGGATATACTCTGATAAATAATATTTTGAAAACAAAGATGTAATGTTTGACGAATTTGATGTGTTTTTTAAAGTTTAAATTTGCTTGAAATTTTTGGGTGTTACAAGTTGGTATCAGAGCCTTGGTTTGAGTGAATTGGAGGAACACTCGTGTGACTCCAGTCTCAAATCAAGGAAAAGATTTTCAAAATGAATTCTAAAATAGTTTTCAAAATAAGTAAAGGAGGATGCAGGGTGTACGATCAGCCGGAGCCAGTAAGTAGACCCCAAAATACCATACAAGTTATTTGATTATGAGATATGTTAGAACATCATGTTAGTACTAGGCTAGGGATCTTCAGGAATTGCATGATAGAATTGCCTGATTACATGATGCCTGCTAGCCTAGGGTTTCCTTTATATGATATTGACATCATTATTGTAGTTGCTTAGTGTATGCATCACGGTTATACATAATTAAGATCTTATAGCCTGAGAATGTTTGCTTTGGCCTTATGTTCTGTTCTTGTTTGATTGGGAGCTTAGGGTAGGATTGGATATTCGAAAGTCTATAGGGTCCAACGTTATGTATGGCTAGCACACACTAGTACTGCAGGGTTGGTGGAAGTTTCATGGATAGGTGGGTTGTGTGAGGCCGAGGGGCCAGTCATGAGATATTTAGTATTCCTCTAGGAGTGAGGATTGAGCGCTCGCCATGTTGTGTATCCAGTTAGGGTATTGTGGTGATGCTTGAGACAAATATGGGTAGGTGTGGAAGGTAGTATGGGCCCGTACTACTGAAAGCACAGGACCCATACACGTGTCAACTAAGTCACAGTCCCAAGGGTTAGTAGGGAGTTGACTCCCAGTTATTTATATGGATTATCTGATATCTTGTGGTATGTTTCAGAATGGTGATGACGAGGCGCTTTGTGGATGGATCCGGTTTGGGATCAGGATCAGGGGACAGCGGCCAGGAGGGGCCAGCAGCACCTGAGCCAGTGGTGCAGATGGGTACAGAGGAGTTGGATGCCAGGATCTGAGAGATCCTACATGATAAGGTTGTTGCTGCATTCCGGGCACAGTTACCAGAGATGTTTGGGTCGATTAAGACCGCCATGGTGGAGTACTTTGATGAGCGTTATGCAGCCCTTGCAAAGACAGCCGCCGTAGCAGCTGCATCAGCTCTATCAGCGGCAGAGGGAGGAGTTGGTAGAGGTTTTCCGTACAGGGACTTCGATAACACGAAGCCCCCTACTTTTGATGGGACGCAGGATCCCATCAAGGCTATGAGATGGATTTCAGATGTGGAGGGGTGTTTCTTCACCTGCTCGTGTCCTGCTGACCAGAAGGTCAAGTGTGCTCTGAACCTGCTTAGGTCTGGGGCCAAGGACTGGTGGAGACTTGCGACTGGGTCGTACATTGATGATCAGAGAGCTGCTGTTACTTGGGAGCAGTTCAGGGACATGTTCCGTGCCTGTTACATTCCGCGGGTTAAGCGGGAACGTTTGGCATAGAAGTTTCTGAGTTTGAGACAGGATGGGGAGTCGGTGATGGAGATCACCCGTATGTTCACTGAGAGGGCGATGTTTTGCCCAGAGTTTGCTTCATAGCAGGCTCAGAGGACCCGTTATCTGAGCATGCTCAAGACGGATATCCGTCAGTTTGTGTCTACCCAGCGATATGATACTCTTATAGAGTTGCAGGAGGCCGCCAGACGGCGTGAGCTAGAGATTGAGCTGCAGTGGAGGGAGCAGCGACATGCCATGGCACAGTCTCAGCCGGCGCCGAAGCGGTCTAAGATCGCTGATACTAGGACTGGAGGTCAGCAGAGCCGCACTTGTGGGAAGTGCGGTAAGGGTCATTATGGTGTGTGTCGAGCTCATAGTGGATGCCACAGGTGTGGTAAGACGGGGCATTACGTGAAGGACTGTCGCCAGGCAGTCCCGATTCAGGGTATGAGGTTTTGTTATCACTGTGATCAGGTTGGCCACATTAAGGCCAACTGTCTGTTGCTAGCCGCCAAGCCGGCGCATGCTCCAGCGCCGACTACCTTGAGGATCACGGATGGGAGACCAGTCAGGGCAGAGCCTCCGAAGGCTCAGGGTCGTGCTTTCTAGTTGACCGCAGAGGAGGCCAGGGCAGCACCAGATGTGGTTGCTGGTATGTTTCTATCCTTTATCTCGTTTTCTATATCTGTTGTATGCTTATCTGTTGTACCTGTGATTAGGTACGTTTTTAGTGAACTCTTTGCCTGCTTTGGTCTTATTTGACTCGGGGGTGAGTCGGTCCGTCGTATCTCAGTCATTTAGTAGGGAGTTCAATGCGCCAGTGGGCGAGTTAGAGTGTCCGTTGCGAGTGTCTATCGCCAACAAACACGGGGTTTCTGCTTCTTCAGTTTATCGACGGTGTGACTTGGAGATTTTCGGGGTGTCCTTTTCGATAGATTTGATTCCGATCCCCTTGGGGGAGGTGTGCGTGATTGTAGGCATGGATTGGCTCAGTCGGTTCGGTGCTATGATTGATTGCGAGGGCCAGCGAGTGGTAGTTCGAACCCCAAGTGGGGGAGAACTGATTGTATATGACGAGGGCACCAGAGTGGGATCAGGGTTTTGTTCAGCTGCCAGGGCTCGGCAGTACATTCAGCACGGGTGTGCGGGTCATCTAGCGTATGTGGTAGATACGCGAGTCAGGGATCAGATTTCGGTTTTCGATGTATCGGTGGTCAGGGAGTTTGCAGATGTGTTTCCGGAGGAGTTGCCAGGGATACCTCTGGAGAGGCAGGTCGAGTTCAGGATCGACCTGGTGCCAGGTGCGGCCCCTATCGCTAAGGCGCCGTACCGATTGGCACCACTAGAGATGCAGAAGCTGTCATCGCAGTTACAGGAATAAAGACGGTTCGCACCGGATGAGCATTGATTACCGGGAGTTGAATAAGTTAACGGTGAAGAACCGTTACCCACTACCGAGGATAGACGATCTCTTCGATCAGTTGCAGGGCGCATCTTGGTTTTCCAAGATAGACTTGAGGTCTGGGTATCATCAGGTCAGGGTTAGAGAGGAGGACGTGGAAAAGACCGCGTTTCGAACTCGTTATTGTAACGCCCGTGTTTCTGGGCTAAGCATTAATGTTGTTGTAATAGTCTAGGTTAACCTTTGTAAACTCATTTTGAAATAATAAGAATGTGTTAATTGAGTATTATGTGTTTTGTGCTTAATTGTGTGTCTTAATTTAATTAAGAATAAAAATAAGCGTCAAAATGAAATGTTAGATAAAGCCGATATCTATGGATAATGTAGTAGTAGTTGAAACGAGGTTTCCGAATATATAAAGAATGCTGAAATCCGAGTTATAACGAAGAAGTTATGACTTGTCGAAGTTTCGCGACGGAACCGGCACAACGCTGCGTGACGTAAAATGTGAAATTTCGATAGAGTGACTTTTAGCCTTAGTGATCTAAACGAAAATCGTAGAATACGTTAAACCGAGAGCGTACATAAAAAGAATGCCCAAATCTGACTTCGTATGAGGAAGTTATGATTTTTCTAAGTTTCGACTTAGCAGTATGCAGCCCGAAGTTCGAATATGAGATCGAGTGATTTGTAGCCGAAACAATCTAAACGAGAATCGAAGATCTCGTCAATAGTAGTGCAGCGGTAAAAAGACAGACGAAAACGGACGTCGGATGAAGAAGTTATGATTTTATAACGAAGTTTTACTGTCCCGGCATACTAAAAATAATATAATAAAAATAAATTCAAAATTAGCCGACGGAGTCCAAATGAAAGTTCTAGAGCGTAGTCTCACCTACGCGTGGATATAAAGAACGTCAAAAACGGAGTTCGTATGAGGAAGATATGAATTTCGGAAGTTTTATAAATAATTAAAATATATATTTAATTAAGAATTCCGGATAATATCCGAAGGAGTCATTGATCTGATCCGAACTACGCCCAGCGTACACCGAAGCGTGACCCGCCTCGCACTCGAGTGCTCCGATGACGCATGCAGTGATAATTTCCGAAGCGTACGCCCCGCGTACTGAGCATTACCCCCAGCGTAATGCAAGGCTTCAGTCCCTATATAAAGGATGCGAGGGCAGCCGAGATCTTTTGCTCCATTCTTCATTTCTCTCTCATTTTTACCTCGTTTTTCGTGCCGGAATTATCCCGAAGCCCCGGTATCATTCCCGAGCCCCGAAGCAAGTTCCGAAGTCCCGAAGATCCTGTGAAGTAAAGTTTCCGAGCCGAAACTCTGCCCGCGAGAAGCCCGGTTTTCAAGAAAAACATCCCGGTTTTATCGGAAAAGTTTATTTTAAGAGACGAGGTGCTGTCCGATCATTGTCTTATCAAGTGAGTGCATATTCGTTTTCTTCTAACACATAGATATGAAGTATTCTTTATAAAATACGTGCTACATGTTTATATATTATTTGTTTATTTGAACTATTTATTGAATGGATGTTTTGTACAGGCTTTAAGCTGTATATAAATGTATATATTTTATCTACTAATATGTTGGGTAGAACATGGGTAGACAGTTGGTGTATGAAGAAATAAAATGATGAGAGGCCTCGATGTCGTTGTTGATCTAGTCATCTAGCGGAGTATGGATGACGACCACGGACTCATTCTAGACAGTCCAGTGGAACACTAGCAGGCTCATAACCTGTAGGTGTTGTGAACGATGTGTTCACCGGTGTACTCTATCCCCCTCATGGTTGCCTTTAGGACATCTATTGCTAAGGAAGCCCCTTTGCAGTAATGTCCGTCCCGATGAAAATCCTAGATTAGGTCCCTTGTAATAGTTGTTGTTTTAGGGACATAAAGTGAGGATAACGGGAATGGGTAATCGGGTTATTGTTGGTTGGTGAAATTAAATATAATTATCTATTGTGGGTCGAAAACCCTATATGCTCACCAGGCTCCCAAGCCTGACCCACTCAGTTTCTTTGTATTACAGGTAGTGGCGCAAGGGCATAAGTTGGATGACATTGTCAAGATATTTTTTTTGGATTATAGACCTGTTGTTATATGTAATTGTTGCAAGGTCTATTTTGTATTGTTTATGCTTTTGGTCTGTATCGGAACATGACATCCCGAGATTTTGTTATATAATGAAAAATACATTTCTTTATGAAATGCCTTGATAAATTCTTATCATATTTTGTTTTGGGAACAAATTCCGCAACTCTTTTCATCAAAGGATTACTCTGATTTTATTTAAAAGCATAAATGAAACCGGTCTTTTCTGGCCGTAATTTTGGGGATGTCACAGTTGGTATCAGAGCATTAGTTTAAGCGAACTAGGAAATTGTAGGATTTCTAGACTTAAACTTAGAATGCTAAGCGATGATTTTGAGGTGCGAGCACTAGTTTATTTTAGGAAAATTGCCTAAAATGCTTTTATGTGCTAAATGTTATATGTTTGCCATATATGATATTATTTGTTCGGATCTATGGTCTGTTGCCGACCGGATCTGGAAATCTTATGTGTTTAGGATTCTAAGCGTGCGTCGATGATATTAGAACTAGCATATAAACGTTTCAGAGTGATTTGGATAATTATCTATCGTGAAGAAGGATCTAAATTCACCTTGTTCGGTGTATAGATCAACGATGGCAAGAACAAGAAGTGGCGCTGGAAACGCAAACGAAAACAGGAATCGACCACCTGTAATCGAGCAAATACCTGTTGTAGCAGCAACACCTGAGCCGGTGACGATGGCTGGTGTGCAATTGATGATTCAGACGATGTTGGATCGTCAGATGGAAGAAACTAGACGTCTACTTCAACAAAATCATGAAGAACTTTCAATCAAAGTTGAAGAGCCCGAAGTGAATGGAGGGCCGTCGGAAGGTGGAAACTTCAGTGGTACTGTTGGTCAAGCCAACCCACCAATTGTTAGACAAGATAATCGTGATGGAGGTAATGATGGAAGAGGATGTAAATACAAGGATTTTATGGCATCTAAGGCACCGTGTCTATCCGGAAGCCCGACGCCGGTGCAAGTTATGGACTGGATCTCCGAAATGGAGACAATGTTTGAGAGTTGCGAATGCAACAACAAGCAGAAGACCGCTCTTGCGATCCCTTTGTTGAAATCTGGCGTGTTGAGTTGGTGGAAGTTGTTAGCTAACTCGATGTCCAAGGGAGAAGCAAGCAAGATGTCTTGGGAAGACTTTGTGGAACAACTGAAACTGCAATACTGCTCCGAGCAGGACCTTCTGGAAATCAATAATGAGTTTCAGAATCTGAAAAAGGGAAAAATGAGCGTTACTGAATACGCTGCAAGTTTCACGGAGAAAATGAAGCGTATCCCATACCTAGTTCCAACAGAACTCTCAAAGGTCAATAAGTTTGCCCTCGGACTACCAGGGGACTATGGTCCAATGGTTAAGCAAGCAACCACGTTGAAAGACGCCATCTGGGCTGCTAAGAATGTTGAGACTCAGATCAGGGAGAAGGGTCTGGAGAGATCAGAGGTTGGTGAGAAGAGAAAGTTGGATGGCCCTTCAGGGTCCAACAAGAAAAAGAAATTCTCGAAGTCTAGCTCGAGAGGAGGAGGAGGCGAAGCGAAGTGGTGCGACAAATGCAAAAAGAAGCATCATGGGAAATGTGATGGGGAAGTCACATGCTTTAAATGTGGAAAGCCAGGGCACTATGCTAACGAATGCACCCTCACCAAGAAAGTTGTTATGGGTGTGGGGAGGAGGGGCACATCTCGAGGGATTGTCCGAAAAAGAAGGAGGCAGCAAAACCCAACATTCCGCCAAAGCCGAAGGCGAGAGCCTTCCAGATGACACTGGAAGCTGCTAAAGAAGAAGCTGATGTCGCTTCAGGTACCTTTCTCGTAAACAATTTGCCTGCCCAAATTTTATTTGATTCTGGAGCTAACTACTCCTTTATTTCGCATGGATTTGGTAGAAAGCTAGCTTTGCGTGTTGATAGACTAGATAATGCTTTATTAGTCGAAGTTGCTAGTGGCAAGTTTGTACCTGTTAGCCATCGTATGAAAAACATCTTAATCGACCTGAATGGGAATAAGTTCCACGAGGAATTGTTGCCTATCGAACTAAATGGTTTCGACATCGTGCTGGGAATGGATTGGCTTAGCGCCAATGATGCCGAGATTTTATGCAAGAAGAATATAGTGAAAGTGAACCCGCCAGGGAAAGAGTCATTTATGGTGTATAGGGATAAACGCAGAGTGAATTCTGGAATCATTTCCCTAATGAAAGCCAGAAAGTGTTTAGCCAAAGGATGTACATCATATTTGGCATTCGTGATTGACGCAAAGAAGGAGAAAAAGGAGATGAAGAGCATTCCTATCGTGTGTGAGTATCCGGAAGTATTTCCCGAAGATCTTCCTGGATTACCGCTTGAGCGACAAGTAGAATTCCGTATCGACTTGTTACCAGGAACGACGCCAATAGCAAAAGCACCTTACCGATTAGCACCAACGGAGATGAAGGAGCTGATGATGCAACTTCAGGAGTTATTGGACAAAGGTTTCATAAGACCTAGTGCATCACCCTGGGGAGCTCCGGTGTTATTCATGAAAAAGAAAGACGGGAGTATGAGAATGTGCATCGATTACAGAGAGCTGAACAAGGCAACAATAAAGAATAGATATCCGTTGCCAAGGATTGATGACCTGTTCGATCAACTAAAAGGCTCAAGTTATTTTTCAAAGATCGACCTAAGGTCATGATATTATCAGCTGAAGGTAAGAGAGCAGGATATAGAGAAGACTGCATTCAGAACACGATATGGACACTACGAGTTTTTGGTTATGTCGTTCGGACTAACCAATGCCCCAACAACATTCATGGATTTAATGAACAGGGTTTGTAATCCGTTCCTCGATAAATCTGTGATAGTGTTCATAGACGACATTCTGATTTACTCGAAAAGCCAAGAGGAGCATGGCAAACACTTGCGAGAAGTGTTAGAAGTCTTGAAGAAAGAGAAGCTGTATCCTAAGTTCTCCAAATGTGATTTTTGGATTCGAGAAGTCCAATTCTTGGGTCACGTAGTCAACCAAGAAGGGATAATGGTTGATCCAGCAAAGATTGAAGCTGTGATAAAGTGGGAACAACCAAAAAGTCCCACGGAGGTCCGAAGCTTTTTAGGATTAGCCGGATACTACCGAAGGTTTATCCAAGGCTTCTCTTCGATCGCTACTCCATTAACAGCTTTGACTCACAAAGGAGCTACTTACGCTTGGAGTGATAAACACAAAGAAGCATTCGAGTTGCTAAAGAAGAAGCTGTGTGAAGCACCGATTCTTTCTCTACCCGATGGAGTTGAAGACTTCGCTGTCTATAGCGATGCGTCTGGTGTTGGATTGGGTTGTGTTTTAACCCAAAAAGAAAAGGTGATAGCATATGCGTCTCGACAGCTGAAAGAGCATGAAAAGAACTACCCCACTCATGATTTGGAGTTGGCAGCGGTAGTATTTGCTCTGAAAATATGGAGGCATTACCTCTATGGCTCGAAGTGGAAACTTTTCACTGATCATAAGAGCCTCCATTATCTTTTTAATCAGAAAGAATTGAATATGAGGCAAAGACGTTGGCTAGAATTACTTAAGGACTACGACTGCGAGATACTTTACCACCCCGGTATAGCCAATGTTGTCGCTGATGCTCTCAGTCGGAAGGTCAATCTTGAAAGAAAAAGGCCAGGAGCATTGAGAATAGAAGTTGTCTCGACAATTGTGGAGAGTATAAAGAAAGTTCAAGCAGAAGCTTCAGAGAAGAATGACCGAAAGGAGGAACGTTTGGGCAAAACGTTGGTGTTCGGTACAAACGGTCATGGACTGAAGGTATTCCAAGATTGTATTTGGGTACCCAAGTCAGGAGGAATAAGAGATCTTCTGATGGAAGAAGCTCACAAAACCATGTACTCAATTCATCCGGGCAGCACTAAAATGTATAGGGACCTAAAACCCTATTACTGGTGGCCAACGATGAAGCTCGACATTGCGAAGTATGTGGCGGAGTGTGTGACCTGTGCGAGAGTCAAAGCACAACATCAGAAACCATACGGGAGTTTAGAACCTTTACATGTGCCTATGGGTAAATGGGAAGACATTGCTATGGATTTTGTTACTAAACTACCCAGGACAAAGAGTGGTCACGACATGATTTGGGTGGTCGTTGATCGCTTCACTAAGAGTGCGCACTTCATAGCAGCCAATTAAAAATGGTCTATGGATAAGCTTGCGAATTCTTACGTGAAGGAAATTGTGAGGCTTCACGATGTTCCGTTAACGATTGTATCAGATCGTGACAGCCGTTTTACCTCAAGATTTTGGAGAAGTCTACAAGAGGAATTGGGCACCAAGTTATGTTTGAGTACAGCGTACCATCCACAGACTGATGGTCAGAGCAAAAGAACGATACAAACACTTGAAGATATGCTGAGAGCATGTACCCTGGAATTCCAAGGTAACTGGGATGAACATTTACCTTTGGTAGAATTTTCCTACAATAATAGTTTCCACTCGAGCATAAAGATGGCACCTTATCAAGCCTTGTACGGACAAAAGTGTCGTACGCCGTCTTGTTGGCTTGAGGCTGGGGAAAAGCAGTTTATGGGACCGGAGATAGTCCATCAAACTGCTGAAAAGTTGAAAATAATTAAGGAGAGAATGTTAGCAGCCCAGGATCGTCAAAAGAGCTATGCTGACAAGAAAAGAAGACCGATGACTTTTGAAGTTGGAGATTCGGTTTTGCTTAAAGTCTCGCCGTGGAAGGGACTTATAAGATTTGGTAAAAGGGGAAAATTAAGTCCAAGATTCATTGGACCGTTCAAAGTTCTTCAGAGGATTGGGAATCAAGCATACAAGCTCGAACTACCAGAAGAACTGAGTGGAATTCATAACACTTTTCATGTGTGTTATTTGAGGAAGTTCACGGGAGAAGTTCCCGATATGATTCCACTTTCGGAGTTGAGAATTGATGAGAAAAAAAGATTAACTGATGAACCGGAGGCAATCGTTGACCGAAAGACTAAGAAGTTACGACGTAAGATGGTCGAATTAGTGCTTGTCCGTTGGAAACATGCGAATGGGCCAAATCTCACCTGGGAAACGGAGAATGACATGATGAGTCGCTATCCGCATTTATTTGTTGATGTGTGATTCCGGGGACGGAATCATTCTAAGGTGGGGACAGTTGTAACGCCCGTGTTTCTGGGCTAAGCATTAATGTTGTTGTAATAGTCTAGGTTAACCTTTGTAAACTCATTTTGAAATAATAAGAATGTGTTAATTGAGTATTATGTGTTTTGTGCTTAATTGTGTGTCTTAATTTAATTAAGAATAAAAATAAGCGTCAAAATGAAATGTTAGATAAAGCCGATATCTATGGATAATGTAGTAGTAATTGAAACGAGGTTTCCGAATATATAAAGAATGCTGAAATCTGAGTTATAACGAAGAAGTTATCACCTGTCGAAGTTTCGCAACGGAACCGGCACAACGCTGCGTGACGTAAAATGTGAAATTTCGATAGAGTGACTTTTAGCCTTAGTGATCTAAAAGAAAGTCATATAATACGTTAAACCGAGAGCGTGCATAAAAAGAATGCCCAAATCTGACTTCGTATGAGGAAGTTATGATTTTTCTAAGTTTCGACTTAGCAGTATGTAGCCCGAAGTTCGAATATGAGATCGAGTGATTTCTAGCCGAAACAATCTAAACGAGAATCGAAGATCTCGTCAATAGTAGTGCAGCGGTAAAAAGACAGACGAAAACGGACGTCGGATGAAGAAGTTATGATTTTATAACGAAGTTTTCCTGTCCCGGCCTACTAAAAATAATATAATAAAAATAAAGTCAAAATTAGCCGACGGAGTCTAATTGAAAGTTGTAGAGCGTAGTCTCACCTACGCGTGGATATAAAGAACGTCGAAAAGAGAGTTCGTATGAGGAATATATGAATTTCGGAAGATTTATAAATAATTAAAATATATATTTAATTAAGAATTTCGGATAATATCCGAAGGAGTCATTGATCTGATCCGAACTACGCCCAGCGTAGTTGAGTACGCCCAGCGTACACCGAAGCGTGACCCGCCTCGCACTCGAGTGCTCCGATGACGCATGCAGTGACGATTTCCGAAGCGTACGCCCCGCGTACTGAGCATTACCCCCAGCGTAATGCGAGGCTTCAGCCCCTATATAAAGGATGCGAGGGCAGCCGAGATCTTTTGCTCCATTCTTCATTTCTCTCTCATTTTTACCTCGTTTTTCATGCCGGAATTATCCCGAAGCCCCGGTATCATTCCTGAGCCCCGAAGCAAGTTCCGAAGTCCCGAAGATCCCGAGAAGTAAAGTTTCCGAGCCGAACCTCTGCCCGCGAGAAGCCCGGTTTTCAAGAAAAACATCCCGGTTTTATCGGAAAAGTTTATTTTAAGAGACGAGGTGCTGTCCGATCATTGTCTTATCAAGTGAGTGTATATTCGTTTTCTTCTAACACATAGATATGAAATATTCTTTATAAAATACGTGCTACATGTTTATATATTATTTGTTTATTTGAACTATTTGTTGAATGGATGTTTTGTACAGGCTTTAAGCTGTATATAAATGTATATATTTTATCTACTAATATGTTGGGTAGAACATGGGTAGACAGTTGGTGTGTGAAGAAATAAAATGATGAGAGGCCTCGATGTCGTTGTTGATCTAGTCATCTAGCGGAGTATGGATGACGACCACAGACTCATTCTAGACAGTCCAGTGGAACACTAGCAGGCTCATAACCTGTAGGTGTTGTGAACGATGTGTTCACCGGTGTACTCTATCCCCCTCATGGTTGCCTTTAGGACATCTATTGCTAAGGAAGCCCCTTTGCAGTAATGTCCGTCCCGATGAAAATCCTAGATTAGGTCCCTTGTAATAGTTGTTGTTTTAGGGACATAAAGTGAGGATAACGGGAATGGGTAATCGGGTTATTGTTGGTTGGTGAAATTAAATATAATTATTTATTATGGGTCGAAAACCATATATGCTCACCAGGCTCCCAAGCCTGACCCACTCAGTTTCTTTGTATTACAGGTAGTGGCGCAAAGGCATAAGTTGGATAACATTGTCAAGATATTTTTTTTGGATTATAGACTTGTTGTTATATGTAATTGTTGCAAGGTCTATTTTGTATTGTTTATGCTTTTGGTCTGTATCGGGACATGACATCCCGAGATTTTGTTATATAATGAAAAACACATTTCTTTATGAAATGCCTTGATAAATTCTTATCATATTTTGTTTTGGGAACAAATTCCGCAACTCTTTTCAACAAAGGATTACTCTGATTTTATTTAAAAGCATAAATGAAACCGATCTTTTCTGGCCGTAATTTTGGGGATGTCACAGTTATGGACATTACGAGGTCGTGGTGATTCCGTTTGGGCTCACCAACGCGCCAGCAATATTCATGGACCTGATGAATCGGGTCTGCAGACCGATGCTTGATCGCTCGGTCATAGTGTTTATAGATGATATCTTGGTGTATTCCAAGACCCGAGAGCAGCATGTGGAGCATCTACGGGAGTTATTGGGAGTTCTGAGACGAGAATGGTTGTACGCCAAGTTCTCGAAGTGTGAGTTTTGGCTACAAGAGGTCCAATTCCTCGGACATCTCGTTAACCAAGAAGGAATTTTGGTCGATCCGACCAAAATCGAGGCGGTTATGCAGTGGGAGGTTCTGAAATCTCCTTCAGACATCAGGAGTTTCTTGGGATTGGCAGGGTACTACCGGAGATTCATACAATATTTCTCTAAGATTGCGGTACCCCTCACTCGTCTGACGAGGAAGGGGGTGGATTTCCGGTGGGGCCCTGAGCAGCAGAGGGCGTTTGAGACCCTCCGACAGCGTTTGTGCGAGGCCCCAGTCTTGACACTCCCGGAGGGAGTTCAGGATTTTATGGTGTTCTGTGATGCATCCATCACAGGCTTAGGGGCGGTCCTCATGCAGAGGGGATGAGTGATAGCTTATGCATCGCGACAGCTGAAGCCACATGAGAAGAGATACCCTACTCATGACTTGGAGTTGGGGGCGGTGGTGTTCGCCCTCAAGATATGGAGATATTACCTCTATGGGGTCCACTGTACCATTTACACGGATCACAAGAGCTTGAGACATCATGGATCAGCCAAACCTGAACATGAGGCAGCGCAGGTGGCTGGATGTAGTCAAGGACTACGATTGAGAGATCCTTTACCATCCTGGTAAATCGAATGTAGTTGCGGATGCTTTGAGCCGCAAGTCAGCTGGGTCTTCCACCCCAGCAGTATGTATGAGGATAGCGGTGGATTCTCCGCTTGTGAGTTTGATCAGAGATGCCCAGGTTGAGGGCATACGACCAGAAAATTGGAAGCTGGAGAGGATCAAGGGCGAGAATACCCGGTTCGTGCAGTATAGTCGGGGACTATTGACCGGATGCGGTCGAGTTTGGGTTCCAATGTCGGGTGGGGTTAGGTAGACGGTTATGGAGGAGGCTCATAAGTCTCATTTCTCTATTCACCCGGGGCCCACCAAGATGTACCGGGATTTGAATTTGAGCTATTGGTGGCCGTGCATGAGGCGAGAAATCGCTTGGTACGTCGAGAGGTGCTTGACTTGTAGGATGGTCAAAGCGGAGCATCAGAAGCCGCATGGCAAACTGCAACCCCTGGAGATTCCCATGTGGAAATGGGAACAGATCACGATGGATTTTATTAGCAAGTTGCCGAGGACGGCGAAGGGGTTTGATGCTATATGGGTCATCGTGGATCGATTGACCAAGAGTGCCCATTTCTTGGCCATACGGGAGAGCTCATCGGCCGAGAAATTGGCCGAAGTGTACGTTCGCGAGATCGTGTCTCGCCATGGGGTTCCCGTTTCCATTGTCTCTGATCGGGATGTCAGGTTTACCTCCCGCTTCTAGAAAAAGTTTCACGAGGAGCTGGGCACGCGGTTGCACTTCAGCACAACATTCCACCCGCAGGCAGACGGCCAGAGCGAGCGGACTATTCAGACCCTCGAGGACATGTTGAGGGCGTGTGTCATTGATTTCGGTGGGGGTTGGGATTCTCACCTACCGCTTGCGGAGTTCGCCTACAGCAACAACTATCATTCTTGCCTTGGCGCCCCGTCATTCGAGCTGTTGTACGGGCGGAGATGTCGCACCCCGGTTTGTTGGGGTGAGGTTGGTCACAGGGTGATGGGTCGGACGGAGGTGGTCTTGCAGACTACCGAGAAGATTCAGCAGATTAGGCAGCGACTGCAGACCGCTCAGAGTCGACAGAAGAGTTACGCCGACCGACGACGCTCCGAGTTAGAGTTTCAGGTCGGTGACATGGTACTCCTGAAGGTCTCGCCCTGGAAGGGTGTGATCCGCTTCAGGAAGAGGGGAAAATTGGGTCCCCGATACATTGGGCCGTTCAGGATCATTGCCAGGGTTGGCAAGGTAGCTTACAGGCTAGAACTGCCGGAGGAGCTTAGTCGGATACACAACACTTTCCACATTTCACAGCTGTGAAAGTGCATTATGGATCAAAAGGAGGTGGTGTCGCTGGATGATAGTCAGGTTGATGAACGCCTGAATTACGTAGAGAGGCCTGTGGCCATACTGGAGAAAAAGATGATGATTCTGAGGAATAAGGAGATACCTTTGGTGAAGGTACAGAGGGAGCATCGGAGGGGGTCCGAGTGGACGTGGGAGACGGAGGCTGAAATGCGGGAGCATTACCCGAAGTTATTCGTTGCAGCAGACTTCAAGGACGAAGTCTAGTTCAAGTGGGGGAGAATTGTAACGCCCCGATTCTCAGGTATTGATTTGATGTGTGAGTTTCTTGATTTCAAGGGCTACTCGACGAGTTGATTGCCCTACTCGTCGAGTAGCAGCGGGTTGGTCCACCTATTTTAATGACCTACTCGCCGAGTCCAAGAAGGGACTCGACGAGTAGGAGCTGGCAGATGAAAGCCTAAATCTTGGGGTTTTGCACCCTATTTAAAGGATCATTGGCCTCCCCCAGCTTCCCCTTTACTGCTTCTTGTCCCTCTCAAACCCTAATCGAGTGTGTGTGTTCCATTTGTGTGTTTTTGAGCTTGGAAGAGGATTTTGTGGAGAAGGGAGCTTGGAGAGCAAGTATTCAGAAGCAAGGAGCTTGTGGGATCTGAAATCTACCTTATTGGGCATCTTCTGGAAGGTATAAATCGTTACCCTGACCTCATTTCATTATAGATCCCCTTTTTGGACAAATTCTAGGTTTTTCATGGTATGATTGGAAGCTATTCATGTGTGCAAGCTAAGATCTGAAGTTGTAACTTCAGAACTGAGCTCCCTTGGGTTTATGAGTCCATAAAGTTCAGAGCTGAGCTTAGATTGGTCATTTAGGGCCTTTAGAGCCTTGCATGTGCGTAAAGTTTGCAACTTTACGTGATAAACATGCCTTAGAAGCTGGGATCTGTAATCTGGAACCTTGCCATGGCTTAAAAAGCGTCTGCATGGATAAAGGTCTGCAAGGACTCGGCGAGTTGGATGAACAACTCGGCGAGTCCGTTGAAGATGGCTATGAACTCGACGAGTTGGATGAACAACTCAGCGAGTCCGTTCAAGATTGCCTTGAACTTGGCGAGTCGTTCGAAGACTCGGCGAGTCGGCTAGGGTTTCTCCCAATTCTTAGACACATATGAACTCGGCGAGTTAAAAGGGAACTCGACGAGCCAATCAAGGATTTCACGACTTCTCGAGTTCAGGAAGGACTCGACGAGTCGGTGAACTGCACTCGACGAGTCGAGTCAATATGGACTGTTGACTTTGACTGTGGACCTTGACTTAGACCAAGGGTTGACCAGTTGACTTCTGAGGGTATTCTGGTAATTTGGAGATTTATGAGAAAGGGTTTTATGGTAACTATAGGTGGTGGAGTTCGTGTTGGTGATCCGGGAGTTGAGCTTTCTAGTTTCAGACGACAGTTGCGAGGTGAGTTATCCTCACTATACTAAGGGGTCTAAGGCACCAAGGCCGACCCATTGGATATGTTATCCTAGCAGTGTTAGATGTTGAGTATGAGTTAGTGTTGCATGCTAGTGGTTATGCCAGTTAGGTAGACCTGTAGGACTACCTGTGATGTTATATGATTATTGCATGCTCAGTGGTTATGTTGTATGTTATATGTTATGTGGGATGGGTTGAGGTTGTACTGCTCCGTGCGGTAGCCAACAGAGCTTAGGAGCATTCCAGTTACGGACTAAAGGGAGACTCGTACTGTGGGCTCGGGAGCATTCCAGTTACGGGCTAAAGGGAGACTCGTACTGTGGGCTCGGGGTAATCCAGTTGTAAAGTTGGGGACCTATTATATGTTGTTTAGTTGGTTATGATTACTGGCTAAATGGAGACTCGTACTGTGGGCTCGGGGTAATCCAGTTGTAAAGCTGGGGACCCATTATATGTTGTTCAGTTTGTTATGATATGTTTATGTGGACTGTATGTGTATCGGTATTTTGGGGGAACTCACTAAGCTCTCGGGCTTACAGTTTCAGTTTATTGTTTCAGGTACATCAGGGGATCACGGCAAGGCAAAGGCATGATCGTACAGCTCCTCACTTTATGTTTATGTTTCTGGGATATACTCTGATAAATAATATTTTGAGAACAAAGATGTAATGTTTGACGAATTTGATGTGTTTTTAAAAGTTTAAATTTGCTTGAAATTTTTGGGTGTTACACTCTCTCTCTCTCTCTCTCTCCTTGAAAGTCAACACCCTAAATGCAGAAAAGTGATAACTCTTCTTTCTTCCTGATCAAATGATATCTTGCATAAATAATTAGAGCATTTGTTTGGTTGCTCTTAAACTAAACCCATGACCACCCATGAAATACCACCTCCCCACCATTGATTCGATCAAACATCACCACCTCGCCTCCTTTTTTTTCTCCTTCTCATGAACCTACTTTCAAGAAACGACACCACCACGAAGGGTGGTCAAAAGACATTCCTGCCTCCATTAAAGAACCAACACCGGTGGCTTTAACTACCGTGAATCACCACCATCTGCCACTGTTATTGACCAGTAACCCCCTCCGTCCCTCTCATGTTCAGATAATCAATCACCACCACCATTTTTGTTGCAAGAAAGGTTGGAAACCGCCATCCACCACCTTCACCGTAGAGAAAACTGTTGGATTAATGTCTAAGTCCATAACTATATTTGGTATGTACTTGACCCGACCCGGCATGGTCCATTTGGGTTGCACTTCACCGGCACAATTTATATGGATAGTCTTTTGAGAATAGTATATTTATGATTTATATTAATATCTATAAGTTCTAATATATTAATATGGAATCATATTATTTAATTAGTATTGATCAAGAATTAATTTAGAATTAATTAAGTGATCAAAAAGAACTAATTAAATATGGACTCTTATATATATGGAATGGGCCAAGTTCATTTAGGTTGGGCTAAGCTTTCATGGATGGTCCATGGAGCTTTTAACCCATGGATCCTATGTAAAAGAAAGGTCATGGGTAATAGGGTTTACATGGATGCAACCCTAATCCTCCATAATATATAAAGGGGTCCTTGGCTCACAAAATTGGCACAAGTGTGTGAAAATAAGAGTGGGCCGATTTTAGTGTGCATACATATTCTCTCAAGTTCTTCCAAGTTGTTTTGGTGATTTGTGATTCCATTTGAGGCTTCCAAACTATTGGGGCTAAGCTCTTAAAGCTTGAAGACATCAAGCTACATCAAAAGGTATGTCATCTAACTAGAACTTTGTAGTATAGGTGCTTCATAATATGCTAGTTAGGATGAAACCTTGGAATAGTTAATATTTGCATGTATAATAGAGAAAACATAGATACAAGGTTTATAGGGTTGCATGTACACCATAGGAGTGTTAGAATGCTCAAAACCCAATAGTGGTATCAGAGCCATGGGTTGTTTTCTATTATATTGATGCAAATGTTTTATTTTCAAGTTGAAAAAAAAAGAAAAAAAAACATGACGTTTGTCAAATTTTAAGATAATTACTTGTTTTGTGAAAAACGAATTATTTGTAAAATTTGAATCATATGTTATATGAATTGAATTAGGTCAAATTTAGTAAAAGATAAAATGATATGATTATTTTATTAGTTTTAAAAGTTTGATCTAAATGTTTTAAGGAGTTACATATTTTGTCATAAAATTTTGGAGCTCAAAAGTTTTTTTTAAAGTTGTGATCTTAAGGGTTTTTTTGAAACTTCCATAAGTTATGGATATGAAAGTTTTTTAAAAAAAAAAATTTTGATTCAAAGTTTTTATGGAGTGACAAAATTTGGTGTTAATGTTTTAAAGAATTCCATAACTTGTTCTTAAGTTATGGAACATGGAAAGTTTCATCATAAAACACCATTAATTCCATAAGTTATGGAATCCAAAGGTTTTAAAGAATTACAAAACTTGCCCTCAAGTTTTGGAATTTGAGAAAAGTTTTTTATGAAAAAAAGAATTGAATTCTAAAACTCTTGGGTTCATAACTTAAACAATTAATTAAATGGTTTTAATTTTGAGTTTAATAATTGGAATTATGATGTTTTGTTGAATAGTTCAAATTAACTCTTATGGACTTTATTAATAGTTAATTAAAGCGTTTAATTAAAAGAGTATTATTAATTCATAAATATATGGTTTGAGTTTAATTAAATTAAAAGTCTAGTTTAATTAATAGATTAAACCACCAAGTATTTTAAATGTCTAAAATACACCCTTATACTATTATAATATTAAAAGTTTAATATATTATATGTATAAGAGCAAGTCGTCTTACCATTAGTAGGCCTCATTCACGAAGCCGATCTATAAGGGGGTATAAGGTTACTGCCTATAAAATGGCAGTTTAATGGGTCTCCACTCTCACTCACCGCTTCCTTGACCGGTGGAGGGTCGTTAGCCGAACAGGTAGGACAAGGACTATAATTCTCCCTTCATTATAAGTATAATGATAAATACTAAGTAACTAAACACTTATAAATTCCCAATCTTAGTTACTTAGGAAAATGTGAATAAGGTGCTAATCCATGAAATTACACTTTGCACTTTGTTTAAGCTGTTAGTGGAGCGTGTGTGGTTAACCGGCACACTAACCTGGACTTAACAAGGTAGGCAAAGGGTAACTTAATGTTTATCATAGTATCGTTGGAGCGTGTGTGGTTAACCGGCACATCGATTGAGTGGTAAATATTAAGGGTACCAAGTATATTTGCATGGTTACTTCACACCTTGTTTTGTGATCCTCGGCATCCCAGTCACAAAACCTGAAGGGCACACTCGAGATTGAAACATGCCATTGAAAAGTTCAATGAATCTCAAAAGAATCTAGGAGTTTCAAAACCAATTAAAACCTAATAATACATTTCTTTTATCTTGGTGGAAATTGGTGAATCGTCATTTACCTACCTTCAAATATTTTATAGCTTGGATTACGGCATCCCTTTTCCAAGTTATAAAATAGTTTGTTGGGTCCTAGCCTTAAAATATCATATTGGGTGTTATATTAAGGACTTAAATCAACTTTACGTGAATTTCTCCCATTGTTGATGTCTGGTTTAGACAACAATGATCTTCCCAAACCAAGCTTTCCTAATGAATATGACTTCCCGAGTTTGGCTCATGGAAGTCATACTTCTCTTCCTCCACCTCCTCCAATTATTCTCCCTAACCCACAAGTTCAAGGTCACTCAAGCCCTAATGGCAAGCAAGGTCTATGTGTGATCACATCTTAGAGATGAAGTCACATATTGACAAGCCGGGAGAGTTGGGTGTCAAAGTCTTGAGAAAGTTGGATGTTGAATCACTTTCTAAGTCACATAGTGAGTTCCTTTGGGACTACTATGAAACAGACTATGACATGAACCTTAATGATCATATCTATTTGCTTGGTGCTGGTGAATCAGCGATGATTTGGAACGATAGTAAAGCAAATTTGATTAGAAGATCAACTTCCCAAAAACTTTATGGACAGTGACAATGGTGACAATGGAAATCCAGAAAAAACATTCTCTTCCCAATGGAAAGGGATTGGCCATAGTCAACCCGATTGACCAAATGGTAAAGAGAAAGGCTAAGTCTGAGATAGTCCCATTACCAAAGGGTCCATATGTTTATTTTGCCAAAGGAAGGGGCGTTGATTGCAAAGCTGCCAAATTTACCTAAGGATGTTAAAGTCAATAAGTTTGACTCTACATCAGGTAGAGCCCATTATCTAACTCTGTTAAGTTCTATTCTGAGATCCTCATTACATGATGTGACTGGGTCACATGTTGATGTTTTAAGAATCAAAGAATAGAGAGAAATCTTAAAAGAAGTATATGCTGATTCTGATCGCGAAGGTGGATTTCGATCGCATTAGAATTTTGAGCAGTTGCTTAAGAAGTTATGATATATTGCTAAGTAATAGATAACAACAATTTTCTATGTGGATTGTAAGGATAAGTTTTTCCGCAAAGTTTTAAAATAAAAAAAATTGTTTAATTTTATTTATTTGAAGTATCCTTACAATGGCATTTGTGGAAAATTGTTGCTTATATGATTCCACTGACAGCAATATTGGAAAATGGATTTGATTCTTTCATTTGTGGTAGTGTCTAAATTTACCAAATCAGGAAAGTTCCTCATCACCCAAGTTTCAATTGGACCGAAACTTGGAATCATGCAAGTTGAATAGTATGATGAATGAGAACTTTCAAGCATTGGAAAATCAAGACTAATTACTTGTTCACATGGATGTGTGAGTCAAGTGAAGGAATAAAGGGATCAAGTACACATTTTTGTGCACTGGTCATGTCCACCACAAAGCTCGTTAAGACTATTTGATTTACTAAAGTTTAGTAAATATGGTTATACTTACAAGTTTAAGTATAATTCTGAAACATTGGAAAAGTCTCAATGTATGGCAGAACGAATGGGAAGAATCAAATTAGGCAGAAAGATAAAAGTTTCTCAAATCTGAAAAGATGGGAGAATACCTTAGTATCATGTTTGTGATCATCTTAATGATTTAGAAATCATATCACAATTAGTCCTCTAAAGGTCAAATTAGTGCATTCTTTTGACTAAGAAGAGGAGTCATGAATTGTTGAAATGGTTAGATCAGGAAGATGAGTCATACTTCGTTCCAAAACAATTCTTAGAGTCATACTCCAAGATTGTAACTTGAGTGACATATCTTAAAGAAAGGTTTAAAACACTTGTCAAATGTAAGAGTAAAAGTGTCCTACTCTTGTACATTTGAAATTGGTAAGTTGTGATGTTTTGGATAAAACAAAGACCAACTAAGGCCAATTGTGTGAAGTGTTTGTCTTGATAAAGAATCCGCACTATCTATTGAATATTTGGCAAGATAGTCTTATATGTCAAGAGGATAGTGGGACTCTTAAAGATCCTAAAAAGAATTTCAAGAACTAATCAAGAATAAAACCTGAGGTTCTTCACTAGCACACGACTTGAGGTTTATAACCTATCGTGTTGACATATTCTGTGCCCATTCCAGTTAAAGTTGGCTTTTCATAGGAAATCTGAAAGTTCTCAATTGGTAGCATAACAACTTGGAAGCAATGGCAGGCCGTGTACTGCCAGGTGGCAAGAAGTTAAGATTGCATAAGTCCATATGAGTTTGGATTTGTCATTATCCTTGTCTTGTGACTATGGTTTTGACGATTCACATGGATAAGAACACATACACCATAAAATCTAAGGGTCATAAGGTTTCTCTCCAATTCATGAAAATGATGGTGAGGAAACACTTCCACCAAGTAGATTTGAAGCAGATGGCAAAAGGTCTAAACAATTGAGACTATGATTACGGCATCCCTTTTGATAGTTCTGAAATTCTTTAGACACACATGCATGCTATCTAAGGAAAGGTGTATGATTTTGATAAAGTTTTATCAAAGCATCTCGTATGAGAAATATGAACTTTGGTAAGAAAGTCAATAAAGTATTGATTTCTAGAAGTCCAGCTGATTTCTGAGTACATGTCAAAGCTAGTGGGAGCATAAGTATTGACCAGGTCAGAGTTCGACAGCGGCTTTAAGAGCTACGATTGCCAGTTAGGTTTTGAAGTCATACTCAATAATAGTTTTAGACTTATCCAAGTGGGAGACTATTGGATTAATGTCTAAGTCCATAACTATATTTGGTATGTACTTGACCCGACCCGGCATGGTCCATTTGGGTTGCACTTCACCGACACAATTTATATGGATAGTCTTTTGAGAATAGTATATTTATGATTTATATTAATATATTATAAGTTCTAATATATTAATATGGAATCATATTATTTAATTAGTATTGATCAAGAATTAATTTAGAATTAATTAATGATCAAAAAGAACTAATTAAATATGGACTCGTATATATATGGAATGGGCCAAGTTCATTTAGGTTGGGCTAAGCTTTCATGGATGGTCCATGGAGCTTTTAACCCATGGATCCTATGTAAATGAAAGGTCATGGGTATTAGGGTTTGCATGGATGCAACCCTAATCCTCCATAATATATAAAGGGGTCATTGGCTCACAAAATTGGCACAAGTGTGTGAAAATAAGAGTGGGCCGATTTTAGTGTGCATACATATTCTCTCAAGTTCTTCCAAGGTGTTTTGGTGATTTGTGATTCCATTTGAGGCTTCCACACTATTGGGGCTAAGCTCTTAAATCTTGAAGACATCAAGCTACATCAAAAGGTATGTCATCTAACTAGAACTTTGTAGTATAGGTGCTTCATAATATGCTAGTTAAGATGAAACCTTGGAATAGTTAATATTTGCATGTATAATAGAGAAAACATAGATCCAAGGTTTATAGGGTTGCATGTACACCATAGGAGTGTTAGAATGCTCAAAACCCAACAAAAACCACCCACAACCACCGCCACTGCTGATTCCGACCACCACCGAGTTCCCCCTCCTCCCCCACTCGTGTCTCCGTCCAATTAAAACATAAAAGAAGCAGCAGAAGGCCGCCGGAGCAGCCCCCTGTCGCACACCACCGAGTTCCCCCTCCTCCCCCACTCTTGGTAAGCTCTATGAACTCAGCCTAACCCCATCCTTGTACTTTGAATCGATTCCAGGAGAATGAGTAGACATATTTGTTTCTTGTTGATGTACAAAACCCTATTTTGTCACTTTATTCCCAACGCCAATCACCTTCTTGGTTCGCTTAGCCACCATCTTCATGCTTCTCACAGGCGGCTTCATGTCCTATTTGCTAAATTATATATTCAATTTTTTCTGGGTTTCGATGCTTACCTTGTGGGATTCCAGTTTTGCAATTCTGGATCGTGCCTAGTAGTGCTTCTTTATGGGCCGAGACCGGTTTCTTAGGATGTGATTCGGTGGACAAATATGGAGTTTTCGATTTTGGGTTTTTCTTATTTGTGGGTGTGTATGGGGAAGACAATGAGTAGAAAAAGTTGAACCCAGATGTTGTGAATTGGAAATTTCATTAAGAATCATAGATGGTAGAGTTGGGTGTGAGATCTATGGAGTGATTCGAGGGATTTCGGGGATTTGAATGAGTGAGATTTGGTAACATGACTGTTGCAGCTTCCATTATTGTAGTTTCTTTTTTAGGAGAGAGAGAGAGAGAGAGAGAGAGAGAGAGAGGTGGGACCCTTTAATATTAAATATATTTTTTTAAATAAGGCAAATCTTCATAAATGGTCCCTGTGGCAATGAAATGACAGAAATACCCTTCATTTAACGGCCAAAAGCTAACGGAGTTAACGAAAAGGACCATTTGTTAAAAGTTTTGAAACCACGTGGACCATCTGTGAGGTTTTTAAAGATTAGGGACTAAATTTCAGATTTTCGGAAACCACAGGGACCATTTTTGAAGTTTTGTCTTTTTTTTCATGCATTTTCTACAAACTAAACATTAATATATTATATTAAACAAAACTTTTCTTTATTTTGTACTTTACAATTAGTTGCCACTTGTCGAAACGCCGTCGGACCAACTTCGGACCGCCGTCGGACCAACATCGGACCGCTGCCGGAGTAACAACAAATTCAATTACATTTTTCTGGGTGTATTCACAGCTTAATAGAACAAACTTTGTAGTTCTCATTTTTTGGTGATATTTTTTAACACATCATTTTGTTTTTTCATACAAAATTTGAACAAATAAACAGAATTATGTCTAGACAAATTCAATTTTTTTTTCTAAATTTAAATTTCTTAAAGAAAAATATTGTGTATTCACAGTTTAATAAACATATAATTTCACTAATACACAGTTTAATATTTCATGCATACCTTCATTCATTTTTTAAGACAAAGTTTATATAAAATATACAACTTAATAAAGTTTATTTTTAGTTTAATACATAAATTTCACAACATAAATAATGCAATCCATTATACACTGATTCCCATATATAGAAAAGTCAAATCCAAAATTCTACCACCACTAACTACCACACGCCACCGACCACATGTGTCATCGTTGCAATCATTCTTCCTTCCAACTCAGGTGTGTATATTTAGAATCAAAATCATTAATTGAGAGCTTAAATACTCTATTCACATTTAATAAACCAATTAATTCATTTATTTAGAGTTTAACGCAAAATAATTACAAAAACTAATATATTCTTACATATTTATATAACAAAAACAATATATTCACAAGAAATTTATTTCAAACATTCATATGTAAATCATTAATATTTTAACATAAAATTCATTAAAATTTATAACTTAATACAGTCAATTCATAGTTTTAGCAGAAAATTCACAGCTTAATGCAATCAGTTTACAATTTAAAACACAAAAATCAAAAATTAATACACAAAATTCACAGCTTAATATAGACAATCAATAATTTAAACAGACAATTTAATGTAGTTAATTCACAATTTAAAACACCAAAATAATAGCTAAATCCAAAAATTCACATCTTAATACAATAAATTCATAGTTTAATATAGAAAAAGTATATTTTCACATCCATATTATCAACTTAAAACTCTTAATACAGTTAATTCACAGTTTAATACTCAAATTTCACAACTTAACACAACAAATTCACAGTTCAATACACAAAATTCATAAATTATTATAGTAAATTCACAGTTTAAATAGAAAATTCACAGCTTAATGAAATCAATTTACAGTTTAAAACATAAAATCACGATTTAACATACTAGATTCACAAGACAATAAATTCATAGTTTAGTACACAAAAAAATGCATTCACAACCATATTCTCAACCTAATACTTACAATAATATATTTGAGGCTAGGGCTTCTTTCAAAGTTTAACTTACACAATATTCATAGTTTAACTTTTACATACTTTATTCAAAATGAGAGAAATCATATTTATGTATAATGAGAAGCAAACACAAAATTAAACAAAAAAAAATTAACACAAAATTCTTAAAAAAATTCACAGTTTAAAACATTTAATTCACATCTTAATATAGTTATTTCACAACTTAATACAATCAATTTTCAATTTAATATACAAAATTCACAATAAATATAATAAATTTGCAGTTTAATATACAAAGTTTACAACTTAATACAATCAAGTAACTACTTAATACAATCAATTCACAGTTTAATACAGTCAGTGACGGATCTATAAAAAAAATTAGGGCATGGAAAGAAGATCCATAAAATAGCTCAAACATCGTGATGATTTAATTTGTGAAAATTAATTAAAAAGCATATAATTGTTTTCATGAGTTTTTAATTTAATGCAAAAATAAATAAACAAATAAATAATATTTTCAATTTTTAGCAAAACCAACAACCTAATTATATAGCACAATAAAATTAACAAAATTTACTAATTTACCATTTAAAATTAGAATAAATATATAAAATTTAACAAACCATACGATTTTAAAATTAGCAATCATATATTTTTATTAGAAGTACCAAAACAGTAATGGTGGATTACTTTCCTTACACATATTAATTAAAACTAGACGAAAGACAAGTACAAAAATTATAATCACCTAAATAAACAAGAATTAAAACAACCTATAATTATTTAAAAATTTATCATATATCGAGATAGTCACAGTAATCATAGAAGCTATGATAATGACCATACACTACACATCTGATATTTAGAGAAACAAAACATTCGTATTATTTTATAAAATATTCCTTCATTTACAAGGGAATGTTATGTCATACGAGTGAGAGAGAGAGAAAGAGAGTATTCCATGTGTGAGAGAGATTATGAGAGTATAGAGAAGAACTTACTATGAGGCTACGCAACAGTGATGAGATGTTGATGATGTATTTTTCCGACGGCACCACAAGGCAGCAAGAGGTGGTTAGCATAAGTCGTTGGAGGAGTCGGTAATATTGATTCCGTCGATAGAGAAGACAACGGTGGAACCGCCACCGGGAGAAAAATAGATCTAGAGGAATTAGAGACAAAGCAGATCTAGATGGAGTCGATGGGAGTAAGGTGACCGTCATTAGAGCACTGGAGAAAAGAGATAACGTCGGCAGGTGACGTTTTCTTGTGTTTTGGCGAGGTTGGAGGTCCACATATCATAGTTTTGAAGGTGTAGAAGGTCAGATATGGTGTTTCGATGATGATAACTATAGTTCATAACAAATATGGTGGCTTAGAGTCACCGAAAGTTCCAAATCTGAAGGTGTAGAAGTTCAGATTTGGCTTAGAGTTGCCGAAAGACTACAACAAAATGCAGCTAATGCAACTCTGCTAAAAGGTTGCATTAGGCCTTGAAAAAGTTGCAAAATGCCTAAAGCAACCTTTTACCAAAGGTTGCATTAGGTAAAGTTGCAGTAGATCTATAGCAACTTTTTTTTCTTAGAAAAAGCAACCCTTTATGACATAGTTGCAAATCTTTTTTAGATGCAACTTTTTTTAATGCAACCTTTTTTATACAAAAGCAACTTTTTAATGCTAATATGAAACTTTTTTATACTTAGATGCAACTTTTTTAATTATTTTAGTTACGAAAATGCAACTTTTTTTTATAATTAATTGCAACGTTTATTATGTTTGTAGTAAAGAATTACAACATTTCTATAGGGTATATGCAACCTTTGTTACATCTTTAACTGCAAAAAATGCAACCTTGTTTACAGTCAAATGCAACATTGTTTACAGTCAAATGCAACTTTACTTATATGACTTTTCTAATGCTTATGCGACATTTTTTTTCAAGTCATGTAGATGCTACATATGTTTACTACATTGCTACAAATAGTCACTACTAATATTACACCATAACAATAATAACATAAATATATTATATAACTTTATGGTCTCCTTTGACATGTCTAAATTCAAAATAACAATCATAAATCAAAGTCAATACAAAGTTGTCAATTATAATCACAAAAAAAAGTATTAAAAACATTCAACACATGTACTAAACATAAACGATAAATCATATTAGCAACTATCGATCTTCTAGAGGTTGTTGTTCCACAAACTTCCGCATCATGACTTCAAAGTTTTCTTGTTGGTTATTAATATCTATTCGCATAGCTTCTAAATCGGCATTTTCTCATTGTCCTCATGAAACTCTTTTCACATTTTAATCAACTGATTTCTTTCAACTTCATTTGCTTTGAATGATTTCATAAGTCCCATCGGAATCATGTATGACGCATCACCACCACCCACTTCTTTTTTATCAATTTATTAGTAACTCCTTTACCATAAAGTCGACGATATCCATCATTCTTTGTTCTTCACAATCATATAAGGATCTACGATATCACTTGTATCTTCTAGAGGTTTCTAGTTCTTAATTTGTTCAATCAAGATTATTCAAAAATGAATATGATAATAATGCTAGAAATATACCGTTAAAAAGTTGTTCACATTGTAAAAAATTGCATTTCAATGTTGAAAAAATAGTTTTTTATTATGTCAAAAGCAGCTACTTAATGTCCAAAAATCTACTATCAAAATGGTACTTTTTATTCTAAAAAAACTGCATTTGAACATCTAAAAACTGTATTTTAACGTCTAAAAAACTGCATTTCAACGTATAAAAAACTGCATCTTAACGTATAAAAACTACAATTTAATGTCTAAAAAGGTAGTTTACTATAAAAAAAGGAAAAACCTATTGTGAAATTTAAATGCAAATTTACAATTTTCTTTGTCGTGTCAGTATATGTATCAACATATACATGCCCGTCCGTCCTTTGACGTGTACGTTCAAAAATTTGACTTAAAGTGGGGAATTCCTTGTCGGGATCTTCATTTTTTTGTACTCATGGTAACATAGACATCAACAAGAAAGTATCAAAGTGTGAGAAAATAAAAATGCAAATCACAAGAAAAATGAAAACACTACCATATCGTCACGAATTCTAGCAGATTAAGATTTGGAAGTTTGTGATCTAAGGGTTTGGATTATAAATACTAAATTCGAAGGGTAGAAGGCACACTAAAATAAAAATTTCGGACTGATTGTAGCTTCACATTTTTGGTCTATATGTTCACTTAATATGTTGTATTATAAATTTAACATTGGCTAGAAAAGTGTCATCTACTTGTCGTTTTAAAATAAATATGTTGCAACAAGTGAGAAGGCACATTTGGATCTGATCATCACAATTTTGATGCATTAGTTGAATTATTAAGTTAGTAATTTATTACAATGTAGAAAAAAAAGTGAATGAGTCCCACTAAAAAGCGGATGTTTATTTCTCATGCAATGTATGGATGATAAATAATAAATTCAATGGGTAGAATGCAAAATAAAAGGAAAATGATAAACCGATAGTAACTTCATATTTGGGTGTCTTCGTTTTCTTACAAGGAAACAAGTCTTCCAAGTATAGAAAGTTATGTGCTTTTATCTCTAAACTTTTAAAGGCTATATCTTTTGACTCGGACCTCGGATCGAGGTGAGTTTTTTTTTAAGTTTCATATTTTTCGAGATCTACGTCGTAGCAAACTTTTGGCAGTTTTTTTTCTAAATTTAGCCTCTAGGGTCTTTAATTTGGGGTTTTTTTCACTAATTTTTGACTTTTAAACGAACTTTGACCTATCATAACTTCTAATAGAAAATTGAAATATGAGGTTTTTTAATTTTGAATGATTTATAGAGATGAGTATCACACACTAGGCTGGTCAAATTTTGAAATGCCCATTTACCTTGTTTAGGAATTATTTAATCCATTTATTCAGAACAATATCAAAACTGTTCTACTAGATCAATTGGTAACTATAATTTTAGGAATACTAATTAGCATAGAGATCCCAAGTTCAAGTCTTAATTAGCTTAGATTAGAGATCCCAAGTTCAAGTCTGTGCCTCTACGGACTCTTACCAACTTAGTTTACTCTACTAATTTTTACCAAATATTTTTGAACCTGTTACCATGTTCACTTGGATGTGTTAAAAACTAAAAGTTTTCAACCTAATATCCAACATACATGTGTACTCATCACTTTTCAGAAAGACAAAACTGCACAAATGGTCCCTGTGGTTTCTTGAAAATTGTCACTTTGGTCCAAAAAGTTTTAGACTAGCACCACATGACCAAAGTTTTCATTTTGTTATGAGTTTGGTCGAATTTACTTTAAAAATTTATAATGACGATTTTACCCTTCTTTTTTGTTTTTTTTTCAGTTTATTTGTTTATTTAAGTATTTTCATAATTAAAAGAAAAATAAAAAAGAAAATAATTCACTCTCTCTCTCTCACTCTCTCTCTCTCTTCCCCATAAACGATCATTCATGTTTTTTGTAAGACCCAAAAGAAGGCAGCAACCTCCATTACCCACTCGTCGGAGAAACACCATCCAAAACCCCTCATTGCCGCTTCATTCCCCAATAACCAGAAACACCAAGAAACACCCCAGCACCACCGAGGACCACCTTGCTCCACCACAACATCACCGCTGCCACCACCCGTTGGCCCGTTGCTGTAACATCCCAAAAATTCAAGCCAATTTAAAACTTTTTAAAACATTTAAAACCATTAACTTATTACAGTTTACATCCTGGTTTAGGAGGCGCTCCATCCTCGTCTCCAGCAGCGACGACTATCGGCAACGATGCAGAAGTGGGTCTCCCCATCTCTACAAGTGAATCATGTCGGAGCAGCAGCCATCGTCTTCGTCGGCAGCTAGGTAGCAACAGCGGCGTTGCGATGGCTAGAAGGTGGCAGTGGGACAGCCGGAGCAACAACAACGATCCAAACGGAGACGGTCATGACTGAGAAGTAGCTACAAGAGAACGGGGAAGAGAAGAACACGACGGGAAGGTGGCGGAACGGAAGAAGATGCAAAGAGGGTGGCGGCTCCCACCGGAAACAGCAACAACGACATCCCGGGTGTCCTCCATTCGAACATCCGCTTCCATGATGTCTAACGACGACTTTTGTCTTGAACCGGACGGCACCACAATGGCTCGGTGGTGCAAGGTGACTACGAGAGAGATGACAGTAGCTGGAGGGAGGATACGTGAAGGTGGCGACTGAGGATATGAGAGTCTAGGGTTAGGGTTACGAACAAAGTGACAGGTTTATACCCGTCCACATGCAAACTTTGTCCTTCATCCACTTCCAGCCCCTCCCCTATATTCTTTTCAACTTCAATCCATTATTTACCAATTAAACCCCTTCTGTAATAGTTCATTACAATTCTAGTCCCAGAAGTTACCACTTGACCCCTAACAATCCAAAATCCTTTCATTTGGCTCCCCGAAACCTACGCCCCGCTAAATATTATTGGTTTGACTATAATAATAATAATAATAATAATAATAATAATAATAATAATAATATATCGAGACTTAAGAGTTTATTAATTATTTACTGATTTCATTTAATTTCAAACGGAGTGTTAAAGCTGCCTTCACCAATCAAACCCAACTCAACACCCTTCCCTTCCTTCGTTCGTCGCCGTAAAACAAGAAAACAGAAGACTGTGAACCTTACCAAATACAAGGCAGCAGAAGGAACGGAAGCGTCATTGCAAGTAGAGGAGAAATCGAACACCAACTTCGATTTTGGGGGGTCCGGTCCTTGTTTCCTTGCTCGTTGCATGCCAGAAAGGGGACCAGAAAGGGAACCGAGGGAGGTATCGGCGATTGCAGATCGTGAGGAGGGAGAAGTCTCCGGGTCGACGAGAGCGAAGTGACACATGTGGGAAGAAGCAGCGAGCGGCTATAATTTCGGGGCTGCTGGGTCGTGGATGAGTAAGGGGAAACAACCTCGCTGTTTCATCTCCTTCATTATTCAATCCATTTCTAAATCAAACCTTCGATAATTAGATATCAATTTTTGACTATCCAAAAGTCAAACCAGTTCAAAATCAATTATTAATCTTTTGTTATCCAAAATCGATTTCAGTCCCGTTTTGCTTCAAGCCTTCGTTATCACCTTTGTCAATTGAAAATTAGAGACCATCGAAATCCAATCTTTGCATAAAACAGGCTATGTGAATCATACGTTTTGGTCTCGTATTTGTGAAGTAAAGTCAAACAAAAATTTAAACAAGATATGCTCAGAACTATCAATTGAAATTGATAAATGAGTACGTGATGGAAATCGATTTTAAGTTTCGATTGTAAGATCCAACGAATAAGATATGAAGCGAGTGAGAGAATTCCGTCAAAATGAGAAAACACTTAAATTTGAATATGAACTGAAGGAACGTTTTGGAATCCAGACCCACTACGTGGTAAACAGATTTGTAAGTTTGTTTGTTCTTTGGCAAAATTAATTTTTTACAGGTTTGTTTACTCCATGGCTAAATTAATTTGCAAATGGGAGAATATTTAAATAAATAAAAAACTGAAAAAAAACAAAAAAGAAGGGTAAAATCCTCATAACAAATTTTTTTAAAGTAAATTGGACCAAACTCGCAACAAAATGAAAACTTTGGACCTGTGGTGCTAGTCCAAA
The DNA here is from genome assembly GCF_052849685.1 of Lactuca virosa. Classification (NCBI taxonomy): domain Eukaryota; kingdom Viridiplantae; phylum Streptophyta; class Magnoliopsida; order Asterales; family Asteraceae; genus Lactuca; species Lactuca virosa. Next base: position 192,193,372 of record NC_136432.1, read on the forward strand.
ACTTTTTGGACGAAAGTGGCAATTTTCAGCAAACCACAGGGACCATTTGTGCAATTTTGTCTTTCAGAAAAGAAATGTGGGCTGAAGACAAAAAGAAACTCTAGGAAAGGACAAGAGAGGGCTCTCCTACTGCAACAAAGTTCAATAAATATAAGTTGTATCTTAATAGAAAGTAAGACCCACAAAAGCATGGGTTGTCATATTTTATGGTCGTACCATTTTTCTAAAATCAAAAGAATGACTGAAGAAAGATATGGTCTCATGTTGTCCATAGGAAGGGTGTTTAAGGTATGGTGATGGAGAAGCATATCATTTATGCATGTTAGTCAACTCAACAGAAGAGAAAAAATGTTTATTTAAAAAAGTGAATGATGTTTTGTGCACAGTGATAATGAAGTTCGTTTCTGAAAGAAAAGTAATAGACATGTCTAAAAAACCTTAAAGGTTGAAGTTGAGAACTCGATGTTAAAATGGTAATCTCACAAAGATACCCAAGAACTATTGAAATGATCATTGGGATTAGAATTGTAGACATGTTAAAAGAGTTTTATAATTCCAGGCTTAAGTTTCAAGTCAGATTAAAGAAAAAATTGATTGGGGAAATGGGCCGGGTCAACAAAATATATGCTACAACAATTTCAAGAATTAAACGGTGTTAAAACCTGCAAATTGATATGGTGTTTCTCATTTTTCTTATATATATTTGTATTTGTTAATTTGTTGATGAGAGTCATCAGTGATGTTGTGTTTAATGGCATAAGATACTTGAACAACAAAAAGCATATGAGGTTTCGACAGGAAAGACAAATAACCTTGAAAAGAAGATCTTACCATTGAGACTGATATTGTTGAGTAACACAATGCGGGTTGAAGAGTTTGTATCTACGGATATAAGTAAAATCTTTGCTAATTTACCACGTATAATCTAGGTTCTACATCGACAATATCTAGTAACTACACATTCCCAAAGAGAAAAGATTTTATCAATTCAGATGACCAAAAACTTAAATAGCAGCATCATTGTTGTCTCTCAAGACTTTGACATGAAGGAGACCGATGAAGCATTTAAGATGGAGGGACAAACAGACAATGATGAAGATGATCACCTCAAACCCTAAATAAATCCAATTGGCTGTGCTCCGAAGCAAGAATCTACTGCATTTTATTGAGTAGAAGAGAAACTTGAGCGACAAAGGTACATGGTCATACATGGTTTGCGTAGACAGACTTGAGCAAGAGTCTTTGATGAAATTGGCGATTAGAGGAGGGGAAATCCACCTCTTGGCTCCTGTGGAAAATCAATTATAGGTGAGATAATTATGTAATACCTGGTATATGTAAGTAATACATGAAATCGATTAGGCTGAAAATTACGAAGAGTAGAGAATAGATTGAGCGGAACGAGTGAAATTGTAGAGTTAAAATGGCTGATATGAAGATCAGTGATGCCCTACACTCTGGGAACGAGATAAATGGAGACTCTAGGAAGAAAATGAATGCACCTGCAAGGCGATATCTCCCATCAATGTGATACCTGAAATGACGAACAACGACTTAGATTTAGGGGCTGAGGAACCGATGTGATTTGCAATTAGATTGAAAATTCACCAAGTTCACGTACAGTATTGAAAAGTAAATATTTGAAATACGTCATGGAGTGTGATAAAATTTTATAAATTACTTCAAGGACAAATTTATTATATTAGGAGGGAAATTGAAACTGGAGAGTAACATAAAGAAAGGGTAAAGATGTACATTTACATTTTTTTAATAGTTTTTCTAAAGTTAATAATATAAAAAAATAAATAAAACATTTCTAATTTATTTTGAAGGAAATTAAAAAAATTGAGAGAATTAAAATTAAAAATGTTACTTTTGTAATAAAAGTTGTAACTTTTAATAAGATTTGCAACTTTTTTAAAAAAATTGCAATTTTCAATAAAATTTGTAACTTTTAAAAAAAGTTGTAATTTTCAATCAAATTTGCAAATTTTTAAAAACAAAGTTGCAACTTTTTTTAAAGAAAGTTGCATTAAATCTTCTAGTGCGACATTTTTGTTCGGCAAGACCATATTTATAATCAAATGCAACTGTTGTGAAAATGTTGCATTTAAAAGGTCGCATTAGACTCATTTTATAGTAGTGAAAGTTCCAGATATGAGATTGAAATCTAGCTAAGATGTGTTGGAGGTTGGATTTCGTAGGTCGGAGCTGGTTGGTGGTGAGTTTGGCTGACGGTAGGAGCCAACGGAGTGATTGTAACGACGGTGGTTAGGCAACTGTTGTGGCAAGAGGCGGTGAACAGTTGGATGGTGGTGGTAGTCAGAGGAGATAGTGATAGTGTTTTGATATAAGTTACTGGAAGTTTGTAAAAACGTTTGAGGGGAATAAATCATCTAATCTTATTTTTATAAATAATGTTATTGTTTTAATATTAATGTTTCAAAATGACCATAATATCCCTAACTTTTTTAGCGAAAAAAATATTAAAAGAAACAAAAATACATCAAAACAAAATGGTTCTTAGAGTTCTTAACTTTTAAGGGTTCTCATTTGATCTTTTAACTATATATATATATATATATATATATATATATATATATATATATATATATATATATATATGGTGAGGTTCAATAGAGAACCATAATTCACCAAGGAACTAAGGAACCAATTTTTTTTTTTCAACATTTAGAGCTTGCTTTTTTATAAAATTAAACTAAAAATATAGAAATTTATAACTTTTTGTCATTTTTTCAATGATATCAAATTCGATGAAAAAAACGTCAAATTCTTATTGTGAATCTATGCAGATTCACGGTGTGAGTCTGAATTCACACGATGAACTCGAAAAATATATAATTTAATTTTTAGCATTCACAATGTGAAGTTATAAATTTAGAAATTTATAGTTTTTTTTCGATAAATAATAAGCTCTAAAACTTAAAAAAAATTAGAGAACCAATAAGTATGGTTCTCTATTGAATTTTTTTTTCTCTCTCTCTCTCTGTATATATATATATATATATATATATATATATATATATATATATATATATATATATATATATATATATATATATATATATATATATATATATATATATATTAGTTTATAACCCGTGAGAACCACGGTTAAAATTTAATTAAAAATTCATAATAAAAACTCAAAGTTATTAATTAATTATTATAAATAAATTATTAATTAAAAATATTTTTTTAATTTTATAAAATAATAATCATTGATTCAGAAAAATACATGAAAGTTTATCACTTTATAATATGTATTAATTTTATTTTATTTTTATTTTAATGTTATTAATTTAATATAATTAGAGTGAGAAATTTAAAATTTGAATTTTGAAATGGATAATCAATAGGTTGACAAGTGATATGATATTAATTAGGAGGCCTAATAGGGTGACACATGTCAAAATAACTACTATTTTATTAGTATAAGATATGACTAATATCACTAAAGTCCCATGTTTTTCGCACTAAATTGAAAAAAGCCCTAAATTTAATTTTTCATTGACTGTGGACACAATATTTTCATGAAATTATGGCAAAAGGTCAAAGTGTCGGTTTCACCGGTTTCAGCAGGTAACAAAGCAAAGACGAACATTGGAGATCAGTTGTTAGGTAGGTTTTGTTCCATTTTTCTCTCCAACATCAATCCTGGAAGATGGTAAGCTCCTTCAACACGCACACATAAGAGTACAGAGAATGGGCTTTAAGGAATCGTTGGTCTGAAGATTTGAGATGCGAGTGTGATGAACCTGTGACATTCTCAATCTCCAAAACTGTCGATAATCCATGGAGGAAATTCAGGGGGTGTCCAAAGTATCAGGTAATATCAAGTTTCCTACTTCTTTTTGTGGTCTTGTTGAACCGGTGTGAAGAAGTGGTTTTTGTACAGGTGTCCAAAAAAGTGAAAAAAAACTTACGGCTTGATCTACCTCTACCAAACACTTACTACAAGGAAACTATGTGGAAGTTCCATATGGATTTGGAGGAGGAGGCCAAGAACAACAAAGCAGTTCAAGTGGATATTTTAAACCTGTTGAAGGTGGTGCTACTTATGATGGTCATGATTTTGGTGGTGGTGATTGTAATGGGGTTTATGGTTCACAATGTTGTGGTTAAAGCACTGTGAAGTTGTTGGCATTAGTTACTTTCAGGTGGAATGGTAGAGTAGTTTAGGTGTAAGGGTATTTTGGTCAAGTTAGATAGTAAGTTGATGCATGCGTTATGTATGGTAATTTTTTGGTGTTGTAGGAGATGACAATGATAACAACTTATTTTGTCTTAATGATAACAATGTATTATTTCTTAGTAATGACAATACCTTTAACACATACATATGTATAAAAATGACAAAATCTTGAAATTTTAATAGCAACCTACTAAACAAACTAACCAAAACATGGAGGGTAACAACAATTATAGTGATCAAGGCACATATATTGATAACTTACCAATCATGCCATGTAGTTTACAAAGCTTCCCGAATGTCAATGTCAGTTAACAACCCAAAATGGGGAATAAACTTTACAAAGCTTCCCACAAACCACTACCATACCATGTAACCTAATTAGAATCAAACTTCCAATTCTACCAAACATTATGGACTGGAACTGGAAGCTTGATACCAAAAGACAAGTGTACAAAAAGTAGATGTTTACAAAAAGGGAAACATATTTACTAATGCTCATTCTACCCATTCAACCCTTAACATAATTTCTTAATCTAAAACCCAAGGAGGTTTGGTAGAACCACCACCATCAGCATCTTAGACCATTTTCTTGAGATTTAGTTTCCTAATTCTTTCAGAGTGAGTCATCTTTTTCTCCCAATGGATATTGTAAGAACCAGGAACCAAGGGTACCACTCTTGCTCCAACCTTTCTCTCTTCAAGTTCTTCTTCCTCAGCCTCTCTTTATTCAACTTCTCCTTCCTCAGCCTCTCATTCTTCAACTTCTCCTTCCTCAACCTTTTTTTCTTTAATCTCTCTTTCCTCAACCTCTCTTTATTCAATCTCTATTTCCTAACCATCTCTTTTCTGAACATCTCTTTCCTCAACATCAGTTTCCTCAACTTCTCCATAAACCTACAATATGGTAGTCTAGTAAGTAAATCTATAATTTGAAAGCCAAAAAATAATGTAACAGCACAGACCTATTTCATAGCAGCCACTGCATCAACATGTGTATATCCGAACTATAGCAACTCCTTTAAAGTTAGTCTTTCATTCATCTTCACGTCATTGTCATTCTCTTGTTCCTGAACATCCTCCTTTGCTTGACTCATAGGTTGCTTACCATTAGGTGTATGGGTGAAAAGATCATCAAAAGCCTCATCACAGCTTAGGGACACATCCTCATTTGCTTGACTCATAGGTTGCTTACTATTAGGTGTTTTCATTGGTTTTTTGTTCCTTGATCCGAAAACCTTAGTTTTCCCTCCTCTACTTGCCATCATCTTAGTCCTTTTCATAGGAGTAACAGCAGGACCACCATCTTGATCACCAGATTCAGAAACAGGAGGAACACCATCTTGATCACCAGATTCTGTAACAAGAGGAGTACCATCCCTTCTTGGTATAGCAAGCCCAACTGGAGGGAATTGGTTAAAGATAGGTTGGCCTCCCTCATTCTCTACTGCTTCACAAGCATACCCATAAGAAAAAAGGCTATGTACTAGTTTTCAGGTTTCCTTGCCATAAGATAGGTGCATCATGTTTCTGTTATCTTCTTTATCTTCTCCATTGTAGCAAAAAAGTACCCTTCCATTGTACTCATAGCAACTTTCCAGAACAAATTCTTCAGCTCCAATCCCTTGTATTTTTCCTGAAGTTTGCAAAGATGTGTCTAGCACATTGTCTATGCTCAACATGGAGGAGTACGTCTGCCACAGCCTGTAGAAGGCCCTATAATTAACAAACAAACACAAGACATGTAAAAATTAATGAGTATTACATATATATATATATATATATATATATATATATATATATATATATATATTATACTAATATATGTTGTATGTACCTTGTGTTGGTCTAAGATAACAACCAGGCCATTCCCAACACCAAGATCCAAATCAGCAACTAAATTCTCAATGAACCAGGTCCAGTTGTCCTTATTCACAACATTCACAATTGCCCATGCTATTGGGTAGACATGGTTGTATGCATCCTTCCCAATAGCAGTTAAAATCTCCCCCTTTACCTGCCCCTTCAAAAAACTACCATCTAGTCCTATCACCCTTCTACATCTTCTGTTTTATCTATATCTGAAAGCCTTGAAGCCAACATAAAACCTCTTAAAATAGTAACACCCCAGATTACTTTCTACCCCCAACAAGCAAGTTGTACCTGGATTAGTCAACCTAATTGCAACTATGTAGTCCCAAACCCTGGCATAGTGGTCTTCTAACTTCCCTTTTATCATCCTTATTGCAGTAGCCCTTGCTATTTGACATTTCCTAACAGATACACTCACTAAAAACCTTTGTAGCACATCTGCTTGCATCTCTAGCAATGTCATCTTGGGCTTCATGATTACATCTTTCAAGTAGTGTTTGGCTAACCAATTGCTAGTAACTAGGGAACCAAAGTGATAATTCCTGACACATAAATGAATTTCATTACATAATTTAATCTGGAATGTCCTTTCATTGTACTTCCATCCAGCTGCAACCCAGAACGAACATTGCATTTTTTTATTGTCACTACTTCCATTACCACACTTAGCTATAACCCTCACTCTATCACTATTTTCAAAATAAAGCTACTATCCTCCATGGACTTCATAGTTAGCTAAAGCAAACCTGAGTTGAGCAGTGAATTAATAATAGTCTCCTAATCGGGGCCTCATCTCTTTCTAGTCAACATTAGGATCATGCACCCTATACTCGAGGCTAACATCTTCATCGTCTTCATCTAAGTTGGTATGCTCATTTTGTTGGACATCAGGAATGTATGCATCATCTACCATTCTATCAATATTCCTCCTTATTATGTGTTCGTCACACAATAATTTAAGAAAAGGATCATCACATAGTTTTGAGGGGGATTTGATATTTTCTTCAGAAAAATCCAAGAAGCTAAAGTCAAATGCTTCATCATCGGAGTCGGAGTCTGGAAGGTATGTCTTCTTAGGGAGCTTAGGCCCTTTAGGATTCTTAGTTCCAGAAGTAGTAGTCATTTGTTTGATAAAAAAACAACTTGTTAGTTCAAACTTGGAACTCCATACTCCATAGACGCAGATAAACACTCTCAGAAGCATTAATTTCTTGTTTACATACATGTACCTTTCTACTCCAGCTTACTTTACTAACGATTTTGGAGCTTCAAACACGAAATTGGGGACTGTGAAACCCATCTCAACGTCAAACCCTTCTCAAATGCATGAAACCTTTTTATCAGTTATGGTTCGTGAAAGGTGATGGATATTGAATACGTTAGTGGTGACCGGATAGTACATATTACATGCTCATCACCGGGTATTAGCTCTCAAGTGATAATTCCACAAAAACATCATGTCCACAGTCAACGAAAAATCAAAATCATGACGTTTCCAATTTAGTGGCAAAAATATTGGACTTTTATGATATTAGTTCTATAATATATATATATATATATATATATATATATATATATATATATATATATATATATATATATATATATATATATATATATATATATATATATATATATAAAAGCATGTTCAAATGAGAACACTTATTCAATTTGAGAACAATTGAGAACAATTTTGAGCCACAAACTTATTTTTATCTTTTCATAATTTAATATTTACTTATTTATAAATTATCAATTAAATAAAAAACCATACCCCACCCATACCCCCTCCTACCCAACCCACCAGATTTCTCTCATCTTCTTTTTTAGGTCGGAGAGACCAACGGACCTCCGTCAGACATCTACCAGACTCATTGAACCACCAGACCACCGCTGGAATCTCATAACGACCTGACTACCTCCACTTGTCCCCAAGTTGGAAACCATGGCTACCTCTATCTCTTTTTGCTTCTTCGATGTGCATATTACAACCTCTCGTTTCACCGAGTACCTAATCTGGATTCACTGGATCTTAAGTAGAATGCCACCAGATCTGGTTTCACCGGCCACTGTCGCTGCCTTTGAGTCCGTCATCTCCGAGTTTCGATCAGGTTTAAACATATTTCTCATAGGCGATGAAAGGAATTCACTCCAAGGCTGCCTGTAACTTTGGATTACCATTATTAGACCATTGATTTGCTGAATGAAAAGCGACATAGTCAATCTATGTCACTATACATGTTGTCAAAGTGATAGAAAGATGCAGGGACGGTGGAAACAGAGAGCAAAAGAAGTATAGATTCAGTTTTATGCAATAGTGAAATGGTGGAGTTGGAGGTGTCGAAAGTGATGGTTGTTAGGTTTCCAGATGCATGGATGATGACAGTTCCTTCGTTGAAGCTCGAAGCAGAAGAGTGGAATATCCAACTTCGTCGGAGAAGAAAGCTTATTCGAAGAAAGAGCCACCAGAGAAGAAGTTATCGCTGGAAGAGTAAGCCAGCCGTCTGCTTTGATTTGGAATGTGCATGTGTTGAGGAATTGAGACATAACTTAAGGCTCTTAAGACCAACAATGGCAGCCTCACGGAGAGTGATTTCATCCATTTTACCATTGAACCTATTGATTCTGATGGAATTCGTGAGCTCAATAGCCATATCAGATCAAAAACATTGATCAAAACAAGATACAATGCTTTCGATAGAGAGGTAATTTAATTAGGGATCGAGAAAGGGTTAATTTAAATTGAGATAGAGGAGAGCCAAAGAGATAATGGCGCCTTACGCCTATCTGTAGTCAAAAGTCAGATGTTGAAAAAAGTAGATATCTTAATAAAGGTAATGGTATTTACTTTTCTTTTTTTGTTTATTACGTACATAAGTATATTTTTATTGTACTAATCTTATTTTATTTTGCATTATATTCCATTTAATATAAAAAATTAAATATAATTTCTTAGAACTTATTTCAATTTATTTTTATTTGTATAAGACGGACAATTTACTATATTATAGGTCATTTAGTCTTTAAATTAAAAAGTTCTAAATAATTAAAATGAAATTTTTTTCTAACCACATATAATTATATGTGATTATATGTATCTAATAACATGTTATTAAATACATTAGATCGACTATTGAATTCAGAATATGAAAATGAATATTGTCCATATAAATAATATGCAATTAAATATATATATATATATATATATATATATATATATATATATATATATATATATATATATATAATCACATGTGATTATATGTCTCTAATAAAATATGATTTATATGAACAATATTCATTTCCGTGTTCTTGATTCAATAGTAATTCTTTTGCAACTTTTATCATATGTAACTAAGTATTGTACACATAAATCATATATGATTAGATACATATAATCATATGTGATTAAAAACACAAGACCAACTATTTAATCGAAAAAATGAAAATGAATATTTTCAATATAAATCGTATATGATTAAATATATATAATAAAACGTGATTATATCTATGTAATCACATTTGATTATATGTATCCAAAAAAACGTGAAAATAAATCGTATCCACATTAATCATATGTGGATAAATACAATCTCATATGATTTATGTGGACAATAACTATTTTTGCGTTCTCGATTCAATAGTTGTTCTTTGTCCACATTAATTAAATATGATTAAATACAAATAATCACATATGATTATATGTATCTAATCAATCATATATGATTTATATGGACAATATTCATTTTCATGTTCTAGATTCAATAGTTGTTCTTGTATATTTAATTATATATTATTATATGTATCTAATAATATGTGATTAAATACATGAGAAAAGTTATTGAATCTAAAACTTGAAAATCAGTTTTATCCATACAAATCATATGTGACTAGATATATTTAATCACATGTGATTATATACACGAGAAAAATTTACAAAATCAAGAATGCGAAAAAAAATCTTTTATACATAAATAATATGTGTATAAATACATATAATCACATGTGATTAAATACATGAGACCAACTATTGAGTCAAAAACACAAAAATAATTATTGTCCATATAAATCATATGTTATTAAATACATATAATCTGATATGATTAAATACATGAGAAAATTTATTAAATGGAAAATATGAAAACAAATCTTGTTTATGTAAATCATATGTGATTAGATACATATAATCACATGTGATTATATGTATATCATCACATGTGATTATATGTATATAATCACATGTGATTATATGTATATAATCACATGTGATTTATGTGATTAATACATATAATCACGCATGATTTATGCCATTACATGCATTTTATCACATATGGTGTTGGTGGTTGTAGGTAGCGGGTGATGGTCGACTGGTAAAGATGGGTGATGGGTGGTGGATGTCGTACAGGTGGGGGTGGTGGATGATTCTTGTGGGTGGTGGTGGTGGATTGTGGCTGATGGGGGTCGTAGGTGACAGTTGGTTCGTGGTGGTTGTGGGTGGTGGTGGTGGTAGTGGATGGTGGGTGATGGTGGTTATGGTAGGTCGATGGTGATGGTGTTGGTGGAAATGATCTTGGCGGTTGTGGTGGTGGGTAGTGGATGGTGGTAGGTGGTGATGGTCTTTTTGGTGGTAGGTGGTGGTGATGGTAGTGGCTGGAGGTGGTGATGGTGGTGGTGATGGGTGGGGTGGTGGTGGTGATGGGTAGTGGATGCGTGTTGTTTAGATAAGTGGTGGTGGTAGTGGGTGGTGGGGGTTGTGGTGGTGTTTTTTGTTGGATTAGGTGTCTAAGCCCATAACTATAATTGGTATGTACCTGACCCGATAGTAACATGGTCCTTTTTGGTTGCCTTCACCGGAGCAATTTGATAAGATGGATATTTGAGAAAGAGGTTATTTGTGATATGAATAATATATTAATTAAGAAATCATATTATTTAATTGGTATTGATCAATAATTAATTTGGAATTAATTTAGTGATCAAAAGAGACTGATTAGATTTACACGGACAGATTTGGTAAATCAGTGATACTTATAGTTTGGGCTAATGATCTATGTTGATTTGGCATGGACTAAACATATATGAGAGTCGATTAGGGTTTAGTCCAAAGGACCATCAAATATGAAGAGTCATGGTGAATTAGGGTTTACATGTATGAAACCCTAGGAATTCCACACTATAAAAGTAACCTCTAGCATTCTAAAATCGGACACAAGTGTTCCAAGGTGAAACCCTAGCCGATTTGTGCTTCCTTACCCCTTTCTAATAAGCCTCCTTTTGCATTTGGTGTTTGTGACTCTTTTGAGGAATCACATTTGAGGTGCTAACCTCTTGGAAGGCAAGGTTCTACAAGCTACAACAAAGAGGTATTCATCTAACTAGTTTTTATGTTGTATATCTTCAATTGCATGTTATCTAGGGTGTATGCTTTGGATGAAATGAAATTGCACGTATAACTTGAGAAAACTTAGATACAAAACTTCTAGGGTTGTATGTGCACCATAGGATTGTTATAGTGCTCAAAACTCTTCAGTGGTATCAGAGCCTAGGGTGTTTTCTGTTGTATTGATGCATTGGTTAATTATTCAAAGCAAAAAGGAAACCATTTTTGGAATCTGCCAGATGACCACGACGTGGTGGACCATCTCTTTGCAAGTTTTCAAGTTTTTTGGCAATTTTTGGATTAGGATCATTACCACAAACTGTTTTCGACTGTTAAAATTTGATTTTTCCTTATAAGGTAATGATTATCCTTATCCAATTGAATGATGATTGTCAAGTTTTAAGATAATTACTTGATTTTGTGACAAACTAATTATTTGTAGAATTTTATTTGAATCATCTTGCTATGTGAAATTAGATTAGGTCAATTTTGTGATATAGTTAATTATATGATTAATTTAATTTTTATCAAATTGATCCAAGAGTTTTGAAAAGTTTCAAAATTTGCCCTCAAGTTTTGGAATTTCAAAATATTGATTAAAAGGCTTTAATTTTGAAATATTTAAATTCTAAACCGTAGAGTTTTAAAAGTGTAAAATTCAACCCTTATACTATTATAATATTAAAAGCTTAATACTTATATATATATATATATATATATATATATATATATATGTATATATATATATATATATATATATATATATATATATATATATATAAGACAATCAGTTTTACCGTTAGTAGACTTCATTCACGAAGTTGATTTATAAGGGGGGTATAAGGAAATTGCCTATAAAATGGCGATTGAATGTGTGTCCACTCTCACCCATCGCTCCCTTGACTAGTAGAGGGTCGATAGCCGAACGGCTAGGATAGGACATTAATTCTCATTAAAAAGTATAATGATAATTGCACTTTGCACATTGCCAAGTAGTTAGTGTTTGTCATAGATCAATGGAGCGTGTGTGGTTAACCGGAACATTGATTAGGTGATAAATGACATCGACAGTACCACGAACATTTACATGGTTATTCACTCGTTGTTTGTGATCCTCGGTATCCCAATCAGAAACTTGAAGGGCATAATCGAGATTAAACATGCCATTGAAATGTTCAATGAATCTCAAAGATCTAGGATTTTCATAAAACTTAACCTTTTTTAATTTTTTTTTTTTTTGGTTTTGGGTGGTGAAAATTGGTAAATCGTCATTTACCTCCCTTCACATAATTTACAATTAGATTACGACATCCCTTTTCTAAGTTGTGAATTATTGTGTTTGGGTCCTAGCCTTAATATTTCATTTGGGTGATATATTAAGGAATTCCTATCTAATGAAACTTGTCTTTCTTTTTCAGATGTCTACTTCAAACAACGCTTCTGGCTCCATCTCTTCTGGCTCTTTTCCTCTCATGAACTTATGTGGGAGGGTAATCTTCGATGGCTCAAAATTCAACGATTGGATTCGTAACATTCGTATGGCCATTCAATACGAGCAAAAATAATATGTCCTCGATAAAGAGCTAAAGGATATTGATGAAGAAACTGCTACTCTTGAGCAACTGGCTGAGTATAGGGTTCATGAGAAGGACACGACAAAGGTGTCGTGCATCATGCTAGCTACTATGACTTTTGAGCTTAAGAAGTCCTACGAGGACTTCTGGCCTTTCGAGATGCACCAAGACTTGATGGAAAGGTACCATCAGAGTGCTCGTCAAGAAAGGTATGAAATCATTGCCTCCATGATAACAATCAAAATGAAGGATGGAGAGTCCATCACGACCCGCTTGCAGAAGATCCAAAGATATGTGGACCGCTTGCTGAAGTTGAATGTCAATTTTGATGAAGAGTTGGCTATCGACATTATCCTACACTCCTTTCCTTCTTGTTATGATCAGTTTCGTATGACTTATCATATGAACAAGGAGGAAGTCACTCTTAGCAAGCTTCAAGGCCTTCTGAGAACTGCTAAAAGTAGTTTAAAAGGAAAATCTATTGTACCCACTCCTACCACTGTTGCCCCAGTCCTAGGAATTGGACATGGTAAAGGGAAGAAAAGGAAAGCTCATACAAAGAATCACAAGGGAAATTATCGTGATGGATCCTCTTCTAGTGGGTCCAAAGGTGGTTCTGATACTCCCTCATCCAACCCAAAGGAAGCAGAGTGCTTCCATTGTCATGAAAAAGGGGCATTGGAAACGAAGCTGCCCTAAATACTTGCAGGTAATCAAGGATGGGAAGATAAAGCCCACCTTCGCAGGTATTTACACTATTCAATCTAACAACTCATCACATGCTAATTATTGGTTCATTGATACAGGATGTGGTTTTCACATTTTTTCTGATTTGCAGGGTCTAAAAAAAGTAGGGATGTGGAGCACGGGAAGATGAACTTGATCATGAGTAATAGGAAAGCGTCGCCTGTCACCAAGATTGGAGTTTATTCTTTATTTCTTAGTAATGGGTTAGGACTAGATTTGAACAATTGTTGTTACTCGTCAGATATGGCGAGAAACATTATTTCTTTTCATGGTTTGTATAAACAAGGTTTTAGATTTTCATTAAACAATGAAATTGGTTAATGCTTTCTATAATAAGTTTTATTTTGAAGCATTGCCTTGTAATGGTGTATATGAAACTATGATGGTTGTAGACAACTTAGGAATTAATGTATTGCATATTGATTCGTCCAATGGTTTGGACAAAGCATGCTTGTGGTTTTGTCGTCTTGGACATGCCAACAAGAAGCGCATAGCCCAACTCCAAAAGGATGGAGTGTTGGAGTCATTTGACTTAAAGTTGGATGACACGTGTGAATCTTGTTTGCTTGGAAAGATGACCAAGTCACCTTTTACTGGTACTTGTGAAAGAGGTGAGGGTTTGTTGGATCTCATACATACTGATGTGTGTGCGCCTTTTAGATTCACCACAAGGGATGCTAACCGCTTCTATATAACCTTTACCGTCAATTATAGCAGATACGAATATATCTACTTAATGAAGCACAAGTCAGAAACCTTTCAAAAGTTCAAAGAGTTTAAGCAAGAAGTGGAGAATAAACTGGGAAGGAAAATAAAGATGCTCCGATCCGATCGAGGTCGTGAGTATCTTAGTATTGAGTTCCACGACTATCTTAATGAATGTGGAATTGTTTCACAATTGACGCCACCTAGAACACCACAGCTTAATGGTGTGGTTGAGAGGCATAATCGAACCTTGTTGGATATGGTTCGTTCCATGATGAATCGAGCTTCGTTACCTATCTCATTCTGGGGGTATGCCTTAGAGACTGCCGCCCATATCATTAATCTAGTCCCAACTAAGAAGGTTTCCAAAACACCTCACGAAATATGGACAAGGAAGGTTCCATCGTTAGCGCATATCATGGTTTGGGGTTGCAAGGCTTTCGTGAGACGAGAGACTCACGATAAGCTCGAACCTTGTAGTGAGCGTTGTATTTTCATCGGCTACCCACATAAATCCTTTGGATATTTGTTCTATAGACCTAGTGAGAACATGGTCTTCATAGCACGAAGGGATGTCTTTCATGAAAGAGAACTCATATGCCAAGAGGATAGTGGGAGACAAATTGACCTTGAAGAGCTTCAAGAGTTAAGCGATGAAGGAACCTATAACACTAGCACTCAACCTGAGGATGAGACTCCTGTTGAACCAGTTGACCAGTCTTTACCTCTGAGACGTTCCAATAGAGTTAGTATTCCACCTGTGTTATATGGTTTTCATATAACAAGTGAAGGTGATACGTTTATCAGTGATAGCATAATGGTATATTTGGATGAACCTAACAACTACAAGGAAGCCATGGCGGGCCAACAGTCAGCAAGGTGGAAAGAGGCGATGGACAGCGAGATTTAGTCTATGTATGAAAATCAAGTTTGGAACTTGGTTGACAATGTACCAGGTCGTAAGACGGTCGTTTGCAAGTGGATCTTCAAGAAGAATACCGACATGGATGGGAAACTACACATATATAAGGCACGATTGGTTGCGAAGTGCTTTACTCAAACTCCTGGATTTGACTATAACCAGACCTTCACACCAGTAGCGAAGATCAAATCTATAAGGGTTATGCTAGCCATACCTGCATTTCATGATTATGAAATATGGCAGATGGATGTCAAAACCGCTTTCCTTAATTGGAAGTTTGCTGAAGATGTTTACATGAGTCAGCCAGAGGGTTTTGTAGATGCGAAGTACCCTGATAGAGTGTGTAAGCTTGAGAAATCCATCTATGGATTAAAGCAAGCATCTCGCAGATGGAATCTCTGTTTCGATGAGAAAGTCAAAGAGTTTGTTTTTTCGAGAAGCGAGGATGAGTCCTGCGTATATGTCAAGGCTAGTGGGACTATTTGTTAGCTTTCTGGTATTGTATGTGGATAACATACTACTCATGGGAAACGACGTTCCAACCTTGTAGGAAGTTAAGTCCTGGCTTGGGAAGTGTTTCGCTATGAAGGACCTCAGGGAAGCTGCTTACATATTGGGGATAAGGATATTGAGAAATAGTAATAAAAGACTAATAGGACTTAGTCAAAGTATCTACTTGGACAAAGTGTTGAAAGGTTTCAACATGGAGAAGTCCAAGAAAGGAGAATTGCCTATCCAGAGCAATACCAAACTGAGTAAGACTCAAAGTCCGAGTACAGATGCTGAAATAGCATAAATGAGTCGAGTACCATATGCTTCCGCAGTTGGCTCGATCATGTATGCTATGACATGTACTCACCTTGATGTGGATTTTACTTTGAGCATGGTTAGTCGATATCAAGGGAATCCTGGTAGAGCCCACTGGTTAGTGGTAAAGAACATTCTTAAGTAACTACGAAGGACTAAGGACTGGGTCCTTACCCTCGGTGGGAGTGATAACTTGAGAGTAACAGGGTATAGTGACGCCAGCTTTCAGACCGACAAAGATAATTTCCGCTCTCAGTCAGGCTGGGTATTTACCCTTAATGGAGGAGCAGTAACATGGAAAAGTTCCAAATATGAGACTGTAGCTGATTCAACGTGTGAATCAGAGTACATAGCAGCAAGCGAAGCGTCGAAGGAGGCAATATGGCTAAAGAAATTCATCGGAGACCTTGGAGTTGTACCAGCTGTGAAGGAGCCTATGGAGATTTTCTGTGACAACGTGGGTGCAGTTGCCTTAACCAAGGAACTGAGGGATCATGGCAGATCCAGGCACATCGATAGAAAATATCACTTCATAAGACATCGAGTAGATGAGGGACTCCTCGTAGTGAAGAGGGTATCGTCAGAGGATAACCCAGCAGATCCCCTTACGAAGGGATTGAGTAGGCTTAAGCATTTTCAGCATGCTACGAGCATTGGCTTGAGGGACGATATAAGTTTTAGTGATTAGATAGACAGTTAGAAACATGTAATAAATAGATGTAATTGATATTTGATGATTAAGTAATATGTGTTTTATTTATAAGTAAAGTTTACTATCTTTTGTCAATTGTTTATTTTGTGTTTCACTTTTGTATGTTTTGACGTCCAGAATAATATGATTATTCGAACTACCCACAGTCGATCATACTTTGGAAGTAGGTTATGAAGTTAGAGTGTCATGAATTGGCTTGTAGATTGTATAAGGTGTTTTAGACATAGCACAAGTTTGCTACAATGTTCATGAGTACTCGTGAAATAAGAATTTGAGTATTGGATTAAACCCACGCTCACATGAATCACTTCATGGAATTTATCACGAGTGATTGTGAGATGATAATATCATATAGTCTTCAAACCAAGATATATGAGTTGTTGATTGCGAGTTGGTTGTGCATTGATAGTACGAAAACGCATCAGTAACTTGATGTTATAAAACGTGTTGTTGTGTATGATTTAACAAGTAATCAGTACAAGCATATAAGTCGAAGTTTATCTGTTCCTTTTATCCTAAGAGGATTAAAAGCGATATCTTGGGCCCCTCGATAATTTTGTTTTGACTTATGTGTCGGGCCCGGTCAGGACTCAATTGATGTGTTCAATTAAGTTCTATGTCAAACAAATCAGAAATCGGGAAACAAATAGTTGGACAATGAGTATGACTTTATTCCATGTATTTATCCACACAATATCTTAAAGAACAGAGGATTATATGATCCCTTATCTAAAGGAATCGTCATTGACTAGGTCAAAGTTCGACAACGACTTTTGAGAGCTACGATTGCTAATCGGATTTTGAAGTTGCATTGGCAATTATAGTTATTAGACTTATCCAAGTGGGAGACTTTTGGATTAGGTGTCTAAGACCATAACTATAATTGGTATGTACTTGACCCGATAGTAGCATGGTCCTTTTGGGTTGCCTTCACCGGAGCAATTTGATAGGATGGATATTTGAGAAAGAGGTTATTTGTGATATGAATAATATATTAATTGAGAAATCATATTATTTAATTGGTATTGATCAAGAGTTAATATGGAATTAATTTAGTAATCAAAAGAGACTAATTAAATTTACAGGTACTGATTTGGTAAATCAGTGATACTTATAGTTTGGGCTAATGATCCATGTTGATTAGGCATGGACTAAACATATATGAGAGTCCAGTAGGGTTTAGTACAAAGGGCCATCAAACATGAAGAGTCATAGTGAATTAGGGTTTACATGTATGAAACCCTAGGAATTCCACACTACAAAAGTAACCCCTAGCATGCTAAGATCGGACACAAGTGTTCGGAGGTGAAACCCTAGCCGATTTGTGCTTCCTTACCCCTTTCTCATAATCCTCCTTTTGCATTTGGTGTTTTTGACTCGTTTGAGGTGCTAAGCTCTTGGAAGGCAAGGTTCTACAAGTTACTACAAATAGGTATTCATCTAACTAGTTTTTATGTTGTATATCTTCAATTGCATGCTAGCTAGGGTGTATGCTTTGGATGAAATGAAATTGCATGTATAACTTGAGAAAACTTAGATCCAAAGCATCTAGGGTTGTATGTGCACCATAGGATTGTTATAGTGCTAAAAACCCATCAGTTTTAGTGTGTAATGGGTAGGGTAGTGGTAATAGGTGGTACTGATGGGTGGTGGTGGGTGGGTGGTGGTGGCAGTGGTTGAAGGGGAGTGACAGAACCTTTCTTGGTTCCACTTGAAGAGGAGCCATCAAGGGACTTTCCCTTGGTACCCTTCGAAGGACTCTTCCTCTTCTTCCCTTTACCTTTCCCGATAGCCAGAACAAGGGCGTTGGTAGGAGTAGAAGTAGTAACAACTGATTTACCTTTAAGACCACTTTCGGCGGTCTTCAGAAGTCCTTGAAGTTTGCTGAGTGTAACTTCCTCCTTGTTAATGTGGTATGTCATTCGGAATTGATCATAACACGAAGGGAAGGAGTGAAAAATGATGTCAATTTCCAACTCCTCGGGGAAGTTCACATTCAGTTTCAGCAAACGGTCCACATAAGTTTGCATTTTCTGCATGTGGCCCATGATGGGTTCACCATCCTTCATCCGGGTTGTTACCATGGAGGAGATGATTTCATACCGCTCTTGACGAGCACTCTGATGGTAGCGGTCCATCAAGTCCTGGTGCATCTTAAAAGGGTAATAGTCCTCATAGGACTTTTGGAGCTCAGCTGTCATTGTGGCCAACATGATACATGCCACTTTGGTGGCATCTCTCTCATGTACATGGTATTCAGCGATCTCCTCAAGAGTAGCAGACGACTCATCAAGTTCCTTAAGCTCCTTGTTGAGGACATATTATTTGTCCTCATACCGAGTGACCATCCTGATGTTCCTGATCCAATCCATAAAGTTGGATCCATCGAAGATGACTCTCCCACAAAGGTTCATGAGAAAGAAGGAGCCGGTAGGGTTTGAGCCAGAAGCAACATTGTTGGAAGACATCTGAAAACAAGAAAGACAAGTTTAGATTAAATATAAATATAGTCCTTAATAAGACACCCAAATGTAATATTAAGGCTAGGACCCAACACAATATTTTATAACTTAGAAGAGGGATGCCGTAATCCAAGCTATAAAATATTTGAAGGTAGGTGAATGACGATTCACCAATTTCCACCATGAAAAACGAAATCAATTATTAGGTTTTGTTTTGAAATTCCTAGATTCTTTGAGATTCATTGAACTTTTCAATGGCATGTTTCAATCTCGAGTGTGCCCTTCAAGTTTTGTGACTGGGATGCCGAGGATCACAAAACAAGGTGTGAAGTAACCATGCAAATTACTTGGTACTCTTAATGTTTATCACTCGACCGATGTGCCGGTTAACCACACACGCTCCACCAATCTATGATAAAACTTAAGCCACCCTTTGCCTACCTTGTTAACTCCAGTTTAGTGTGCCGGCTGACCACACACGCTCCACTAACGACTTAAGCAAAGTGCAAAGTGTAATTTCATGGGTTAGCACCTTATTCACATTTTCCTAAAGTAACTAAGATTGGGAATTTATAAAAAACATTTAGTTACTTTACATTCATAATACTTTTAATGAGGATTAAGGTCATTGTCCTACCCGTTCGGCTAACGACCCTCCACCTGTCAAGGAAGCGTTGGTGAGAGTGGACACCCATTAAGCTGCCATTTTGTAGGCAACATCCTTATACCCTCCTTATAGACCGGCTTCGTGAATGAGGTCTACTAACGGTAAAACGAATTGTTATTATACATATATATATATATATATATATATATATATATATATACATATATATATATACATATTATTAACTTATATATATATATATATATATATATATATATATATATATATATATACATATATACACATATTATTAACTTATAATATTATAAAGTATAAGGGTTGAATTTTAACTTTTAAAATTCTAGGGGTTGGAACTAAAGTTTTTAAAGTGACTTTACATGTTCCAAAACTTGAGGGCAAGTTTTGTAACTTTCAAAACTTTTCATCTTTCATAACTTATGAGTTAATGGTTCATTAAAATGAGAGACTTTTCATTTTATGTAACCTATGTGTTTTTTAATGGACTTTAAAAGAGTGACTTTTGGTAATCCATAACGTGAGGACAAATTATGGATTCCCTTAAAACACATCGAGATCAAGAATTAAACTAACAAAATATTTGCAAATAATTCCTATGATCTTCTAAACTCATAAGTGTATGAATATCCATATCAACAATTTCAAGAATCATAAATAAACCATACAAAACTTGAAATTTTGATAATAGCCATTGTAAATGGATTAGCATAACCATTACACCATCTACAACAAGTTTTATAAGACCAAAAACAGTTTAGGGTAATCTTTCTAGTCCATTTCCAGCAGCAAAACTCGAAAAACTGCACTCTGGGCATTCTACTCGTCGAGTGCATGAACCTACTCGACGAGTAGGATGATTTTAGGCATGGACTCGTCGAGTCCCCCCATGGACTCGGCGAGTTCACTCAACAGAATGCATATTTTTCGACTTTCTTCAACAATTTGCATCAAGTATCAAGAAAACAAGCATAGGCTCTGATACCACTGAAGGGTTTTGAGCATTCTAACACTCCTAAGGTGTACATGCAACCCTAGAAACCTTGGATCTATGTTTTACTAAGATACATGCAAATTTGATTTCCAAGGCTCTTAACCTATCTAGCATGGCATGGGGAACTTGAATCATAAATGCAAGTAAGAAAACATACCTTTCTTGTTTCTTGGATTCCTTGAGAACCTTGTGAGCCTAGCACCTCAAGTGTGATGCCTCAAATGTCTCACACAACACCAGAACACTTGGAATAACCTTGAGAGAAGACACTTATCACTCAAAAATCGGCTAGCCCTCTAGTTCTTCTCTTAGTGGCCGATTTTGCTTAACATAAGGCTTCTTATATAGTGTGCCACATGTTGGGTTACTCCATGTAAACCCTAATGTGCATGGCTTTTCATATTCCATGATCCATGGGTTTATAACCTCCATGGACTATCCATGGAGCACCTTATGGGTTTTAGCCCAATTCATATAAACTGAGATGATGATGATACTGATGGGATTTGAGCATTCTAACACTTCCTATGTGTACATGCAACCCTAATAACCTTGAATCTATGTTTTCACTATATACATGCAAATTTCCTTTTCAAGGTTATTTCCTAACTAGCATGGCATGGGGATTACATAAAAATATAAAACTAGTAGAAATACATACCTTGTTGTTGCTTGGATTCCTTCAAGACTTTGTGAGCCTAGCACCCCAAATGTTGTGCCTCAAATGCTTCACACAACACCACAAGACTTGGAATAACTTGAGAGAATACTTCTAGCACTCAAAATCAGTTATGCCCTCTCTAGTAACCCCTAGGTCATGATTTTGCTAGCCATAGGGTTCCTTTTATAGTGTTGTCACAATTAGGGTTTACATATGAATGCCCTTAATTGTCATGACTCTTGATTTCTCATGACCTATGGGTTTGTAACTCCCATGGACTATCCATGGAGCTCCAAATGGTTACATCCATAACCCATAAACCATGGATCATTAATCCACCATAAAAGAATTGATGATTGTCATAATCAACCCTATATATTTAATTAGTCTCACTTTGATCACCAAATTAATACTAGATTAATACTTGATCAATACTAATTAAATAATACTATTATTAATATATTAGAACTTATAATATATTAATAATCCTAAGTGCCTTATTCTCTCATTTAGTCTATCCAAGTATTGCAATGCCATGCAACCCAAATGGACCATGCCGGGTCGGGTCAAGTTCATACCAAATAAAGTTATGGACTTAGACACTATATCCAACAGTCTCCCACTTGGATAAGTCTAATAACCATATTTGCAAATATGACTTCAAAACCCGACTAGGAATCGTAGCTCTTTCAAAGTCTCTCGGAACTGAGATGATGATGATACGCCATTTAAGATAAGTGATCATAGAATCCTCTATTCTCATGATATCAGCCGGACAAACACATGGAACATGGTCTTACTTATTGTCCAGCATTTGTTTCTCGATCTCTGATTTGTTTCGACATAGAACTAAATTGAACACATCAATTAGGTTCTGACCGGGCCCGGTACATAGGTCAAAACCAAATCATCGAGGGGCCCAGATATCGCTTCTATTTCTAAAAGGAACAGATAAACGTCGACTGATATGCTTGTACTAACTACTTGTTGAATTATTCACAAAGGCACGTTTTATGACATCGAGTTACCAATGCGTTTTCGTGCAATCAATGAATAACCAACTCATAGTCAACAACTCATATCTCTAGGTTTGAAGATTTATATGATATTACCGTCTCACGATCACTCGAGATAAATTCCATGAAGTGATGCAAGTGAGCGTGGGTTGGATCCAATACTCAGCCCTTATGAGTACTCATGAATGTTGTAGCAACCATTGCATTGTCCAAAGCACTTTTAGACAAATCATACAAGCCAAATTCATGACAGTCTTAAATCAATACTTACTTCCAAAGTTTGACTGACTGTGGATGGTTTGAATAATAACATAATTATTCTGGAAGTAAAAACATCCAAAATTGAAACATAGTAAACAATCAACACAAGATAGTAACACCTTACTCATAAATAAATAACAACTTTTATTTATCATCAAATGTCAATTACATTTTACAAGTTTCAGGAATCTAATTATTGAAACTAATATCATCCTTCAGCCCAATGCGCCTCGCATGCTGTAAATGCTTAACCCTGTTCAGTCCCTTCGTGAGGGGATCTGCCGGGTTCTCATCTGATGATACCCTCTTAGCCACGAGGATTTCTTCTTCTATTCGATGTCTGATGAAATGGTATTTTCTGCCAATGTGCCTAGATCTCCCGTGATCTCTCGGTTCCTTAGCCAAAGCAACCGCACTTTCGCTGTCATAGAAAATTTCCATTGGCTCCTTTATAGCTGGTACAACTCCAAGGTCTCCAATGAAGTTCTTTAGCCATATCGCCTCCTTAGCTGCTTCACTTGCTGCTATGTACTCTGATTCACAAGTAGAATCAACTACTGTCTCCTGCTTGGAACTTTTCCAAGTAATTGCCCCTCCATTTAGGATAAAGACCCAGCCTGAATGAGAGCGGAAATTATCCATATCAGTCTGGAAGCTAGCATCGCTATATCCTTCCACTCTCAAGTCATCACTGCCTCCGAGGGTAAGGACCCAATCCTTAGTCCTCCGCAGATACTTGAGAATGTTCTTTACCGCTGTCCAGTGTGCCTTGCCAGGGTTCCCTTGATATCTATTGACCATGCTCAAAGCAAAGGCCACATCAGGGCGAGTACAAGTCATAGCATACATGATCGAGCCCACAGCGGAAGCATATGGTATATGACTCATCTCAGCTATCTCATCCTCTGTACTCGGACTCTGAGTCTTACTCAACTTGGCATTACTCTGGATGGGTAATTCCCCTTTCTTGGATTCTTGCATGCTGAACCTCTTCAGCACCTTATCCAAGTAAGTACTTTGACTAAGTCCAATTAGTCTCTTACTCCTATCTCTCAATATCCTTATCCCTAGGATATAGGCAGCTTCCCCAAGGTCCTTCATAGCGAAACACTTCCCAAGCCAGGACTTAACCTCCTGCAAGGTTGGGACGTCGTTTCCTATGAGAAGTATGTCATTCACATACAACACCAAGAAGCTAACTATGCTCCCACTAGCCCTGACATACACACAAGACTCATCCTCACTCCTAGAAAAGCCAAACTCTTTGACTTTCTCATCAAAGCAAAGATTCCATCTGCGAGATGCTTGTTTCAATCCATAAATGGATTTATCAAGCTTACACACTCTATTAGGGTATCTTGTATCGAACAAACCCTCTGGTTGAGCCATGTAAACATCCTCATCCAACTTTCCATTAAGGAAAGCGGTTTTGACATCCAATTGCCATATTTCATAATCATGAAATGCAGCTACGGCTAACAACACTCTAATAGACTTAATCTTAGCTACTGGTGAGAAGGTCTCATCATAGTCAACTCCCGGAGTTTGAGTAAAGCCCTTCGCAACCAGTCGCGCTTTGTAAGTATGTATCTTCCCATCCATGTCGGTCTTCTTCTTGAAGATCCATTTGCACCCAACTGTCTTACGACCTGGTGCATTGTCAACCAAGTTCCAAACTTGATTGTCATACATGGACTGAATCTCGCTGTCCATAGCCTCCTTCCATTTAGCAGACTCAGGGCCTGCCATGGCTTCCCTGTAATTATTAGGTTCATCCAAATCTATTAGTGTACTATCACTAATAAATGTATCACCTTCAGCGGTGATGTGATAACCATAAAAAAAATCAGGTGTGTTCCTTACCCTAGTGGAACTTCTTGGAGGTACAAACTCATCTATCGGATCAACAGGAGTTTCCTCCTCAGGTTGGTCGATAGCATTTGAGGTTCCTTCACCACTTGACTCTTGAAGCTCTTCAAGGTCAATTTGCCTCCCACTGTCCCATTGGCTTATGAATTCTCTCTCACGAAAGACTCCTCTTCTTGCTACAAAGACCACATTATCACTTGGTCTATAGAAGAGGTAACCAAAGGATCTCTGTGGGTAGCCGATGAAAATACACCTCTCACTTCGAGGTTCAAGCTTATCATGAGTCTCACGCCTCACGAAAGCTTCACAACCCCAAATCTTGATGTGGTCCAAATTGGGAACTTTCCCAGTCCACATCTCGTGAGGTGTTTTGGCAACCTTTTTAGTAGGGACTAGATTAAGGATATGGGCGGCAGTCTCTAAGGCATACCCCCAGAAAGAGATTGGTAACGAAGCTCGACTCATCATGGAACGAACCATATCCAGCAAGGTTCGATTGCGCCTCTCAGCTACACCATTCAGCTGTGGTGTTCTGGGAGGTGTCAATTGTGATACAATCCCACATTCCTTAAGATAGTCAAGGAACTCAATGCTAAGATACTCTCCTCCCCGATCGGATCGGAGCATCTTGATGTTCCTGCCCAATTGATTCTCGACTTCCTGCTTAAACTCTTTGAATTTTTCAAAGGTTTCTGACTTATGCTTGATTAAGTAAATATATCCATATCTACTGTAATCATCAGTAAAAGTCACATAATAGCGATTAGCATCCCTTGTAGCAACTCTGAAGGGCCCACACACATCCGTGTGTACAAGGTCCAACAAACCTTCACCCCTATCACAAGTACCTGTGAAGGGTGACTTTGTCATTTTTCCAAGTAAACAAGACTCGCAACTATCATCTGACTTGAGGTCAAATGATTCCAAGACTCCAGCCTTTTGGAGTTGGCCTATGCGCTTCTTGTTAACATGTCCAAGACGACAATGCCACAAGGATGCTTTATCCAAGCTATCTGAAGAATCAATATACAACACATTATTTCCTAGATTGTCTACAACATCCACGGCTTCATATACACCATCACAAGGTAATGCTTTAAAGTAAAATACATCATTGTAATAAACATTAATAGCACCATTTTTATTATCAAATGAAAATGAAAAACCTTGTTTTTACAAGCCATGAAAAGAAATAATATTTCTCGCCATTTCCGGCTAGTAACAACACTTATTCAAATCTAACATTAACCCATTATTAAGCAATAAAGAATAAACTCCTATCTTGGTAACAGGTGATGCTTTCCTGTTGCCCATGACTAAGTTTATCTTCCCGTGCTCCACTTGCTCACTTCTTCTTAGTGCCTGCAAATCTGTACAAATGTGAATACCACAACCTGTATCAAGCACCCAAGAATTAGCATTAGATGAGTTATTAGACAATATTGTGTAAATACCTGCATGGGTGGGTTTAACCTTCCCATCCTTTACATCTTGCAGATATTTAGGGCAGCTTCGCTTGAAGTGTCCCTTATCCTGGCAATAGAAGCACTGTGCTTCCTTTGGGTTTGAAGAAGGAGTAATGGGACCTTTCTTTGTCCCACTTGAAGAGGAACCATCAAGAGTCTTACCCTTGGTACCCTTCGAAGGGCTTTTCCTCTTCTTACCTTTTCCCTGCCCAATAGCCAGAACAGGGGCTGTTGAAGGAGTAGAAGTAGCAACCGCTTTACCCTTAAGGCCATTTTCAGCTATCCTTAAGAGTCCTTGAAGTTTGCTAAGTGTGACTTCCTCCTTGTTCATATGATAAGTCATACGAAACTGATCATAACTTGGAGGTAAGGAATGGAGAATGATGTCAATCGCCATTTCCTCAGGAAAGTTAACATTTAGCTTCAACAACCGGTCAACGAACCTTTGCATCTTCTGCAAGTGACCGGTGATGGGTTCACCATCCTTCATCCTTGCGGTTATCATGGAGGAGATGATTTCATACCTCTCCTGACGCGCGCTTTGATGGTACCTTTCCATCAGATCCAGGTGCATCTCATAGGGGTAGAAATCTTCATAGGATTTTTGAAGTTCAGGAGTCATGGTGGCCATCATGATGCATGCTACTTTAGTAGCATCCTTTTCATGTGCAACAAACTCCGCAAACTCTTCAGGAGTAGCAGTGGCTTCATTCACAACCTTAAGCTCCCTATCGAGGACATATTCTTTGTCCTCATAGCGGGTAATCATTCTGATGTTTCTGATCCACTCATTGAAATTGGATCCATCAAAGATGACCTTACCACACAAGTTCATAAGGGAAAAGGAGCCTGTTGGGTTTGAGCCAGAAACATTGTTGGAAGACATCTGAAAGGAAAGAAAGACAAGTTTCATTAGATTAGGAATCCTTAATAATTCACCCAAATGAAATATTAAGGCTAGGATCCAACAAACTATTTATAGTTGGAAGAGGGATGCCGTAATCCATACTATAAAATATTTGAAGGTAGGTAAATGACGATTTACCAATTTCCACCATAAGAACGAAATATTTTATTATTAGGTTTTATTGGTTTTGAAACTCCTAGATCTTTTGAGATACATTGAACTTTTCAATGGCATGTTTGAATCTCGATTGTGCCCTCTCAAGTTTGTGACTGGGATGCCGAGGATCACAAACAAGGTGTGAATAACCATACAAATTGACTTGGTACCCTCAACAATATTACCTAATCGATGTGCCGGTTAACCACACACGCTCCACCGATCTATAATAAGGTCAAGTTACCCTTTGCCACTCTTACTAGTCCATGTTAGTGTGCCGGTTAACCACACACACTCCACTAACGACTTGGTAAGGTACAAAGTGTAATTTTATGGGCTAGCACCAATTTCACATTTTCCTAAAGTAACTAAGATTGGGAATTTATAATGTATAGTTACTTTATAATTCATTATACTTTTAACGAGTATTTAAAGTCGTATCCTACCCGTTCGGCTAACGACCCTCCACCGATCAAGGAAGCGGTGGGTGAGAGTGGACACCCATTAAGTCACCATTTTATAGGCAACAACCTTATACCCCCCTTATAGACCGGCTTCGTGAATGAGGCCTACTAACGGTAAGAATGACATATTCTTATACATATCTATATAATAAAATTATAATAATAGTATAAGTGTTGATTTTTAAACTTTTTAAAAATCTAAGGTTTAATTTGGAATTGAAGTGTTAGAGTGTAAGACTTTTCAAATTCCAAAACTTGAGGGCAAGAATTGAAACTATTCCAAGTCTCTTCAATTTGTAACTTATGAGTTTTAATGGTTCATAAAAATGAAGACTCTTCATTTTATGAAACTTCTTTAGTTCTTTAATCACAATTTAAAGAAGTGACTTTTGGTTATCCATAACTTGAGGACAAGTTATGGACACCATCATAGCCATTAAGATCATGAATTAAACACACATGGAGGTTACATATAATTCCTATGATCTTCTAAAAACTCATAAGAACACAAATTCATGTCAAGCAATTTCAAGAAATCATATAACTATATACAATACTTGAAAATTGATAAAAGTCATGCAAAAATGGGTTAACATAATCATTATCATTTTGAAAAACAGATTTTACAAGTCCAAAACAGATTGGGATAATGATCTTAATCCATTTCCAGCAACAAAACTCGAAAAAACTGCCCAGCACGCTCCTACTCGTCGAGTGCATTATTCTACTCGTCGAGTAGGATGAATTTGTTCATGGACTCGGTGAGTCCTCCCCATGGACTCGGCGAGTCCAGTCGTCAGAGTGCAGAATTTTCGATTTTTAAGCAGTTTTGCATCAAGTATACAGAAAACAATCCTAGTCTCTGATACCACTGATGGGATTTGAGCATTCTAACACTTCCTATGTGTACATGCAACCCTAATAACCTTGAATCTATGTTTTCACTATATACATGAAAATTTCCTTTTCAAGGTTATTTCCTAACTAGCATGGAATGGGGATTACATAAAAATATAAAACTAGTAGAAATACATACCTTGTTGTTGCTTGGATTCCTTTAAGACTTTGTGAGCCTAGCACCCCAAATGTTGTGCCTCAAATGCTTCACACAACACCACAAGACTTGGAATAACTTGAGAGAATACTTCTAGCACTCAAAATCGGTTATGCCCTCTCTAGTAACCCCTAGGTCATGATTTTGCTAGCCATAGGGTTCCTTTTATAGTGTTGTCACAATTAGGGTTTACATATGAATGCCCTTAATTGTCATGACTCTTGATTTCTCATGACCTATGGGTTTGTAACTCCCATGGACTATCCATGGAGCTCCAAATGGTTACATCCATAACCCATAAACCATGGATCATTAATCCACCATAAAAGAATTGATGATTGTCATAATCAACCCTATATATTTAATTAGTCTCACTTTGATCACCAAATTAATACTAGATTAATACTTGATCAATACTAATTAAATAATACTATTATTAATATATTAGAACTTATAATATATTAATAATCCTAAGTGCCTTATTCTCTCATTTAGTCTATCCAAGTATAGCAATGCCATGCAACCCAAATGGACCATGCCGGGTCGGGTCAAGTTCATACCAAATAAAGTTATGGACTTAGACACTATATCCAACAGATACGCCATTTAAGATAAGTGATCATATAATCCTCTGTTCTAGATATCAGCCGGACAGATACATGGAACAATGTCTTACTTATTGTCCAGCAGTTTGTTTCTCGATTTTCGATTTGTTTGACATAGAACTTAATCGAACACATCAATTTAGTTATGACCGGGCCCGATACATAGGTCACAACAAAACCATCGAGAGGTCCAAATATCGCTTCTAATCCAAGAAGAAACAGATAAACTTCGACTCATATGCTTGTTCTACTATTTGTTGAATTATACACAAACGTACGTTTTATAACATCGAGTTACCAATGCGGTTTCGTACAATCAATGTATAACCAACTCATAGTCAACAACTCATATCTCTAGGTTTGAAGACTCATATGATATTACCGTCTCATGATCACTCGAGATAAATTCCATGAAGTGATAGAAGTGAGCGTGGGTTGAATCCAATACTCAGAACTTATGAGCACTCATGAGTGTTGTAGGAACTCTTGCTATGTATAACATCTTAGACATCTACAAGCCAAGTCATGACAGTCTTGATTCATATCTACTTCCATCATACGACCGACTGTGGAGAATTTGAATAATATGATATACCATAACATAATTATTCTGGAAGTCAAACCATGAAAAATGAAATGATAGTAAGCGATTTACAAAAGATAGCAACACATTACTTATAAATAAACAACAACTTTTATTTATCATGAAATGTCAATTACACTTTACAAATTTCAAAGCTATCTAATTACTAAAACTAATATCATCCTTCAGCCCTATGCGCCTCGCATGCTGGAGATGCTTAACCCTACCCAGTCCCTTCGTAAGGGGTTCTACTGGGTTCTCATCCGATGATACCCTCATTGCCACGAGGAGTCCTTCTATTTGATGTCTAATGAAATGGTATTTTCTGTCGATGTTTCTGGATCTCCCATGATCCCTTGGTTTCTTGGCTAAGGCAACTACACTTTCACAATCACATAAAATCTCCATAGGCTCCTTTATAGCTGGTACAACCCCAAGGTCTCCAATGAAGTTCTTTAGCCATATAGCCTCCTTTGCTGCCTCGCTTGCCGCTATATACTCTGATTCGTAAGTTGAATCAGCCACTGTCTCCTGCTTGGAACTTTTCCAAGTAATTGCTCCTCCGTTTAAGGTAAAGACCCAACATGACTGAGAGCGGAAATTATCCCTATCAGTCTGAAAGCTAGCATCACTATACCCAACTACTCTCAAGTCATCACTCCCACCGAGGGTAAGGACACAATCCTTAGTCCTCTGCAGATAGTTGAGAATGTTCTTTACCGCAGTCCAGTGAGCCTTACCAGGGTTCCCCTGATATCTGCTGACCATGCTCAACACAAAGGCCACATCTGGACGAGTACAAGTCATAGCATACATGATCGAGCCTACAGCGGAAGCATACGGTACTCGACTCATCTCTGCTATCTCAGCCTCTGTACTCGGGCTCTGAGTCTTACTCAATCTGGCGTTACTCTGCATTGGTAACTCTCCTTTCTTGGAATTCTGCATGCTGAACCTATTCAGCACCCTATCCAAGTAGGTACTCTGACTAAGTCCAATTAGTCTTTTACTCCTGTCTCTCAAAATCCTTATCCCTATGATATAGGCAGCTTCTCCAAGGTCCTTCATAGTGAAACACTTCCCAAGCCAGGATTTCACTTCTTGCAGAGATGGGATGTCATTTCCTATAAGTAGTATGTCATCCACATACAGTACCAAAAATCTCACTATACTCCCACTAGCCTTGACATATACACAGGGCTCATCTTCGCTCCTCGAAAAGCCAAACTCTTTGACTTTCTCATCGAAACAAAGATTCCATCTGCGAGGTGCTTGTTTCAATCCATAAATGAATTTCTCAAGCTTACACACTCTATTAGGGTACTCTGTACTGACAAAACCCTCTGGCTGATTCATGTAAACATCCTCAGCCAACTTTCCATTAAGGAAAGAGGTTTTGACATCCATTTTGCCATATTTCATTGTCATGAAATGAAACAATGGCTAACATAACCCTAATAGACTTAATCTTTGCTACTGGTGAAAAGGTCTCATCATAATCAACTCCCGGAGTTTGAGAAAAGCCATTTGCAACCAGTCGCACCTTATAAGTGTGTACATTACCATCCATGTCAGTCTTCTTCTTGAAGATCCATTTGCACCCGACTCTCTTTCGACCTGATACATTGTCAACCAAGTTCCAAACTTGATTGTCATACATGGACTGTATCTCGCTGTCAATAACCTCTTTCCATTTAGCAGCCTCAGGGCCTGCCATGGCTTCCGTGTAGCTGTTAGGTTCATCCAGACTTACCAGTGTGCTATCACTGATAAGTGTATAACCTTCCGCAGTAATATGGAAACCATAGTAATGCTCAGGTGCAATCCTAACTCTCGTGGAACGCCTCAGAGGTACAGACTCATCTGTCAGATCAACATGAGTTTCCTCCTCAGGTTGATTGCTAGGGTTTGAGAATCGTTCACCAGTTGAATCTTGAATTTCATCAAGGTCAATTTGCCTTCCACTATTTCCTTGGCTTATGAACTCTCTCTCTCTCTCTTTCTCAAAAGACTCCTCTTCTTGCTACAAAGACCACATTATCACAGGCTCTGTAGAAGAGGTAACAAAAGGATTTCTGTGGGTAGCCGATGAAAATACACCTCTCACTTCGAGGTTCGAGCTTATCGTGAGTCTCGCGCCTCACAAAAGCCTCGCAACCCCAAATCTTGATGTGGTCTAGATTGGGAACTTTTCCAGTCCACATCTCATGAGGTGTTTTGGCAACCTTCTTTGTAGGGAGTAGATTAAGAATATGGGCGGCAGTCTCTAAGGCATACCCCCAAAATGAGATTGATAGCGAAGCTCGACTTATCATGGAACGAACCATATCCAAAAAAGTTTGATTGCGCCTCTCAGCCACACCATTAAGCTGTGGTGTTCTGGGAGGTGTCAATTGTGAGACAATCCCACATTCATTAAGATAGTCAAGGAACTTTGTACTAAGATACTCACCACCTCGATCAGATCGAAGCATCTTAATGTTCCTGCCCAACTGATTCTCCACTTCCTGTTTAAACTCCTTGAACTTTTCAAAGGTTTCTAATTTATGCTTGATTAAGTAAACATATCCATATCTACTATAATCATCAGTAAAAGTCACATAGACGCGGTTAGCATCCCTTGTGGTGGTTCTGAAGGGTCCACACACATCTGTGTGTACAAGATCCAACAAACCTTCACCCCTAGCACAAGTACCGGTGAAGGGTGACTTTGTCATTTTCCTAAGCAAACAAGATTCACAACTATCATCCGACTTCAGGTCAAATGACTCCAAGACTCCATCCTTTTGGAGTTGGCCTATGCGTTTCTTGCTTACATGTCCAAGACGACAATGCCATAATGATGCTTTATCCAAGCTAGTGGAAGAATCAATACACAACACATTATTTCGTAGGTTATCTACAACTGACACAGTTTCATACACACCATCACAGGGTAATGCTTTAAAATATAGAACATTATTAAAGAAAGCATTAATACCACCACATTTATTATCAAATGAAAAGGTAAACCCTTGTTTGTACAAACCATGAAAGGAAATAATATTTCTCGCAATTTCAGACGAGTAACAACATTTATTCAAATCTAATGTTAACCCACTACTTAGCAACAAAGAATAAACTCCAATCTTGGTGACAGGTGTAACTTTTCTATTCCCCATGATCAAGTTTATCTTCCCATGCTGCACATTCTCACTTCTTCTTAGTCCCTGCAAATCAGAACATATGTGAATACCACAACCTGTATCAAGGACCCAAGAATTAGAATAGGGTGAGTTATTAGACAATATAGTGTAAATACCTGCATGGTTGGGTTTCACTTTCCCATCCTTAACATCTTCCAAGTACTTTGGGCAGTTTCGCTTCCAGTGTGCCTTTTCATGGCAATAGAAGCATTCAGCCTCATTAGGGTTGGCAGAAGGAGTGACAGAACCTTTCTTGGCTCCACTTGAAGAGGAGCCATCAAGGGACTTTCCCTTGGTATCCTTCGAAGGGCTCTTCCTCTTCTTCCCTTTACCTTTCCCGATAGCCAGAACATGGGTGTTGGTAGGAGTAGAAGTAGTAACAACCGATTTACCTTTAATACCACTTTCGGCGGTCTTCAGAAGTCCTTGAAGTTTGCTGAGTGTAACTTCCTCCTTGTTCATGTGGTATGTCATTCGGAATTGATCATAACACGAAGGTAAGGAGTGCAAAATGATGTCAATTGCCAACTCCTCGGGGAAGTTCACATTCAGTTTTAGAAAACGGTCCACATACCTTTGCATTTTCTGCATGTGGCCCGTGATGGGTTCACCATCCTTCATCCGGGTTGTTATCATGGAGGAGACGATTTCATACCGCTCTTGACGAGCACTCTGATGGTAGCAGTCCATCAAGTCCTGGTGTATCTCAAAAGGGTAATAGTCCTCATAGGACTTTTGGAGCTCAACTGTCATTGTGGCCAACATGATACATGCCACTTTGGTGGCATCTCTCTCATGTGCCTGGTATTCAGCGATCTCTTCAGGAGTAGCAGACGACTCATCAAGTTCCTTAAGCTCCTTGTCGAGGACATATTATTTGTCCTCATACCGAGTGACCATTATGATATTCCTGATCCAATCCATAAAGTTGGATCCATCAAAGATGACTCTCCCACAAAGGTTCATGAGAGAGAAGGAGCTGGTAGGGTTTGAGCCAGAAGCAGCATTGTTGCAAGACATCTGAAAAGAAGAAAGACAAGTTTAGATTAAATATAAAGGTAGTCCTTAATAAGACACCCAAATGTAATATTAAGGCTAGGACCTAACACAATATTTTATAACTTAGAAGAGGGATGTCGTAATCCAAGCTATAAAATATTTGAAGGTAGGTGAATGACGATTCACCAATTTCCATCATGAAAAACGAAATAAATTATTAGGTTTTTAATTGGTTTTGAAATTCCTAGATTCTTTGAGATTCATTGAACTTTTCAATGGCATGTTTCAATCTCGAGTGTGCCCTTTAAGTTTTGTGACTGGGATGCCAATGATCACAAAACAAGGTGTGAAGTAGCCATGCAAATTACTTGGTACTCTTAATGTTTATGACCCGACCGATGTGCCGGTTAACCACACGCGCTCCACCGATCTATGATAAACCTTAACCCACCCTTTGCATACCTTGTTAAGTCCAGGTTAGTGTGCCGGTTAACCACACACACTCCACTAACGACTTAAGCACAGTGCAAAGTGTAATTTCATGGGTTAGCACCTTAATCACATTTTCCTAAAGTAACTAAGATTGGGAATTTATAAAAACCATTTAGTTACTTTACATTCATCATACTTTTAATGAGGATTAAAGTCATTGTCCTACCGGTTCGGCTAACGACCATCCACCAGTCAAGGAAGCGGTGGGTGAGAGTGAACACCCATTAAGCTGCCATTTTATAGGCAAAAACATTATACCCCCCTTATAGACCAACTTCGTGAATGAGGCCTACTAACGGTAAAACGAATTGTTCTTATATATATATATATATATATATATATATATATATATATATATATATATATATTTTTTTTTTAACTTATAATATTATAAAGTATAAGGGTTGAATTTTAACTTTTAAAATTCTAGGGGTCGGAACTAAAGTTTTTAAAGTGACTTTACATGTTCCAAAACTTGAGGGCAAGTTTTGTAACTTTCAAAACTTTTCGTCTTTCATAACTTATGAGTTAATGGTTCATTAAAATGAGAGAGTTTTCATTTTATGTAACCTATGTGTTTCTTTAATGGACTTTAAAAGAGTGACTTTTGGTAATCCATAACTTGAGGATAAATTATGGATTCCATTAAAACACATGAAGATCAAGAATTAAACTAACAAAATATTTGCAAATAATTCCTATGATCTTCTAAACTCATAAGTGTATGAATATCCATATCAACAATTTCAAGAATCATTAATAAACCATACAAAACTTAAAAATTTGATAATAGCCATTGTAAATGGATTATCATAACCATTACACCACCTAAAACAAGTTTTATAAGACCAAAAAACAGTTTAGGGTAATGTTTCTAGTCCATTTCCAGCAGCAAAACTCGAAAAACTGCACTCTGGGCATTCTACTCGTCGAGTGCATGAACCTACTCGACGAGTAGGATGATTTTAGGCATGGACTCGTCGAGTCCCCCCATTGACTCGGCGAGATCACTCAGCAGAATGCATATTTTTTGATTTTCTTCAACAATTTGCATCAAGTATCAAGAAAACAAGCCTAGGCTCTGATACCACTGAAAGGTTTTGAGCATTCTAACACTCCTAAGGTGTACATGCAACCCTAGAAACCTTGGATCTATGTTTTACTAAGATACATGCAAATTTGATTTTCAAGGCTCTTAACCTATCTAGCATGGCATGGGGAACTTGAATCATAAAAGCAAGTAGGAAAACATACCTTTCTTATTTCTTGGATTCCTTGAGAACCCCAGTACCTCAAGTGTGATGCCTCAAATGTCTCACACAACACCACAACACTTGGAATAACCTTGAGAGAAGACACTTATCACTCAAAAATCGGCTAGCCCTCTAGTTCTTCACTTAGTGGCCGATTTTCTTACCATAGGGCTTCTTATATAGTGTGCCACATATAGGGTTACTCCATGTAAACCCTAATGTGCATGGATTTTCATATTCCATGATCCATGGGTTTATAACCTCCATGGACTATCCATGGAGAACCTTATGGGTTTTAGCCCAATTCATATAAACCATGGATCATTAGCCCACTATACAAGAATGGATGTTTTACACAATCAACCCCATATATTTAATTAGTCTCCTTTTTGATCACTTAATTAATTACAAATTAATTCTTGATCAATACTAATTAAATAATATTATTAATATATTAGAACTTATAATATATTAATAAACCTTAAGTGTCATTTTCTCTCATTTGGTCTATCCAAGTATTGCAATGCCATGCAACCCAAATGTACCATGCCAACCGGGTCAAGTAGATACCAGAAATAGTTATGGACTTAGACACCTTATCCAACAGTGATGGTGACAAGTGTTGGTAATGGTGATGGGTGGTGGTGATGGTAGTGGGTGGGGTGGTGGTGGCAGGTGGTAATGATGGGTGGTAGAGGCAGGTGGTGTGATGGGTGGGTTGCGGTGGTGGTGGTTTTGGTGGGTGATGGGTGGGGTAGTGGTGATAAGTGGTGGAGGCGGATAATTATGGCGGGTGGTGGTGGTGGCAAGTTTGGTGATGGTGGTGGGTGGTAGTAGTGGGTAGTGGTCGTGGGTTATACGTTATGGTGATGGGTAGTTAGTAGTGGTGGGGGTAGATGATGATGGGTGAATAATAGTAGTGGTTGGTGATTCGTAGGTAGTAATGGGTAGATGGTGGTTTTCGGTGGTTATGAGTGGTGGTTGGTGGATGTTGGGTTATAGTTGGTAGTGATGGGTACTTGGTACTACGTGGTGGGTGGTGGTGGTGTGTGCTGGTGGGTGGTAGATTTTAGTTGTGGGTGGTGATTGGTGTTGGTTAGTGGGTATCTTAATTCTTTTTAACTATTTTTTGATTTATGTGAATAATATTTTATAATTTTAGTAAAAAAATTACATGGTCGAAATTTGTTCTCAAATATTCTCGGAATAAGAAATGTTCTCGATTGAATGCTCGTATATATATATATATATATATATATATATATATATATATATATATATATATATATATATATATATATATATATATATATATACTAGTTGTGAGATCCAATTACTATATGAGTTTATTTTAAGGAAAAAATAAATATGAAGGTCTAAATATTTGAGAATTTTGAATTTATAAGAAAACAAGAAAAATATTGAATTGTGTAACACCCGTACCCTCAGGTATGATTCTTTACCGTTTAAATTTATCATTTTTTCATTTTGGTGTCCTATGCTAAGCGTATGTGGAGGATCTCATGCAAGAGTTTAATAACCTACGTTGAGCGTAGGCTGAATTACGTTGAACGTAGGTGCGCTGCATCAAAACCCCAATTCTATGGGTTGTGAGCCCTATTTAAAGGCTCTAACTCCTTGAGGGCATCTCCATGCTCAACCTCCACCCTCTTAATTAGTCATCTCGAAAACCTAGGCAAATTGTGATAGTTTTGAAGCCTTATAGTGTTTTGGTGTACATCTTTGAATGAAAAGTTCATTAGCGATGCACTTAGGAGCTCTAAGCCTTGTAGATCTAGATTTTGCATTTCATAATCCACCTCCAGAAGGTATAAAGCTTCCATCTTGATGGTTATTCAAGCTAGATCTAGTTAGTCATGAGTTTTTGTGCATTTTCCCCCATAACCTTGGTTTTTGTGAGTATGAGCTACTCCAGACCATTTGAGTGTCATTTCTAGACTTTTTTGAGCTTGTTAAGCCATAAAAATGAGAGCTTGGTCACTCTCATCCATATATGCATGATTTCTTGAGCAAAAGGTGTTATTATGGACTTAGGATTAGGTTTTGTGCTCTATTTGGCCATGCAAAGGTATAAAGTCAGAGAATTTACCCACTAAGACATCCATTAGGTTCAGATTTGAGAGTCAGAAGGTTGGCCTTTTGGTCTTAATAGCTTAATATGGAAGTTTGGTCATTAGGGGAGCTATGCTAAGCGTAGCTTTCTCTATTCTTAGCGTAGCGTGCAAATCCCACGTTTTTCATCTAAGGCTCTACGTCGATCGTAGAGGAGTGTACTACGTCGATCGTAGGTCTACGCCAAGCGTAGTTATGTTTTACGCTGAGCGTAGCACCGAGAAGTTCACTTTTTGACCTGTTTAACTTTTGGTCAACTTTGTTGGGTTTAGTCTTGGAAGGGAAAAATGGTCTTTTGCCCTAAGGAGGATTAGCTATGAATCAAGAATCTTGGAGTGTTAGTTATAACCTTAATTGTTGATTAGGCTTTTATTGCGTATATATTTAGTGTGAGGAGTTTTGGAATCATCAGCTCGGGTGTGTGTTATCTTGTCTGCAGATTGAGGCGAGTCTTCTCACTATACTATCTAGGATGCTAGTAGTCTTTGTGATACTTGCATGGAAGACCATGGGGGTAGCCCATGATATTTGTATGAAAGACCATGGGGGTAGCCCATGACACATGGATGTAAGATCAAGGGGTAGCCCATGGAAATTATGTGTATTTTATAAGGTATTTTGGATAATTCACTAAGTTTTGTGCTTATGGTTTTGTGATTTAAATATTTTTTGGTACTTCCAATTCCAAAGGGAAGGGATCGGCTTGACTGCATAGAATCTCCTGATGACTTTGCACACTGTTTACTATAATTCTACTATGATGTTTTAGATACATTTTACCATGATCGATTTTGGAACAAATATTGTATGGATTTGATGGTCTAAAAATGAAAAAAAAATTATTAGTATTTTTGGGATGTTACAAGTCAGTATTAGAGCCTTGGTTTGAGGGATTTAGGCACACTCACTCGAGTGTATCTGAACTCAAAGTGAGGAATTGATTATTTTTTTGAAAGAAAATAAATTTTGCAAAAAATTTTTAGAAAGAAAAGGGGTGTGATGCTTGTAATTAGTCGAGCTCAAGTAAGTTATTCCCAAAATAGCCATACATGAGTATTATGCACTTATGTCAGTTGAATGTTATGATAGGGCTAAGGATACATTCAGGAACTGCATGACAGAATTGCCTGATTTGTGTGATGTCTTGTAGCCTAGGAGGAATTCGGTGTTATGCATTATTTGGAGTCTATATTGGCAAAGTTAATTGATAATTTTTTTTTAAACATTGTATTCGATTAGGACCACATAGCTTTAGAATGATTGATTTAGCTTTATTTTCGGTTCCTTGTCTGGTTGTGGGCTTAGGTAGAATCATTATTCAATAGTCTATGTGATCACTTATTGTGTATAATTTGCATGCATAAGGAAACCGACCGTGTTCGTAGAGGTTCCTTGCATTGCTGAAGCAAGTGAGATGAGGATTCATAGGAGAGCCTAGGTTGTGTTGTAGCGAGATATGTATGCTATTTAGCATAGGGCTTAAGAGAGTTGCCATAGTGGAGTGACTTAGAGGATTCAGGATAATTCTTGAGGAAAGGACAGATAGGTATGGAATGTAGTATTAGGCTCGTACTACTGAAGGCATAGGATCTGTACTCGAATCAAGGAAAATCATGAAGATCTTAAGGAGCTTGTAGTATGAGAATTCCCTCGAGTATGTTTTGATCCTTTATACGTTTGCATTTCAATATGGTGGTGGGAACTCAAGGAGAAGGTTCTGGTTCTGGTTCAGTTTTAGGTTTAGGCTTTGGTGCTGAACCAATTGATGAGAGGATATGCGAGTTCATCACATCTGAGATCACTCGGTACTTTGGATGCTACTCCTGTGATGTTTGGTAGCATGTTGGAGGAGATCATGAATCACTGGAGGATCGCTTAGGGGAATTCTACACCGAGGTTGCAGCTGGTCAGTTGGGGGCATATACTCTTTTTTTAAGAGTTAAAAGCTTGTGGAGTCCCAGAGCTCCTCGAAAAGAAGGACCATATTGCTAGCCAACAATCGATCACTAACATGGAGAACACTCAAAAACGAGTTTTTGCCTTGAG
Organism: Lactuca virosa; assembly: GCF_052849685.1. Lineage (NCBI taxonomy): Eukaryota > Viridiplantae > Streptophyta > Magnoliopsida > Asterales > Asteraceae > Lactuca > Lactuca virosa. The sequence continues at coordinate 192,233,553 of NC_136432.1, forward strand.
GGGTCGAAGGTGGAATTCACATCTTTCCTTTTTAGGGATGGAGCTGGCGACTGGTGGGAGGAGATTGGTCACGCTTTGGGAGTTCAGGACCTTCTCCAGTCTACAAAAACTATGGAGGAGATCACCGCCAAGTTTAAAGAGAGAGATTTGTTGGTTCTGCAGTATATTACAGATGAGGAGATGAAGAAGATGAGGTATCAGTACATGCTCAGGGATGACATTCGAGAGTTTATGAAAATATCGAGTTATAGGACCCTGGAGGATGTGATTGCCAGAGCCTAGGAACGGGAGATTGAGTTGGATCTTCGAACGAGGCGCAAGCTGGAGCAGGTTTAGGAAGTAGTGGGCCCGGTGAAGAGGCCCAAGACTTTTGCCTCACGATCTAAAGGCCAGCACGGTCGAAGCCATTGCACAAGTCCGAGAAACTGCACGATGGGGCGTGCTGAGTTTATGGTTCAGGCTGCTATAAGTGCAACAAGACAGGTCATTTCAGTAGTGATTATACTCAGGTATCGAGTCTGAATTGCTTCCATTTCCATCAGACGGGCCACAACAAGGCCGAATGCCCGAGATTAACAGGAGGAGGAGTGGGGGCTCCCATGCTAGCTACCTTGAGGATTACCGACGGCTACCAGGGCAAGGCGGAGGCTACCATGGTGAAGAGCGGGGCATTCTATTTGATAGCTAAAGAAGAACTAGCAGCACCCGATGTAGTTACCAGTATGTATCTTTTTCATGCTTTTTCTGCTTTCATTGTATATGCTTTTTTTATGTCTATTCAAATTTAGGAATGTTCTTAGTGAATGGATTTCCGGCTATTGTTCTTTTTGATTTGGGTGCTACCCGATCGTTTGTGTCACATGCGCTCGGCAAGAAGTTTAGCGACATTCCAGGTACACTTGAATACCCATTGGAAGTGGAGATTAAGCGCTTCGATACTTCATTATGGATGTCTTCTGAATATGTTTAATGAGAGTTATTCTATTGATCTGGTTCTGATTCCTCTACGAGGGTCAAAGGTTATAGTGAGTATGACTGGTTGGGCCCTAATGGGGCTATGATTGATTGTGAGCATCAGTTAATGAGAGTTCGAACCCAAGTGGGGGAGAACTGGTTATTCATGGCAAAGGTTCATAGCATGGACTGGCTGTTTGTTCAGCTGCGAGAACTAGGAGGTAACTTCAGTAGAGGTGTTCCAGATTCCTTTTTTATGTAGTGTATACACAAGTTAAGGAAAAGAAGACTATGGATGACGTGTCCATTGTTCGGGAGTTCCCCGAATTGTTTCCTAAGGATTTTCTGGAAATGCCTCCTGAGAGACAGGTTGAGGTTCGGACTGATATGATTCCGGGTGAGGCGACGATAGCCAAGGTGCCCTATCTCTTAGCACCTTCGGAGATGCAGGAGTAGTCTATACAACTTCAGGATATGTTAGACAAGGGATTCATCATATTGAGCATTTCTCCATGGGGAGCACCGATCCTATTTGTGAAAAAAAGGATGATCCACACAGGATGTGCATTGACTACCGAGAGTTGAATAAATTAACGGTGAAAATATGTATCCACTTATGAGGATCGATAATTTATTTGATCAATTCTAGGGGGAATCTTGGTTCTCCAAATTGATTTGAGGTCAGGTTACCACCAGATGAGCGTCCGGGATGAGGATGTGCAGAAGACGACCTTCAGGTATCGCTACGGTAACTATGAGTTTGTGGTGATGCAATTCGGGCTCACCAACACACTAACAATGTTCATGTATCTCATGAAACGGGCGTGAAGACCCATGCTGGACCAGTTTGTGATAGCATTGAGTAATGATATTTCGGTCTATTCTAAGACCAAGGAACACCATTAGGAGCTTCTGCGTGAGATATTGGAGTCTTTGAGAAGGGAGAGGCTTTATGACAAGTTCTCCAAATGTGAGTTCTGGTTATGTGAGGTGCAGTTCTTGTGGCACATTATTAACCAGAAGGGTATATTGGTTAAACCAATCAATATTGTGGCAGTCACACAGTGGGAAATTCTGATGACACCATCGGAGGTGTGGAGTTTCCTTGGGATAGTAGACTATTACCGGAGATTCATTGAATATTTATCAAAGATTGATGTTACTTTAACACAATTGACGAAAAAAATATTACTTTTCAATGGGGGCATGAGCAATAGGTATCATTTGAGACCTTGAGGCAAAGATTATGCGAGGCTCCAATTTTGACTCTTCCTGAGGGTATGGATGAATTTGTGGTTTATTGCGATGCATAGATTTTAGGTTTGGGTGTGGTACATATGGAGAAGGATCATGTGATTGCTTACGCATCAAGGCAGTTGAAGACTTATGAGGCAAATTACCTTACACATGACCTGGAGTTAGGGGCTATGATTTTTCCCTCAAGATTTGGCAACATTATTTATACAGGGTTCGTTATACCATTTACATGGTGTCACACCCCCGACCCAGACGGCGGAAACGTCCGGGGGCTTGGGTGACTTCATTTTTGTAGTATCATCACAGTGTATATAATTGAAACCAAACATAATCATCATCACACATGTAATATTACAACTATCATTGTTTACATCAAGTATTGTATTTTAATATTACATGCCAAAATATCCAAATATAGTACTAATAAAACACAACAAAATATCCAGGTATTCTTACTGACCAACCTGCTTAACGATTCCCTGAGAATACAAGTTAATTTAAAAAGGTCAACATAAATAATGTTGGTGAGTTCATAAGCATGTTTTGAGAAAATGTTTTGTATTGCTTTGTAATCACCAGAAAATCCGATATTTTCCGAAAACGGTTTGAAAGGTTTGTGTCAGATCTTGTATTAATGCATGTGTGTTAATGTTTGTGAGTGTATGAAGTGAATAATTCCAGGCAACCCGATCTTGTCTGTTTATAAAAAGACGTTGTGATTTCATTACCCTAAAACTGAATACATTGAGAGTGTGTTCCCGTAATATCGACAGATGTTGTATTCCGTAAATTTTATGATGGTGTTAATTCCTCTAAGTGAGTCGTTATAACCATACTCGATAATGACTAATCCGCCTGTCATGACGCTCTTCAGGCACCGACGTATTTAAGGTAAGGTTTTTGTCACCCTAGACTGGCCTAGTCTAACTGTAGCGAACAACTCAGGTGTGGGGTGTCAACCCCATATAGATCTATACACAAACTCCGGCTCTCCCTCCAAGAGACTCTGGTTATAACTACAGGCTATGGTTGTACACTCGATAGGTGTCAAACGCAATGTCCTACAAGAGCCTTAACAAATTTTACGTGAACTACGACTCCGTTTTACTTGCAAATAAGATAATTATGCCTTTAAATAATTGTGTGTCCTTTGAAAGTGTGGTTTGCGACCTTCAACTATGCTAAATATAGTTTATTACGTTGGTTTGTCAAGACAATTTATATAATCATATAAATGTATAAATACATATAAGTTAACATGTCTAGATGTTTTTGAAAGTATATATAAGTCATATAAACTTGCATCTAACACAAATATAAGTGCTTTTAGCATGATAAAAACAATTCCTTGTTTTTGACTTTTCTGTCCCTGTTTTTAGAAAAATTATAGGAAAATTATTGTAAGATGAAATTTGGATCCGTAAACTCCGTGAGTTTGGAAAATGAGTCTGCTTTGTTCACAATTTTTATTATAATTTTTAATGGCATCAAACTAGTGTGAAAATGTTCATCTTCACAGACTGGTCTGAAATCATTCCTGAAATGATAGACAGCTTTGTAAAAACCGCCAAAAATTGTAGAAAAATTATAGGAATGCGTGAGAGTAGTCATTTTAATGGTATAAACCTGAAATTGTTTCATGTAAAACAGTTTTGAAAAATATTACTATCAAGGCGGTCAAAATAGTCCGTAGTTAGACCACAACGTTTCTTTTAAAAGCTGATTTTTGAGTTTAGGTATACATGTTTGAACACAACACTTATTTTTGCTATTTTGAGTGTATAATCCCAGATCTACAAGTTTACATGTAATATATATGACAACACATACTTTTATCATGGTTTTTATGAAGATGTAAGTGATAAGCTTCATGTTCAAGTAAAGATCCAAAAGTTAAACCCATAACACAATGGTACATGCAAACATCCAACGGTTAAACGAGAGTTGACTTGTATCCTCCCCCGAAAACATGAAAAATACGGAAGATATGGGGGTATGAAGCTCACTTTAGTTTGATGGATTCAGTTTTTGGTGAATAATGAATGAGATCTCGATCCTAGTAAGCTTCTTGAGTGGAGTTTTCGAACCTAAGATGGATCTAGAGCATGGATCACGAAATGATGTGTTAAGGAGTGAAGATTATCATAAAATGAAGTTAATCATCATAATTAGAGAGTAGCTTACCAAATGAGTGGACTTTTGGATGAAGTGTTCTTGGATATACACTTTAGCACACACGATTTTTTTGGAAGAATAGAGGAGGTTCCTTTTTGAGTTCTTAGAGATGATTTTTGTGTTTGAAAACTTGAAGGAAGATGATGGTGGTGTAGGCTCTTATGGCCGAGAGTGAGAAGAGAAAAGAGAGAGAGAGAGATTTGATGTTGCATGGACATATGTGATTGCTTAGATATTTGAAGTGTAAAATTCATGGATAACCACCATGTAATATTGAGGTGTCAAGGTTCTAATCCCTCTTAATTTTATATCGATTATTTTTTTTATAATATGGGCCAAGAATGAGAGGGAAGGAAAAAGAGAAAGAAACGTTTAGGCCATTCTTGAATTTATTCGAAGTTATAGGCCCAATATGAAGGTTCTCGGCCTATTGGGCCTATATAAGGGTTTACGGCCCAAAAATGATAAAGAAAGGGGTTTACGGCCCAATAATGTTCAAGAGAGTTGTTCACGGCCCATAAAGGCACATGGAAATGGAGTGAGTCATTTTAGGTCCAATAAGGCCCATAAAAGTCTTATGGCCCAAAATGTTATAGTTTAATGAAAGCGGGTCCAATTATAGCCCAAATAGAGCTCCTTGGCCCAAAATAACTAAATTGAAAGTTTATTGGCCCAATAGGCCCAATAAAAGGATCCTGGTCCATTCTGAGTTTGAACCGGGATATTAGGGTTTCAAACCCACAGTTGAGTATATGAGATGTATTGAATTAGGTTTTGAACTTCACGAGTGAGTTTTAATTCAAATGATTGTTTTTGGAATGAGCATTTGTATATAACATCAACTTAGATTACAAGTTACACCAGAGTTGATTACACGAAGACATAATTTCCTTGCCAAAATGCTAGTTGTGTCACATGGGCCAAAAGAGCTTAAGATATCTAATGGATCAGTCGAACTTGAACATGAGGTTTGATAGATGGTTAGATGTGGTGAAGGATTATGACTGAGAGATTTTATACTATCCTGGGAAGGACAATGGCATGGCCGATGCCTTGAGTCGAAAGGCAGCGAGTGAACCCATCATAAATTTATGTTTGAGGATGGTTATTGTTTCACCACTGTTAGATCTGATCTAGAAGGCAAAAATGGAGGGGATGAAGATGGAAAATTAGAAGGAAGAAAGAATCGGGGGTTAGCTTCCATTATTTGACAGGGATAGTCATGAATTATTGACTCAGTGCGGCAGAGTAGGGATTGCAGTTGTTTTTGGGGTTAGGCAGACATTATTGGAGGAAGCTCACAAGTCGAGGTTTTCGATTTGTCTAGGGGATAAAAAGATGTATAGGGATCTGAGGTTGAGCTACTGGTGCCCTACATGAAGATGGAGATAGCATGGTGTTCAGAGCGGTGCTTGACATGTCGGAAAGTCATGGCCGAACATAAGATATCCCAAGGCAATATGCAGTCGTTACCCATTCCCACGTGGAAATGGTAGGAGATCACAATGGCCTTTATCATGAAGTTTCCAAGGACTGAATGTAGGGTTTATTCTATCTAGGTTCATTGTTGATAGATGAACCAAGAGTGCTCATTTTAGAACTCGAGTTCCAGGTTGGAGGTTTTGTGCTTCTGAAGGTGTCATATTGGTATGGTATCATCCGCTCTGGAAGCGAGGCAAGTTGGGCCCCAAGTATCGTGGGCCAGGTTGCGTAACGGTTGCACCTTCCTAATAATCTTAGTCAGATCCACAACAGTTTTCATGTCTCTCAACTGCAGAAGTGTTTGGCTGATGATTTCGTAATGGTCCTCTTAGACGACATTCATGTTGATGAGCTCCTGAATTATGTACAAAGTCCTATTGCGATCCTCGAAAAGAAGACAAAGACCTTGTGCAACAAGGTGGTGGGCTTGGTGAAGGTGCAATGGTAGCACCAGAAGGGTTCGACGCGGACATCCAAGCCAGAGGAAGATATGAGGGAGCATTACCAAGAGTTATTTGCAGTAGTGGAATACAAGGATGAAGTTTGATTCAAGAGGGGGAGAGTTGCTACACCAGTATCCTCGGGTGTAATTCTCTAAAGTTTATATTTATCACTTTTGCATTTTGGTATCCTACACCAAGCATAGGATAATCCTATACGTTGATCGTAGGTGGAAGATCTCATGCGGGAGTTTAATGATCTACACTGAGCGTATGTTGAGTTATGCTGAGCGTAGGTGGACTACATCAAAACCCTACTCCTTGGGGTTGTGATCCCTATTTACAGGCTCTAACTCCTTGAAACCCTTTATATGCTAATCCTCCACCCTCTTAATCAATCATATCGATGCAGGGGGTTTAATGATCTACGTTGGGCGTATGTTGAGTTATGCTGAGCGTAGGTGGACTTCATCAAAACCCTAATTCTTGGGGTTGTGATTCATAGCACCATGTAGTTCACTTTTTGAACAATTTGAATTTTGCTCAACTGTGTTGGGTTTAGTCTTGGAAGGGAAAAATGGTGTTTTTCCACAATGAGGATTAGCTATGAATCAAGACACTTTGAGTGTTAGTTATTACCTTAATTGTTGATTAGGATTTTTATTGTGTATATGTTTAGTGTGAGGAGTTTCGATATCATCAGCTCGGGTGTATGATTGTCTTGTTTAAAGATTGAGGTGAGTCTTCTCATTATACTATGTAGGATGCAAGTAGTCTTTGTGATATTTTCATGGAAGACCTTGGGGGTACCCCATGACATTTGTATGAAATATCACAAGGGTACCCCATGACACTTGGGTATAAGACCATGGGGGTAGCCCATGACATTTCAGGGATGAGTACACCATGCGTACTAATGTGTACGCTGCCCACCCTAGTACGCTGGGCGTACATCTATATACGCAGCGCATACTTGCTAAATGAGGAAACCCTAATTTTTAGGGTTTGGATGGTATTTAAGCATCCTTATGGCCTCATTTCCCTTCACCTTAATAGGCTCCACCCTTTTTTGTGATTATAACCCTAGGACCACCTTGTGAAGCCATTTCAAGAATTAAAGTGTGTGTTTGTGTTCATAGAAGAAGAAGGAAGGAACCAAGCTCATTTTGGAGGGAAGAAGCATCTTGGATCTGGAAGTTTTGCACCTTTCTCCATTATTTCAAGGCATAAAGTTCATACCTTGATGGCTAGTTTACTAGATCTTGTTTATGGGTGTTTTTCTGTCCCTTTTTGGTCCCAAAAGTCTCATCTTGAGCATGGCATGTTCAGGAGGTTTTGAGTTGTCCTTTCAGACCATAGGAGGAGTCCTTAGCCATAAAAATGAAGTCCCATTGGTTAGAATTGATCCATGCAACTTGTAAAAAGTCTTAATTGATTAGGACCTTGAGTTAAGCTCTTATTAGACGTGTAAAGTCATACATTTGGAAACTTTATGACTCCAGAGTGGGTTTTAGTCATAGCTCTAAAGTTGGGATGTAAGAGCTTAAGCCATTAAGCTCTTAATGAGGTTTTGGAGTTCGTGAGGGTACGCCCCGCATACTCAGAGTACGCTCTGTATACGAGGTCAACCACCCTGATGGTGGTCAATTGCGAGGGTTGGAGTACGCCCAACATACCTCCGGAGTACGCCCTGCGTACTCGCACTGGGTCAGCTCGGTTGGGTGACTCGGTTGGGTTGACTCGGCTGGGTTGACCTAGTTGACTTACTGGGTTTGACTAGTTGAATTTGACCAAGTTTGGCCAAGTTTGACCTTAAGGGTATTTTGAGTATTTTGAGAATTCCAATTGAGTTTGGTTATTTGGTTGGAATAGGAGGTAGGCAGAGTTGAGATTCAGAGTTTAGATTCCTTCATATTTTGTCCTGTTTGTGAGGTGAGTTTTCCACACTGTACATACAGGTCGAAGGCACCAAGGCCGACCCATTGGTTTGATAACTTTATATTCGTTGTTATGCTGAGTGTGGAATAGATATGCATGCTAGTTTTAATATGCTAGTCTTGTAGACCGGTAGGACTACCTTTGATACCGTTTGTATGATTATCTATGTATGTTAGTATCTGTTATATGTTGACATATTGTGTGGGTTGGGTTGAGGTTGTACTGCTTTGTACGGTAGTCAAAAAACCCTAGAGCGATCTAGATATGAGCTGAGGGCCGTGTAGGGCATGCCAAACTCATAATGAGGGCTCGTGAGCATTCCAGATACAAGCTGAGGGCCGGGTAGGGCATGCTAGACACGTACTGAGGGCTTGGTGGTGTTTAGTCTAAGGACTGATGTAGTCAGTGAGCAAGCCAGACATAATATGTGGCCCCGAGGGCAATCCATACTTATGTTGTGGGATCGTGGGTAATCCAGTATTTTAGTTAAGGACTCATTGCATGCTGTTATTGTATATGTGTTATTTGATTATGTGGTGGTACTTTGGGGGATCTCACTAAGCTTTCGGCTTACAGCCTTGGGTTATATTTCAGGTACATCAGACGATCGCAGGAAGGCGAAGGCGGGACTATACACATCCTCGTGTTTGACCTATGATTTTGGGAAACTCTGATATTGAATATGTATTAAAAACTATGTTGTAAACAATTTATGATTTTGTATATTTGCATGGTTATTCACACCCGCTTTGTGATCCTCGGCATCCCAGTCACAAACTAGAGGGGCATATCGAGATTTAAACATGCCATTGAAAGGTTCAATGAATCTCAAAGGATCTAGGAGTTTTTCAATACATTTAAAACTTAATCTCTTTTTTGTTTTTCATGGTGGAGAATTAGTGAATCGACATTCACTTACCTTCAAATTATTTGCTTGTTAGATTACGACATCCCTTTTCTAATTTGTGAATAATGTTGTTGGTTCCTAGCCCTAATTTCTCATTTGGGTGTTTAATTGGGGAATTCATGTCTAATCAAACTTTGTTCTTTTTCCTTTTTCAGATGTCGAACGCAAACAACAACGCTTCTGGTTCAAACTCCTCTAGCTCGTTCTCACTCATGAACTTATGTGGGAAAGTGATCTTTGATGGGACCAATTTCAGTAATTGGATCCGCAACATTCGCATGGTCACTCGCTACGAGGACAAAGAATATGTCCTCGATGAGAAGCTAAAGGAGATTGATATCGAAACTGCCTCTGGTGAAGAGATCGCGGCCTATGAGGCCCACGAGCGTGATGCCACGAAAGTCCATTGCATCATGCTGGCGACTATGACTGCACAAATCCAGAGTTCCTATGAGGATAAGTACCCCTACGAGATACATCAAGATCTGCTGGAACGCTACCACCAGAGCACTAGGAAAGAAAGGTATGAGATCATCACTTCGATGATCACTACCAAAATGGGTAATGGAGAGTCCCTTACCGCTCATCTGCAAAAGATGCAGAGATATGTCGATCGCCTGCTGAAGTTGAATGTGAACTTCGATGAAGAGCTGGAAATTGATATCGTCATTCATTCCTTGCCTCCCTGCTATAGCCAGTTCCGCATGACCTACCACATGAATAAGGAGGAGGTCTCTTTGAGCAAGCTTCAGGGCTTGTTGAGGACTGCTGAGAGCAACCTCAAGGACAAATCTGTTGCATCAACTCCAACTCCCGCTACTGCCCCTGCCTTGGCAATAGGGCAAGGGAAGGGTAAGAAGAGGAAGGCTCCCTCAAGGGGCCACCACAAGGGAAAGTCCCAAGATGCCACCTCTTGTAGTGGAACCAAAGTTGGTTTTGCTAAACCTAACTCAAACCCTAAGGAGGCATAGTGCCACCACTGCCACAAGATAGGGCATTGGAAGAGAAGCTGCCGGGAATATCTGCAAGCCATCAAGGATGGGAAGATCAAGCCATCTTATGCAGGTATTTACACGATTAAATCTAATGATTCATCACATTCTATTTCTTGGGTACTTGATACAGGTTGTGGTTTTCACATTTGTTCTGATTTGCGGGGCTTGAGAAGAGATAGGGATGTGGAGCATGGGAAGATTAATTTGATCATGGGGAATAGAAGATCGTCGCCTGTTACCAAGATCGGAGTTTACTCTTTAATGCTCAGTAGTGGATTAGGATTAGATTTAAACAATTGTTGCTATTCGCCAGATATGGCAAGAAACATCATTTCATTTCATGGTTTATATAGACAATGTTTTAGATATTCATTTGATAATGAAAAAGGTTCTATTTATGCTTATCTTAATGGTGTATTTTATTTTGAAGCATTGCCTTGTAATGGAATATATGAAACTGTGATGATTGTAGATAACTTAGGAAATGATGTGTTGTGTATTGATTCATCCAATGGTTTGGATAAAGCATGCTTGTGGCATTGTCGTCTTGGACATGTCAACAAGAAACGCATAGCCCAACTCCAAAAGAATGGAGTGTTGGAGTCATTCGACCTTAGGGACGATGACGTGTGTGAATCTTGTTCGCTTGGAAAGATGACCAAGTCGCCCTTCACTGGCACTTGTGCGAGGGGTGAGGGTTTATTGGACCTCATACATACAGATGTATGTGTACCATTCAGATCCACCACAAAGGATGCATGCCGCTTCTACGTGACTTTTACCGATGATTACAACAGATATGGCTATGTCCACTTAATCAGGCATAAGTCAGAAACCTTTGAAAAGTTCAAAGAATTTAAACAAGAAGTGGAGAATCAGTTGGGCAGGAAAATCAAGATGCTTTGATCCGATCGAGGAGGAGAGTACCCAAGTCTTGAATTCCACGACTATCTTAAGGAATGCGGAATCGTTTCACAATTGACGCCGCCTAGGACATCGCAGTTGAACGGTGTGGCTGAGAGGCGTAATCGAACCTTGTTGGACATGGTTCATTCCATGATGAGTCGTGCTTCACTACCTATCTCATTTTGGGGGTATGCCTTAGAGACTGTCGCCGATATCCTTAACTTAGTCCCTATGAAGAAGGTTGTCAGTACGCCTCACGAGATGTGGACAGGGAAAGCTCCCTCGTTGGCACATGTCAAGGTTTGGGGTTGCGAGGCTATCGTAAGACGAGAGACTCACGACAAGCTCGAACCTCGCAGTGAGCGATGTATTTTCATCGGCTACCCACAGAAGTCCTTTGGATATCTCTTCTACAGACCGAGTGACAATGTTGTCTTCGTTGCGAGGAAAGGGGTTTTCCGAGAGCGGTAACTCATAAGCCAAGGAGACAGTGGGAGGCAAATCGATCTTGAGGAGCTTCAAGAGTCGAGCGATGAGGGAACCTCTAACACTGGCGCTCAACCCGAGGAGGAAACTCCGGTTGAATTGATTTACGAGTCCTTACCTCTTAGACGTTCCGAAAGGGTTAGTGTTCCACCCTAGTTTTATGGTTTTTATATTACTACAGAAGGGGATACGTTAATTAGTGATAGTACACTAGTGAATTTGGACGAAACTAACAACTATAAGGAAGCCATGGCAAGCCCGGAGTCTACAAAATGGAAAGAGGCTATGAACAACGAGATTCAGTCCATGTATGACAACCAAGTTTCGAATTTGGTTGATCATGTACCAGGTCATAATACGGTCGGGTGCAAGTGGATCTTCAAGAAGAAGACCGACATGGATGGGAATGTGCACACTTATAAGGCGCGATTGGTTGCGAAGGGTTTCATTCAAACTCCTGGAGTTGACTACGATGAAACCTTCTCACCAGTTGCGAAGATAAAGTCTATCAGGGTGATGCTGGCCATTGTTGCATTTCATGACTATGAAATATGGCAGATGGATGTCAAAACCGCTTTCCTTAATGGGAAGTTGGCTGAGGATGTTTACATGGCTCAGCCAGAGGTTTTTGTCAATGCGAAGCATCCCAATAGAGTGTGTAAGCTTGAAAAGTCCATTTGTGGACATAAGCAAGCGTCTCGGAGATGGAATCTTTGTTTTGATGAGAAGGTCAAAGAGTTTGGTTTTCTGCGAAGCGAGGATGAATCATGTGTATATGTCAAAGCCAGTGGGAGTGTAGTAAGCTTCTTCGTATTGTATGTCGACGACATACTACTCATAGGAAACGACATCCCGACACTGCAGGAAGTTAAATACTGGCTCGGGAAGTGCTTCGCTATGAAGGACCTCGGAGAGGCTTCCTATATTTTGGGAATAAGGATAGTGAGAGACAGAAGTAAGAGACTAATAGGACTTAGTCAGAATACTTACTTGGACAAGGTACTAAAATGTTTTAGTATGGAGAATTCAAAGAAAGGGGAGTTGTAATGCCAAGTTGAGTAAGACTCAAAGTCCGAGTACTGCAATCGAGATAGAAGAGATGAGCCGCGTACCTTACGCTTCCGCGGTTGGCTCAATCATGTATGCTATGACTTGTACTCGCCCTGATGTGGCCTTCGCTTTGAGCGTGGTCAGCAGATATCAAGGGAACCCTGGCAAAGCACATTGGACCGTAGTCAAGAATATTCTTAAGTACCTTCGGAGGACCAAGGAATGGTTTCTAGTCCTCGGGGGGGGGGGGGGGGGGAGAATTAAAGGTGTGAGGGTACAGTGACGCCAGTTTTCAGACCGATAGGGACAACTACCGTTCGCATTTGGGCTGGGTCTTTACCCATAATGGAGGAGTAGTGACTTGGAAAAGTTCCAAGCAAGAGACCGTAGCTGATTCAACGTGCGAATCAGAGTACATTGCAGCGAGCTAGGCGTCAAAGGAGGCAATATGGTTTAAGAACTTCATTGGAGACCTTGGAGTTGTGCCAGCCATAAAGGAGCCCATGGAGATTTTCTGTGATAATGAAGGAGCGGTTGCCTTGACCAAGGAACCAAGAGATCACGGTAGATCCCGACATATCGACAGAAAATATCACTTTATTCGACATCCGGTGGAAGAAGGACTCCTCGTGGTAAAGAGGGTATCGTCAGAAGATAACCCAGCGAATCCGCTTACGAAGGGACTGAGCAGGGTTAAGCACTTGCAGCATGCTAGGAACATCGGGCTGAACGATGATATTAGTTTAGATTAGATAGTTTGGAAACGTGTAATACATAAATTGTAATTAACATTTGATGATTAAATAAAAGAGTATTATTTATTATTAATGTTACTGTTTTATGTTAATCTTTTACATATTGTTTCATTTTGCATGTTTTGACTTCCTGAATAATTGAATTATTTGATAATAATTGAATTAATCGAACGGTCCACAGTCGTTCATATGTTGGAAGTAGATATGAATGAAGACTGTCATGAATTGGTGTGTAGATTGTATAAAGTGTATTATACATAGCAAAAGTTTGCTGCAACGTTCATGAGTGCTTGTGAACTTGATTGAGCATTGGAATAAACCCACACTTGCTGGAATCACTTCATGGAATTTATCACGAGTGATCGCAAGATGATAATATCATATGATCTTAAAACCTAGATATATGGTTTATTGTTTTCTAATTGGCTGTGCATTGATAATGCGTAAACGCATCAGTAACTTGATGTTATAAAACGCATTGTTGTGTATGATTTGATTAGCAGATGATAAATGCATATAAGTCGAAGTTTATCTGTTCCTTTTATCCTAAGAGGGTAAAAGCGATATCAGGGCCCCTCGATGATTGGATTTGACTTATGTGTTGGGCCCAGTCAGGACTAAATTGATGTGTTCAATTAAGTTCTATGTCAAATGAATATGAGATCGAGAAACTAACTGCTGGACAAATAAGAATGACTATGTTCCATGTAATTGTCCGCACGATATCTAGAACAGAGGATTATACGATTCCTTATCTAAAGGACAGGTTACTGATAAGATCAGAGTTCGACAGCGTCTTTGAGAGCTACGATTGCTAATCTGATAGTGCTTGCATTTGTAGTTACTAGACTTATCCAAGTGGGAGACTGTTGGATTAGTGTCTATGCCCGTACTATATTTGGCAAGTACTTGACCCGGTTGTGCATGGTCCTTTTGGGTTGCCTTCACCATAGCAACTTGACAGGGCAATTTATGGAGAGAGAGAAGATATTATGATTGTATTAATATATTATGAGAATAATATATTAAAAGGAATAATCATATTATTCAATTAATATTAGTTATAAATTAATTAAGATTAATTGAATAAAGGGACTTAAACTGTCAAATGTGTGATAGTTGGATTTTGGGCTGGGAAACCCTATGGGACAAAGGGATGAACGAAATTATGATGGGAGCCCATCATATTTTCGTCCATGGCCTTATTCCGGAAGGTTCCATGGGCTGCTTAATGTTTAAGCTGTCCATTAGGGTTTTGACTGAAACCCTAGCTGCTAACAGTATAAATAGAACCCCTAGGGTACAAAAATCTGCCACTGCTTCTCTAAGAACCCTAGAGCCGATTTTGTGTGCCTCCTCCCTCTCTCTTATACTACCCTCTTGCTATTTGGTGTTTGTAAGCCATTAGAGGAGTTACACTTGTGACTCTAAGCTCCAAGAACAAGAAGATTCAAGCAAGCAACAAGAGGTAATCTTCTAGATCTGAGTTTCTTATGTCAAATTCGAATTATATACACTAGATCTACGGTCTCAAAGTCTTGGATGAATGCATGTACAATTAGAGAAAACTAGATCTAAGCATTAGGGTTTGCATGTGCACATAGGAAAGTTCTTATGGATCAAACCCATCAGTTATTGTATATGTGTTATTTGGTTATGTGGTTGTACTTTGGGGAATTTCACTAATGTTTAAAAATTTCATAGAAAGTCCCTATGGTTTCTAATTTCTATCATGGTTTGTCCCTCACCCACATAAAAAAATTATATACCATTTTAACTTTTATTTATATTTAGGCAAACTTTCACAATTGGTCCCTATGGTTTATAAAAATCGCACTTTGAGGACAACTTTCGAAAACGTCACACAACTAGTCATTATGGTTTCAGTTCGTGACGCAATTGGTCCCTGACCGTAACTCCGTCACTTTTAGACCGTTAGAGTTAAGATATTTTCGTCTTTTTAGTTAGTTGTGCATCATATTATTAAACTGCCGCCAACTCTATTTCCTTCTACCTCTCCTTCTCTTTCTTCCATTCTTCCCCACTCAAGATCCATGAAAGGAAATGTAGATGGTGATATGCCATTATGGAAGGCCGGTTGTATTGATGACATATTGGACTGACTTAGACCCTATTTGTCGCTTCTGGTGCAAATTAAAGCTTGGAGGAACATGCAGTTTTTGTGGATGGAATGATCGTCCCATGTGCCTTAGGTCAATTATTTTTGCTTATGGGGTTGCTCCTAGGAACAAATAATCTTGGTGTGTTACTTTTTCAAGTAAAAAGTATTAGCTTTTCGGGAAAATTAGTTTTGTGTTGTCTTTTGTTATAAACTTTTGAAGTATTTCCTTGTGATTTTATCTTGTTGGGACAACAACATGTAATGGTTATATTATGTAATGTAAGCTCCAACCATTTTACATTTTAATGTGAACTGGTATTAGCAAAGAAGAAAATTGTTCATTTGATTACAACTAAGTATAAACTTGAATGTTAACATGCAATACCATAACCAAAATACCACGTTCCAAATTGGCATTACCAAAACTGAAAGTATCCTAATGCAAACATATTATACCAAAATACCTTTAACCAAAATGTGATGAATCATTAAGCACAATGCATCTAACATATGATTGTGCAAGTGCAATGTCATTAACCAAAATGCCATTAAACAATATCAAGTTTAAAAACATACCATAACCAAATACCAATACCATAAGTAATTGTTTCTACAAGCCAAAAGACATGGTAACTACTTAGACAAAATTACTACTTAACATAATAGCAAACAATATCATAATCTAACTTAGAACTTAATTTAAAATCTAAACTGCAGGTGCTTTCCTCTTCATCTTTCTACTCCCCTTTCCAATTTCACTTGGACCTCCCTGTCCTTGCTTGTCCTAGCATTATGCCCTTTGTTATGGCATTTGCTACAAGTGGCTATCAAGTATGTCCTGCTTAAACTAGTACTTTGACTTAGCTTATTAGCTACCCTCTTCCCTTTTATCTTTGGCATGCAAACCTATATAATTTGATAATGACACATATCAAAAAGTTTAGTGAACTTTTCAAATCAAATTATGAAAAACAAATAAATCAAAAAACCTCCTTGTGATGTATGGGTGGGACAAGGATTGTTAAACAATCAAATCTAGGCTAGATGCTCCTTTTATTTATTGGGTCAATTATATGTTGGTACATAGCAATGTATGTACTAAGCTAGTAGCATTTATTCACCCAATCCTCGAGATCTCCACATTCTGACCCATTTTTCAGCTTATCATACACTACAATAATAACATACTTGCATGGAATACCTGTAATGTCACAATTCCTAAAAGTGAAACACTTTTCCTTATTTCTTCTAATATTGTTGTTGAAGTTGGAGTGACAGAACCTTTTCATTTACCTAAAACTTTATGAATATTTACTATTATCTTTTTGATGTATTCATTTATAAATTCCAAACAAGTGATTATAGGCTTTTCCCTAGCCTCATCGAACTTGGAGTTGAACACCTCACACAAGTTATTTGCCAAACTATCAGTGATTCCCTTCCTATGTATGAAAAAAGACATTGAGTTAGTGAAATCAATTATAAAATATGTTATTGAAAATAGTATCATACATACCATAGAAGTGCAGTTTTGCCCAGTGTGTAGCATAAATTTTAGTTAAGAACTCATGAGCT
The DNA here is from genome assembly GCF_052849685.1 of Lactuca virosa. NCBI lineage: Eukaryota > Viridiplantae > Streptophyta > Magnoliopsida > Asterales > Asteraceae > Lactuca > Lactuca virosa. Next base: position 192,250,595 of record NC_136432.1, read on the forward strand.
TGTAGTTTAAGCTTTTTCAGATCCTCCATACCCTTACAAATCTTGGTATTCTACTTTATTTTCCACACTTCCATATGGCTTCCCTCAGTTCATCTCCCTTGTGCTGCAACTTCATGTTCTCAAACACATGTCTATAGAACCTATGCTCAGCTGTTTGAAAATTCTTGGCTATGGCAGGTAAATTTCCCTATGAGTACAGTCAACATAACTTAGTAACGAAATACAAATCTAAATGAAAATAATAAGGTGAATTTAGATGAAGTTAGAGGGTCCGTTTTTCCGATTTGAAATTAAAGTGATGTTTGATGAAGGATGCAAATCCAATTCATCACCTAAAAGTTCCAAAAACCATGTCCAAGAGTCAATATTTCAACTTCTACAATGGCATATGCAACTTGGTAAATGTCGATGTTCGAGTCAAGCCCAACTGCGTTGAGGATCTATCCAGGAAAGAGACCCTTCAAACACGCACCATCAAATCAACGAGACTTCATCAAACTTTTGTTAAGTCCTTCATTTAATGGAACCATGCATACGTGTATGCATTTGAAAATCCTTGTTTCAGAACACAAGGTAGGTTTAGTTTAGACTTCGATCTTGACAGTTTTTCTTGGATTCTTAGACTGCAATCCCATTTCATTGTCTCTCAAAAGACCATATTGCTTTTTATATTCTCCAAAGACATACTTCTTTGGTATAGCTTTAGCCCGGAATACTTTCATATTTGATAATGAAAGTGAATACCTCTATACCAAGTCCTCCTATAAAGCACATGCATGAATTTTGGGGTTACTATTAGCTTGATGTAGTATGTTGTTAGCTAAAAAAATGATGAGGAATCCCTCATTGTAATTGTTTGCAAAAAAAGTAAGAGAATCTTCATATGTTTTAACAGTCCAAACTTGTTTTTTATTTGACTTATAGACTAAACGAACCCATGGACAAGTTCTTTCAATGGAAAGTACTAAATTTACCTTGCCTTTATTAGTTTCACCAGCAATTCATGGAAAACACCCCTACACTTTACCCTAAGTCTTGTCTTGTCATTATTTATATAATGTAGATCCCTACTTTCTTGTTCACTAGCAACTGACTCAAACATATCATTATCTAAAACTTCTGAAGGTTCATTTTCATTATCTTCGTATACCTCTTTATTATTGTTTGTCTGATCAGGATGCCCCAAGTCAATGTCTTCATCAACTACGGTATAACAATTGATCATGTTCACTTCCACACCATCTATCAAAGGTTTCTCATCAAACATTGTTTTAGTTGAATCATCCTCACTATGAAATTCGTTATCCTTACTATCAAACTCAGTACTCATTATAGCTTCATCATCCATGACAGGTTCCTCATCTATGTCTGGAGCTTAATTTCATTCATATTTAATAAAATCTCATTCCTTTTTGAGCATCCAATATTATCAATACCCTGGATCACTTGGGAAGGTCCACCAAATTGTCTGTATGGCACATAAGACTAGGAGTAGTCTAGTTTTCTACTAGAAGATCCAACATCTTTTCTCTTCCTTTAGTTCCTGTCTTGCTCAGGGGACACATCATTAATCAAGTCCTCAATAACAACCTTTGTTAGGGATAAAACTAACTTTTAACCCTTGTGTGTCCATACTCTATGTAAATACTTAGTTGGTTATTATTTTTTCTACATATGTTGACAATATATGCACATATCTATTGTTTCCTAGATGTAATTGACCAAGTCCAACTCTACTTCTAGAATAAGAAAATAATAGTACAAAGTTTTCCCTTTTACTTACCCTATTTCTTGAACCATTGTATCCAATTAATGGACAGAGAATATGTCAACATATACAAAGTCGAAATAGTTTATTGTAGCATCTACATATCTTATCCCATGGATTTGGTGAATATGCCACCATGATGAATTTTCAGTGTGAAGGAGTTGCTTATTCCACATGAAACAAAGAACAAGAATTTTTCTTTTGGTGAATATGCCACCATGATGAATCTTCTCCCATGGATTTTGGTGAATATGCCACCATGATGAATCTTCTCCCATGGCTTTTGGTGAATATGCCACCATGATTTTTTCTTGTGCCAATCATAGTTTGAAGCTTGTGTGTGTCTGGAACGAATTGACCATAAGATTAGCACCACTGACATCTTCAATCGAGCATCAACACAGTGAGGAAGGCAATAATGAGTGCTAAAGGTTAACACAAAAGGGTTTGTGGGGAGCTAAAGGATAATCATTGCAATTAATTATAAATATCATCTGTATATTATCCATAATGAAGGACTAAGAGTGAGGAAACATTGAAAAGGCGAAAATACTCATGTTCTAACAGTACAAAGTGTCTTTGAGATTCATTGAATCTATTCTACGACATGTTAATATCGGATTCGCACATCCTATTGGTGCATGGGATACCGATGTCTCACAAGAATGATGGTGAACCAACCATGCAAGAACGCGTGACCCTTGATTATATCATGGCTCTCCAATTGATGTGTTGGTTAACCACAAATGCTCCATCAATTAGCTACAACCACAAGTCCACATCATTTTCCTTTTACATCTCAAATTTATGTGCCGATTAACCACACATGCTCCATAAATAC